>NC_064290.1:13228959-13252138 GCF_019186545.1 Solanum stenotomum
AAATTTTTGTGTTGTATATTTTCTCATAAACATAAAAATCACATAAGTTGTAAAACTATTAAAATAGCCCCAATTGTTTATTCAATCTTATCAAATAAACAAAAAATTATAAAATCGCATAATAAATTATTACAAAGTTATTTGTTCTCCACTTAAGTAATTGTTTCATCTAACTTTAATTTAATAAAAAAATTTGAACATAAATTGTAGTGTACTAGTCTTTAATATAATCCTCCCACATAGTACGGACAATTTCCTCACGTTGAACTTGCATTTCTCGATCATGTGACCGAGAAGACGAACCAACATTGTTACTTTGAGCCATTTGTTGGTCAATATCCTCCGCAACTATATCGTCATGTTCATAGACCATAAATATTTCATCACTACTTTGGTATTCTCGCAAATAATTATATAACACTGCACAAGCTATGACAATTTTCACTTGTGTATCAATATCATAATGGTTCATGCCTTGTTTCAGTATTCTAAATTTATTTTTTCAAGCTCCAAAAGTCCGTTCAATCACATTGCGCAGAGATGAATGCCTATAATTAAATAGTTCTTTGGCATTTTGAGGCTCTCTTTCACTTCCTCGGTAATCTTGCAAATGATAGCGTAGTCCTTTGTATGGAGCTAAAAATCCTTTTGTGTTTCGGAAACCAGCATCAACAACATAAAAATAGTGCTTCCAAGACAATGCAAAGTCATAAAATAAATATTATCTTTTTAAACAAAGTGGATAGGAAATATGTAACTAAATACTAATAACTTACACATAAAATATAAATGTTCACTTATTAAGGCAATAAAATAAATTTATTAATGTCATTGATATTTAACCTTAAACCAATGCCAAATTCGAGTATTATGTCGAATTTTGAAATGTACACCAGTCATATTTTTTGGTTGTATAAATGTTGGTGCAATCTTGCTAATTGCCTCGGCAACTATTTTAACATGCCGGTTAATTATTTCAAGTGAATGTTGAAAAGTTTCACAATCGTGAGGTGTGAGTTAAAGTGACTATATGTTGGTGAGAATAATAAATTTTATGTCGGTGAGAATAATAAATTTTAAAAAATAATGATGTGATTATAAATTTTATTTACATATGAAACAAATGGTTAGTAGATATAAATGTGGGATTGTTTTAACAAAATATAAACTCATGCATCAATTGTTGTATTAAAATATCTCAAATCATGATATGGAATCACCATATAATTCCATATCATGATTTTTGGAGAATATGGTATCACCTCTCATGATATGGAATCAACGTAAAATTACATGTCCAAACGCTGATTTCATCTCACGATACCATATCGTAATATAATATCGCATGACCAAACGTCAACTAAGATAAATAAAAATGAATGGACAGAAAATTATATAATATAAAATATAATAGAGATATCCCTCGAATCAATACAAATATGTGATTGATATTTTCTGCGTCTCATATTAGTTAGTTATTATATTAAAAATAATTACTTTATATAAGTTATTTATTTTATTAAATTAAAAAAATATTAATCAAATTTTTCTTACATTATCTTTGTAGTTATTTTTTTTTTTTGAAAATGTTCACATTTATTTTGTGAAATATCCACGAAGTTTTTTCAAAGGTATAGTAATAAAATTATCTTTTTATTTATCATTTCTTAAGCACCGTATAAAATTAAAAGTGATGAACTAATATGAAACGGAGAAAATGCGTATAATTATTTCTTTCAAAAAAAACTCTTGAATTGATATGAAGGAGATTGGGTCGTAAGCAAAATCAAAATTTAATAATTTTTTATTTTCTTATAAATAAATTATTATAAATCTTCACTCTGACTAACTGACAATAAAAATAAGTGAATTAAAATATGAGCAATAAAAGATTCCTGAAATAAAGATCCAAATTTCATTAGATTCTTGAAAAGAAAAAGAGAAAAAGGACTGCTATAAAGAAGTTGCATGCAAATGGAGAATATCTAGTGCATATTAAAATAGGAAAAAAAATCTGGTCAGAATAATATTTTTTCTCAGTTATTTTAACTTTTTAAACATTCTTAACTTAAATACATTTTAACTAAAAAATGAAAAAAAAAACATCAGTTTATTTTAAAATAAAAAAAATATTATAATATTTTTAATTTTCTGATCAAATTTTCTGGCCATTTATCGCTTTCCCATTAAAATATTGAAGGATTCCCTTGAGTTGTGCTTCGTGTGTATCTATAATTATTGCACACATTAGTAAACTCTAATTTCAAAATTCACCTACCCCTCTTTCCATATATTTTTTAATAAATACTTTCCCGTCTAATAATAATTGTACACTATATTATTTTAGAATGTCAATATTACTTGTTCACTTTATGAAATTAATAAATAATTTTATAATTAATTATAATTATTTTTTTATTGACAGAAAGGAGTATAATTTGGAGGATGCAGATCCTCATATTTAATTCTTCGAGGAATGGACCAAAAATAAATTTGGACGTTTGGTACGAATAATTAAAATAGGCTGACAGGAGTTAATGCTAGTTGACCCATATTTGATTTTTCAAGAAATAAAGTTTGGACGTTTGCAATAATTAAACTCCTTTTCAATAGAATCAGCAGTTAATGCTGGTAGGTAGGTGTCTTACTTCTATATTTGATCAGTTTAGCATTTTTATTATACTCCCTCCGTCCAGAATTAATTGTCATGGTTTCCTTTTTTAGAGTCAAACAATAAGAACTTTGACCAATATTTTACATTGTATATTTTCATCATATTGATATGCAAAAACTTGCAACTTATAGTACTTTTTATATAGTTTTTGAATATCTAATTTTTTTTTAAAAAAATCGAATTAACGTAATCTAATTTAACTTTAAAAATTAGTTAAATTGACTCCGAAAAGCGCAACATGACAAATAAAAATGGACAGAGGGAGTACGATTTTTATGCCTTTAAAGAATATTTCCTTTTGATATACTCTTTTAATTTGAAATTACAAAGTTCATTTTTCAATACATTTTGAAAGTTTATACGGTTTAACTTGATATGAAATTTGAAAATTATTTCTAAATTTTGTGATTTAAAATAAGTATTCCTAATAGATATTTGTGTAGACGTATCATTTTAAATCTTATGTTTGACGTGAAGAGATTGTATATACAATAAAAGAATTATATATTTTACTAAGAATAATTAATTACTACTATTAATGATCTATGGATCTTTGTATGATTACGTGTAATTATAAAGGAATATGGAAGTATGCGATTTATTAATGCGACCTTTAAGATATTTTGGTATATGACCACTCATGATTAAATTATCTTTTTGCTCATAAATCATTGCTGAAGTCTTGATTTCTAAACTTAAAATCCAAATTGAAAGGAGTTCAACATAAGTACAATTGACCAGAGTTGAACTAAATTTTGGAAGCTCATGACTTCTTAGTTTGAGTAGGTACATAAATATATCGTTTAACTTAGTCTGAGCTCTATGCATTCTTATTTTGGATGTGTACAAGTAGACATTTAAATTTGTATAAAGTTAAGCAAGTAAACACACATTCTATGTGGCATAATACACATAGGACACCACGTAGGATGTGAATTGTTATGTAGGACGTCAAGTAGAATGTATGTGTCTACTTGTTCAACTATATACAAATTTAAGTTTCTTCTTGTGCACATCCAAAGTTGCAGGCATAAACAATAGATAAAACCAAGTTAAATGACACATTGATATATTATGTTTATTTTTAATTTGTAGAGAAATTATAGAATATAATTTATTTATTTTTTGTAAAATGTTATATGGTAAATCAAAATATAAATATTGGAGAAATTGTTGTGAATCAATATGAGAGATTTATGGATAAAAAAAAGAAAAGATTTTATGAGGACAGAGAGATAAACCTGAAAGAAGCGAGATTTTAGGAGGAGAAAAAGTAAAAATTACATAAATTTTTAGTATTAAAAGCTAATTATTTTATATTTTTTTTCTTTCTCAAATTACAAAAATTCCTTAAATTTATAAGATCTCGAATACATCAGGAAACTTGCGGATACATAGCTCAGGGATTACGAATGATACATTACTTAATGAGAGGGATGTATCCGAGAGGGGATAAGGATGTATCCGAGAGGGAAGGGATCAGTGGCCACCTTAAGAAATTTTCGCAACTCCTTAACCACTAAACTAAACCTTCAACTTGTTCTAAGAGGTGTCAATACTTGTGTGTGTGTATATATATATATATATATATATATAAAATCAAAATTTTAGCTCTATATATGATGTAATTTTCTAGCGAAGGGGTGTCGTGGCTCCGCCCCAAGGAGGGATGCATCCGGAGGGGATATGAATGTATATGAGAGGTGATAGAGATGTATCGAGAGATGATATGGATGTATCCAAGAGAGATTTTTGTAATTTTTTTAAATGATAAAAATTTTAGAGACTATGTTAAGAAAACATGTTTATTTATGTAATTTTCCAAAAATAATTGAATTTACAAAAGAATTTTTGGAGTAATTATTTTCTACTTTTATTAGCTTAAAAAGTAAAAACTGGCCATTTTGTGCCAACTTTTCAAAAGAGGGGCTAATAGATGTCAATTCCTTCCCTTAGTACAGCATGCCAATTTTCTTCATGCTTCTATGTTTAGATACAAATTGTGTGTTGGTCACAATATTCTTTTCTAAATATGTTTCTGGATTGCTAAAGTAGTTTTTTTATTTACTCAATCTGACTGGAAGTATAGATCTTCATTGTGATCTAATATTAATTTTATAGAACTGAAAATATTTTAATTTCTTAGTAACACATAGTTGTAATATTCATTTCTAGAAAATAAAGAATGTCAATTAACAATTTTTTATTAAATCCAAATTGTAGACTATTTTTTAAGAAATGAACAATATATTTGCTCTAAATTACAAATTTATTTATGAAATAAAAGGGTATTTGAACAATTATGGCTAAAATCATTGCGGCCAAAATGACATTTTGAATCGATATCCTACTTTAAAATTAATGTACTATCAATCTTTTTGGGTGTTCTGAAAAATAGAAAAAAATAACGGAATTTTATTTAAAAAAAGGAAAAATATTTTTGGCCAGAATTTGGCTAGAATGATATTTTATTTATGTTATTTTACTTTTTAAAATATTTTTACCCTTTTAACTTTAATACATTTTAACCAAAAAATGAAAAAAAATCAGTTTATTTTAAAATAAAAAAAATATTATAATTATTGTTGTGACTTGTGAGGTGCTATAGATGTGTACAATCATTTTCTTTCTTCCTCAACATTTTTGTTTCTTTCTTTATGGTAATGGTAATTAATTAATTAAACTTCGACGTTCTGAGGTACTTTATATCCAACCCCCATAACACTTACAAGTGACAATATTTTTATTTTCAATGGTCTTCTAAATCTCTTTTGGTCCATTTTTGTTTATTCAGTATAAAAAAAATAAAAATAGATGTACATAGAGTATTTTGTAGTTTGCAAAACTACGTGATTTGCAATTAGAGTTCATTAAAGTGCAACAACTGTTGTCCGTAGATACAAACGAGGCACAACTCAACAAAATCTTCAATCTGATACAGATTGCGTGAAAGTTGTTTGACTAGAAAAATAAATTAAAAGATTTTTTTAAAAAATTGAAATCATCTCGTAAATAGTAAATTAAAAAAAATTATTATTGTTATATATTTAAAATACGAAGCTTCACAGCAAAATGTTATTCATCTTTTTGTACCTAGATGAGCCTTTTTTTAAATGGAAATGATATAGATTAGTCAAATCTTTAACGGATGACATGGATGAACCCTTTTTTAAAGTTTGATAACATGTTTGACCCTTTTCCCTTTAATCAATCATTGTGTTCAGATCTAGAACAACATCTTAATCATTCAGATTTCGGCGACTAAATGTTAATGAAAACAAATGAGACCTTAGTAGTTTTTCACAAGCTACTCATTACTAACACAAGGGTCTATTTGAATTGACTTTTGACTTGTAATTATTGTGTTGAGCATGCTTTTGAGTTTGGAGAAGGTAGTTCCTCCTAGAACATTAGAAAAGTTGAGAGTTCATGCATAATGGGTTGTTAGATGTAGTTCCTACTTCTTTGTGATGCATAGAATGTGTTTAGTTTGGAGTTGATGTTTCCTCATTTGCCTTGTGCATCGTTATGATGTTATATGCATGATGGACTGCTAGTCTTGAGTCCTTTCTTCCGTAAGGCGTCTAGAACGTCATTCGAGGACAAATATTCCTAAGGGGGGATAATGTAACACCCCAGAATCTAGTAGGCTAAGCTAGGGCTAAGTGAATGGGGGTAACAAGCCATGGAAGAGGGCAAGGGCATATGGTACCTTGGAAAGTGAATAAGGAAAACATTTACTTCCCAAGCCAACTCGGCGAGGGGCAGTGTGGTCGCCCAAGTCATTTGGCGATCCGCCAAGAGCAACCCCATCGCCTAGTGGACTGTCTAGGAAGCCCAAGACACTGAAACATTGGGTGAGCCAAGTCGGGGTTTGCCATTCAGGTTGGCGCATCGCCAAGAGGGTTTCCCTCATCTCCAAAGTGGTCTGCTCCATGGGGTGAGCTACTGGAAATTTAGGCGATCCAATGGTCCACTTGGCGAGTCGCCAAGTGCCCTTGGCGAGATTCAATGTGAAAATCTGCAGGGGTTTTAAGTTGGGGTCTTAAAAGTCTTTTCATAGTTTTCTTAATGCAATACTACGTCGTTTTGCTCTTAACCTAGAAAAGTATATAAGTATTTTATTCCAAGTTCCCCCCAACCTAAGTCATTCTCTCAAGAACCAAAAAGAAAACCCATGATCTTCCTCTCAAATATTTCTCTCTATAGAACTTGAAGAATAAGAAAGAGTTCAAGCTAGGGCCAAGGTCAATTCTACAACCCTCAAACATTTGTGGGCTTTGTAATCAAAGGTATGATGGCTTTTCATCCATGGAGTTCCTTAGTTTTCCCCAATTGTGAAGATGAAATTCCCAATTTGAGTTAGGATTTCTTCCAATGTTGTGGGTATTGATGAATGTTGATCCAATTGAGTGGGTAATGGTTAATTATGATTGAATTGATAGTAAATCATGTTTATAGGATGAAATTACATGTACCCATGCCTATTCCATGTTTCTAACCTAGAATTGATGAAATTGGGTTTTATTCCTTGAAGGGAAACTTTATGGGTTTAGATATCTCCTTATAGAATTGATGAATTATGACTAGAATGGCTTGAAATTAAAGCATAGATGATGATCATGAGATGTGATGCTTTGAGAATAAAGACTAGACTATGAAATATTGATTATTAATGTTGTAGTATAGAAGGGATACTTCCTACAATGAATTTCTAAGCATGATTGTATGAATGTGAATGGTTTACTCAAATGAATGATTCTAGGTTGAAAGGATTGTTCACCTAAAATGAATCTAGACTAAAATGCTAAATGAATGATGAGGCTAGAGGCGACTACCCTTGAACTCCATATGTTAAGGATATGAGGTGATTTCCCATACTCCTTAGAATCGAACAAGAGGTGATTCCCCACGTTCTTATTATGATGAATGGACATGGAGGCGAGTACCCGTGTCTTATGATGTGATTATGGAAGCGAGTACCCATGATCTTAGAGTAAGTAAGGCAAGAGGCGAATACACATTAGCCTTTAGGAGCTAGGCATAGAAGTGAATCCCCATGTCTTTAAAAGTAAGTATGAATAATGTGATTATGTTATGAAGATGATTAGCTTGGAGTGTTGCTAGATATGCCTTCCATGATGTAAGCTTGACTAGAGGCGGATGACCTAAGTCTTGACAAAGGTTAAGTGAGGTTACTTAAGGAAGTATTCCTCTCTCATTATGATGTTATTATGTTGGATTATGCTTATGTCTTATGTCTTATTTTCACTAATGCTTATGTTTGTGTTATTTGGGCAAGCTTTCATAGTTAGTACATTCGTATACTAACACATACTCTTGCCTACATTTAGGGTCCAGCGATCTCGATTAACACACTCATGGCTAGGTTTATAGTTGATCAAGGAGTGAAGATTTGGTGAGTCCTCATAGTATTCGAGGATTTGATCACCTTTTTCTCCTTTATGTCTTTCTTTTCATGTTGGACTATTGTATGAGTTGCGTCCCAAGACTTTATCTCTTATGTTAGATGGTTTGAGACAATGATGTTAGACTTCCGCTAAAGACTTTGATAATTGAAAATGTTTTAAATTTCCGCATTTTTTCTATTACTTTATGTTATGACATGTTAAATGGCTTGTATGTGGCCTCTCAGAGTCTTATATGCCTTGTAACATCTAGGGGGTATCCCTGGGTCGTGACAAACTTGGTAATTAGATCACAAGGTTTATAATGGTTCTAGAATGTCTCAAACCACGTGTACTAGAGTCTTGTTCATAAGTGTGAAGTGTGCCACATTTATGAATGAGAGGCTATTAGATGTTTAGGAAACTTCATTTCTCTTAGTCGTGCCGTGGACTTTAACTCTATAAGGTTTTTCTCTAAATCCTTACCCGATGGTTTTCATGATATGAATACTAGAAGGGATAATACTAGAGGGAATGAGAGAGACAATGTGAATTAATAAACTCCTCCCCAGGCTCCGATTGATCCTTTAGCTGACAATGTGATAAATACGGAGTTTAAGTCGGCTTTCCAAGTGTTGTCTTAAGCCGTGACGGCTCAAGTCAATAAAGAGGTGGTAGCCCCAGAACCCAAATGTGGGTACGACAGCAGCAAGAGTGAGGGATTTTACAAGGATGAACCCTCCCGAATTTTATGGCTCTAAAGTTGAGAAAGATCCTCAAGAGTTTATCGACGAGGTCTACAAGATACTTGTTATTATGGGAGTGACTCCTGTAGAGAAGGCAGAGTTAGCCGCTTATCAACTCAAAGGGGTTGCTCAAATTTGGTTCAATCAATGGAAAGAGGCAAGGCCGGAAGGAGTGAGTCCCATAGAATGGGAAAGGTTCAAAAATGCTTTTCTTGATATATTTTTCCCTCTTGAGATGAGAGAGGCCAAGGTACTAGAGTTAATTAACCTTAGGCAAGGAAATATGAGTGTAAGGGAATACACTTTGAGGTTCACTCAATTATCCAAGTATGTTCCTTCTATTGTGGTGGATCGGGCCAAGATGAGTAAGTTTGTATCGGGTGTGTCCGACATGGTAGTCAAAGAGTGCCGCACCGGTAGGTTTGTCCATAATATGTACATTTCTCGCCTTATGGTGCATGCCCAACAAATTGAGGAAGAAAATCTCAAGGAATGATCTAGAGAGGCAAAGAGAGCAAGAGTGGATGATGGTAACTATTCACATTCTAGGCCCGGTAGACGGGGTCGTTCGAGGTTCTGGCAAAAGTTCTTCGGAAAAGGTTCTACAAATGCTCCCCCGAGACCAAGTAATGCGAGAGTGTCCAACCCAAAATCTCAAAGAGATGGTAGTAGGCCTCTGATGCCTACTTGTTCTAAATGTGGGAGAAATCATGAAGGGAAGTGTCTAGCGGGCACTAATGCTTGCTTCGGGTGTGGTAAAATAGATCATAAGATAAGGAACTGCCCTTCGGTTGCTAGAAGTGAGGGAGACACTCGTCGTAGAGCTCAACCCTACTATTCATCTGGTCCAAGTGGCTCGAGTGGAAATGCTCCTAAGCAAAACCGTTTATATGCACTCCAAACTAGAGGTGATCAAGAGAGTTCCCCGAATGTGGTGAACGATATGTTAAAAGTCTTTCAATTTGATGTGTATGCTTTGCTTGATCCCAGTGCTACTTTGTCCTTTGTGACTCCCTTAGTGGCTATGAGATTTGATATGCTTTTCGATGTGTTATTAGAACCATTTTTTGTTTCTACCCCTGTTGGTGATTTCGTGGTGGCAAAGAGAGTTTATAGGAGATGTCCTGTTTCCTTATCCCATAGAGTCACTCTAATAGATTTGGTAGAACTTGATATGATAGACTTCAATGTTATTTTGGGCATGTATTGGTTGCATTCTTGTTACGCCTCTATTGATTGTATGACTAAAGTAGTCAAATTTCAGTTTCCAAATGAGCCTATCCTTGAGTGGAAGGGAGGGAATTCTATGCCTAGAAGTTAATTTATTTCTTATCTTAAGTTGGGAAAATGATTTCTAAGGGTTGTATCTATTATATAGTTAGGGTGAGGTATGTGGATTCTAAGACCCCTATTCTTGAGTCGGTTCCCGTTGTGAATGAGTTTCCGGAGGTGTTCCTAGAGGATCTACCCGGTATTCCTCCCGAAAGAGAAATAGACTTCGGGATTGGCCTTCTTCCAAATACACAACCTATCTCTATTCTTCCTTATAGAATGGCTCCGACGAAACTTAAGGAGTTGAAAGAACAATTAAAAGATTCGTTGGACAAAGGTTTTATCCGACCGAATATCTCTCCATAGGGTGCTCCGATTTTATTTGTTAGAAAAAAAGATAGGTCCCTTCGTATGTGCATTGATTATCGACAATTGAATAAGGTGACTATCAAGAACAAATACCCTCTCCCAAGGATTGACGATTTGTGTGACCAACTTCAGGGGCAAGTTATTTCTCCAAGATTGATCTTCGTTCGGGTTATCACCAATTGAGGCTGAAAGAAGAAGATATTCCGAAAACGGCCTTTAGAACCCAATATGGTCATTATGAATTTTTGGTTATGTCATTTGGTTTGACTAATGCCCCGATGATGTTTATGGATTTGATGAATAATGTGTTTCGACAAAACCTTGACATGTTTGTAATTGTGTTCATAGATGATATTTTGATTTATTCATGGAGCGAGAATGAGCATATTGATCATTTGGGGATCGTATTCCAAATCCTCAAGGTTCAACAACTTTATGCAAATTTTAGTAAATGTGAATTTTGGTTAAGGTCTGTGGCCTTCTTAGGCCATATTGTTTCAAGAAAGGGTATTGATGTAACACCCCAAAAAAAATTTGAACTGAGACTCGAACCACCCTCGTTGAGAGTAGGATTTTACTGAGGAATTTAAAATTTCTCGAGTGTTGAGGTCACCAGATATAGCACCTTGAGTTCCAAGAAGTACTAAAGAGAATTCATTCAAGTCATTCCTAAGTTCTTCTAAGTTTTGGGTCGACTTAAAATGACAATAACTCTTAGTACATAAGGAGTAAGGTGTGCCATAAGATGGAAAATGAAAGTTCTTTGAATTATCTTTCCAACGTCATCGAGTTTGCTAAGTTTCAAGTTCGGATGAGTGAGATATTCCCTTTTGAAGTTATGTTGTCCAGATAAGAAAAGTTACCCAAAAATAGTTAGGGGTATTTTGGTCTTTTCCTTACCAAATAAGATTTAATTCATTTTTAGTAAGGTTTTAGGGGTATAATCTGATTAGGTTCAGTTTTATAATCCTAATATACGCCTAGGGTTTTAGTCGAGAGTTCAAGAAGAGAAAAGAGGAGAGGATCAAAGCGTTTGTCGAGGTTCTTGAGTTTTGTTGCGAATTTTCGCCATGGGTTTAATCTCTAAGAGGTATGTAAGCTTCCATAGTATTGGGTTCGTTCACCCACATGCCAATCATGTTATTTTCAGCGTAAATTTCATTCTTGAAGTTGAAAGATTAGAGTTCTTGATGAGTTCTTGATAAGTGTTCTTGAAGTTTCCTTATCGATTAAGTTTTGATACAAGATTTTACTTGGGTCAACTTTAAACGATCATATCTCTTAGAATATAAAGAGTTACGTGAGTCATAACCTATTAAATTAAAGGTATTTGAATCTATTTTCCAACGCCACCAATTTCGCATCAATCCAATATTTGAGTAAAATGTTATCACTATTTTAGTAACCTATACAGTGCTGTTACGAATTTAGCCGACGGAAAAACATTAAAAAGGGTTTTTTTTATTTTTTTACCTCCAAGAAAACCCTAAACGAATTTCTTAACTAATAAAAGGCTCAAAATAATCAGATATTCACTTTTAGTTCATTATTCCCTTCTCTCTCAAACCTTAGGGCAAAACCCAAAGGAAAAATCAAAGTAGAAGACTTCATTCAAGATTCTTTAAATCTTTTTCAAGATTCTTCTTCAAGGTAAGTTTTTCTCCAAGAATTCCATTATTTCCAACTCAAGTTCCTCCATACAATTATGAATCACTAATGAAAATCATAAATCTTGGCCATAGATATTTCAAGAAAATAATTCAAGAATCTCAAGAAAGGTTTTCTTGATTGTTTACCTTCAAGCTAGGATTTTAAGGCTTCTAATCAAGTTCTTCTTCAAGATTCTTCAAGAACCTTGTTTTTTTTTCAAGTATGTAAGTCTATCATAGTATTGGAATAGTTCGTCCTCACGCCCTACATCTACTTTCAGATCAGTAAAAGAGTAATCTAGGATACTTTTCCTAGATTTGAGTATTCTTGAGATAAGTTGATTTTGAGTTCTTGAGTTCGTGTTTCTTTTAAAAGTTCTATTCCTAATTATTGAATTGTTATATTGTTATCTAGATCCTTCATATCATGAACCATAACTGTTGAATTCATAATTCACATTCAAGGGAGAGTTAAGAGTAGAGTTCAAGTAAGTCATTGAGTTCAATTGTGGATCCTTTGAGATCAATTATCGATTTGAGCTAAGTTTTGAGGAAGTAAGTATGAGAATGAGAAGAACCGTATACACGAGTTCCATATCATTATGTAGACCCTTGAGTCAAGTCGTTCATGCCCATAAATTCCGCATGAACTCCATAAGTTGAGTATCTTTGAGAGGAGTAGTATCTTCAAGTTCTAAGTCTTGAGTTCCTAACCCATTGTGAGATTATATTCCTAATCATGGGACTATTACATGTTACCCATGAAGTCTTTGAGTTAAGTAGTTCATGCCCATAACTCCACATGAACCCTGTGAGTCAAGCAGTCTTAACATGAGAAGTATCATTAACATTCTTGAGTTGAGTCGTTCATGTCCATAATTCCACATGAACCCTATGATTTGAGTTATAAATTTTGAAAATCTTTTTAAAGCCAACAGTTGAGTTCTTAAACTGAGTTTTAAGAAAGTAAAGATAAGCTTTGAGAAAAGAGTTTTCTAAAACATGATTAGTATGACAATCGAGTATGTCATCAATGTATGAGCAGTATGGTATCTAGATATACCATCAATGTTTATGCAGTATGCCTTCTCGAGTCATCAATGATCATATTATAATATGATTTTGAAATATTTTTAAGAAAGAGTAGAGTTGAGTTCATTTTTTTAAAAATAATATATAGGAACTAAATATTCCTAAGAGTAAATGTTTCACATTTAAGATGAGAGAAAACTGAGATTTCCAAAAGAGTTTTGAGCAGTTTGAGTACCATCTCTTTTGAGAGAAAGATATTTTGAGTAATAATCTCAAACCACAGAAAAAATTATGTTTTTAAACATATGAGCAAGTATATTTTGGGAGTAGTATTGAGCACCGATATGGAGGAGAGTTCAGATAACTCACAGCCCCCATAAACCATGTAGCCAACGTGGATAGAAAATGGTCATACTTTTTAGATAATTCCTTAATATTTTTTAGCATAGACTAGTGGATCCACTTAATTGAGAGGTTCTATACCCCGGCAAAGTATAGGATAGTTCTGGCAGCGTGGGCGAGACGTTGTATCATCACATAACTCATAGCGATGGTTGTCGATTAGAGAAACTCTCACAGAATTATATTGTATTTTTATATATATAAACTGAGTTATTATTGTATTATTCGATACATTGAGTTGCTATGTACTATTTTAAAAGCTTTCCATATATATTGCATCTTTTACTATTGCTTTATCCTTGAGTATCATGAGTTGAGTACCTTTGAGTTGAGTATCATATCTTTGAGTTGAGTATCTTATTCTTGAGTTGAGTATCTTATTCTTGAGTTGAGTGAGTTCAGAAGAGGTAAGTATGTTTCTTTTCTATCAAGTTCACGCTTATGTTATGCTTTAGAATTCCCCTTACATGCTTGTATATTCCACGTATTGAGCCATTTAGCATGCATTATTTCATGATGCAGATACATGTATTCAGGCTCATCAACATGAGCTTCGTTGATACCACATGGAGTTCGAGTTAGCTATGGTTAGCCTCCTTTCTTTCGGAGGGTTCCACTTTTACTCTCAATTATATCAGTTGTTAGGATGCCGTGGGTCTTGTCCCGACTTCCATCTTTGTCATTTAGAGGCTTCATAGATAGACAATAGAGTTTCAGAAGTTTGTTTATTTATTTTGTTAAATGTTTTAAAGACTTAAGTTGCCTATTTTATGACGAGTTGAATATATAATTTTTATTCAGAGTTTTTCATTTGAGCTAAAGCTTTGTAATTGAGTTTCATGAATTTTTATTCAGTTTTTAGCTTTGTATGCCTGAGCTAGTCTTCTGCTTGTAGTCAGCTAGGATAAGGGCTCGCTTTGGTACTAGAAATGGTTCTCAAGTGTCAGTCACATCCAGGGTGTAGGATCGGGTTGTGACAAATTTGGCATCAGAGCCCAGAGTTCAAGTGTCTTAGGGTTTCAATGAAGCCATGTCAGTAGGGTCTTGTTTATGGTTGTGAGGTCCCCACTTCTATAAATGAGGGAATACAGACATTTAAGAATTGTTTTCCATCTTTCATACTCTTAATCGTGCAATAAAGGTATGTCATAGAAATTTATTCATACTCGTTTGTTTCTCGGATTCATTCACCTACACATCATACTAGATGTGGTTGAAAGGTAAAGCTTAAAGGTCATTTATAGATGAGTTATTCTTAGCAAGAGTCTTGAGGAAGTCATGAGACTCCAGTGGGGCTTGAGAGAAGCCCATGAGTGAGTTAAGTGTTGAGTTTAAGAGGAATACACCCATATTTATATGAATCGTATGTTTGAGCTAAAAGTGAGTTGTACTCTCTTCCCTAAGCCTTGTTTTAGCTAAGATCCTTATGAGAAAGTATGTTTAGAGCTTGGGTGGTATTTTCACCCTAAAAGATAGTATGAATGACGAGATCATGAGTAGTAGTAGTGAAAGAGCCCAGAGTTAGAGGAAAGTAATGCGTGTTTATATATATTAAAAAAAATTAAAAATAGAATATGGGTTTATACAAAATAATATTTAAAAAATAATTGTTAAAAGAAAAAGAAAATAGTATTTGTATCGTACTCTGAAACTACAATATCTCACTATTGCTTTCTACTCACATTCAAAAAAAAGTTTAACTCATTTTTTTTTTCAAAAGTTAGGGTTCTAATCTAATTGCTGCTATCCAACATCTGGTCTCCAGTGTGTACTCTTGTCTCTCCCTTTTTTTTTTCCTTATTTGTTTGCTTTGACATTGTACAATTAGTTATTCAAAAATTGATTTTTAATCTTTGATTCTAGGGTTATCCAACATATTGATAATTGATTATATTAAATTAATTGTTGTTTGCTTTTAAATTTTTTAACTTTTGATGGCATTAATGGTTCAAGATGATAGTGAAACTAGTAAAATATTTGTTTTAGGTGCCAAAATATTAATGTTGAATTTAATAATTTTAATCTCACTTAGAACAATATTGGAGATTATACTAAAAATGTTCAAAATTTGAATTTAAAAAAATATTTATCATTCATTAAAAATGACTTGCGAAGTAGAATGAGCGATGACTTTTTAAATGATTGTTTAGTTTGTTATATAGAAGATGAATTATTTGAAATTGTACCTAATGATGTGATCATTGATCATTTTCAAACTATGACAACTCGTCAAGTGCAATTGTAATGATAATAATTATATATATATATATATATATATATAATGTTTAAGTATTTCATCGTTTTTAGTGAATTAAATACTTGTATTTGTTCGTTAATTTGATGATTGTTACTTTAGGTTAAGATCGCTGTTCTTTTTAAAAATTTAGAAAAACAAAAAATTGAAGAATATAAAAAAAAATAAAAAAATAAAATAATATAATAGTATCAGAGCCTTGTAGTATATAAAAATGGATACTGATTTTACATCAGTAAAACCTACGTGGTATATAGAGAAAGATACTCTTGTAACAATATTACAAGTAACTAAAAGTTTAGATGAAAATCTAAGAAGAAAAATTGTAAAAATAATTACTTTAAAAATTAAAAAAGATGAAGAAAGATATAATATTATAAATTATAATTTCTTTGATACTTCTGATTATTATTTTTCAGAATAAAAATGAGTTTAAAAGAAATTTATGAACTTTTAAAAGACTTGATGGAAAGTCAAAAACAATTAACCCTGAGGTTAAAAATGATAGAAATAGAAATTATCTATATAAAAGAAAATCTCCCAGGAAGAATAACAAACTTAATAGAAAAAACAGAAAAATTTGACAAAATAATAAGTCAAAAATATAAAAAAGAATTACTGGCAAAGAAAGTTGCTAGTAGTACTACTTACCAAAAACGAAGTATGGATGAAATGTTAATCCAAAAATTTTTAGAAAAACAAAAAATTGAAGAAGAAAATAATCCTCTAGAAACAGAAGAAACAGATCTAGAAAAAGATAATGAATGATCTAGACGAACTAGTCTACGCGATGGAAGATCTTAATCTTTCAGAACAAGAAATAAAAGTATTCATGAATAAAGGGGAAACATGAAGACCCCAAGGGAAATTTGAAGGATCTACTTCTTCAATAAAAGAGGAATGGCAAGAACCTGAAAAAGAAGAGAAAATTTTTGCAAATAAAGCAAAAAAGAATAATGATTTTGTAAAACAATATCATAATAGCGATAAATCAAAATTCATGCCAAATAGACTCCCAACAGGAGATATTGGGACACAATTCTTAGATCTCGATTGTAAAAGAGATCCAGAAAATAATCTAGACCTATGGTCCCAAAACATGATTCTCTATTTCCTACTAGGAAAAGGAAATTATACTGATGAAGAAATATACATCATTATGACAAATACTTTTACAGGAAAAGTAAATGATTGGTTTTCTGGATTGACAGAAGATTCAGAGAAAATAATAAAAAATGACACCATAGATGGATTGAAAAGATCCCTACAAGAAGGAATTACAAACCTTAAGCAATATGTTGCAAATGAATTCTTTGGCGGACAAGGAAATTACTCTGCTAATAGAGAAAAAATAAGAATAATAGCTAAAGAGCAGCTAGAAAAATTACAAATTTGTAAAATGAGTTATATTCAAGAATACACTTGTGAATTCGAAGAATATTATTATAAAATCTTTGATAGTGGTAAAGAAATGATACCATATCTAGAAAAATACTATCAAAAATTGCCAGGCTTTTGGGCTAAATACTTTAGAGAAGAATACGAAAAAGATAGTAAAGTAGGAGACACTCTAGGTCAAAGAATAAGTTTCTTAAAAAATAGACTTGGTCAACTATGTATGTCACATAACATACAAAGAAAAGCTAAAAGAATTAACACTCAGATTTACTGTATGGATACAAATGTAGCCTCACAATGGGGATGCAATAATAATAGATATAAGAAAAGAAAACTTAAAAAGAGTTTAATAAAAAGAAAGAATTTTTCTAGAAAAGATTATGTACCTAGAAAAAAATATTATAAAAAGAAAAGAGATTTTACAAAAACAAAATAGGTAGATAAATGCAAGTGTTACAATTGCGGCGAAGAAGGCCATAAAAGTTACGAATGTAACAAACAGAGAGTAAAAGTTTCAAAAATCGATAGAATAAAAATTGATTCTGATCTCGAATCAATAAAATCAATTAATAGTGAAGATTTCTTTGAAGAAATATATGAAGAATACTCAACTAGTTCAGAAGACTCTAACTAAATGAGTAAAGAAATTCAAGAAAGCAATGATTCAGTTCAAATTCTAGAAACTGAAGAAGATCACAGAGGATATGTGTTAAAAGCAACCTTTGATGGAGAAACATTCAGAAAAATCCAAGGGTTAAAACTAAACCTTAAAATAGAAGATAACCTTCTAAGCAGAATGCAAAGAATGTTTGCAAGAGATAAAATTTCCTATCATGAATATCAAGAAATAGAAAAGGTGATAGAAATTACCCAAACTACGGGAAAACATAAACTAAATCTATTAACAAAGCCTATGATAGATCAAATTCTTAGGAAATTTCCAGAAAGAAAAAGGAAAAAGATGAATTATGTTCATCTAGGCGGAATCCAAATACTAGTCAAATCGACTTTTAAAGAAGGAATCAATTGTCCTATAGTAATAAATTTATCGGATGAAAGATTCATTAACGCAAGAGAAGGAAATCTTGGTATAGTAGAGGGAAATCTAGCCTATACAAAACTCCTTTTTACTTATTACCCAAGGTACTGTATCTCACTCAAAGATGCTGATTTCAATGACGCATTGAGTTTACATTTTCAGATCAAAAGAAATGATCTATTTAAACCAGGTAATCATATAATGAGTATCTACTATCAAGCCTTGTACACAGTTACAAATTCAAACTATGGTAAAGTATACAAAAATAAAGAAATGATTGAGATAGATCAAGAATGTGCAGGAATTGCAAGAATTGTTGAGGCAGAAATTCAGCAAGCACAAATTCCAGATGAATATGAAATTCAGTTTGGAAAAACTCAAGAAATAGGAAGTACTAGTAACCCTAGACTTTCAATAGATTATGGATGGAATTCCATTAGAAAAAGCCTATCTAACAGATATTCTATAAGAAACTTAGAAATCTCAAATATCACCAAAATAAAGGGAAGAATCTTCATTGGAGTTGAATGGAAAAATCAAGAAATCTTGATACAGACTGGAGCAACAGCTAACCATATAAAAGGAATTCTACTAGAAGGAATATCAATTTACGAAGGAAGACATTACACTTATAAAACCTTCGAAGGAAATAGCTTTAGTTGTAAAAATATGGTAGATTTACCTATACAACTAGATACTATAAGAATAACAGTCCCTTGTTATATTACAAATCATGAAAGTGATCAAGATTTAATACTAGGAAACCTCTTCCTAAATAAATTAGAAGATTATAGCATAGGGAAAAATGGCATAGAAATGCTATATAAAGGTGAAACTTGTTTCATACCAAAAATATAAAATGCCTAAAGAAACAATCTTTAAAGTATCAGTTTTCATAGAAATAACGTTCTATGATACAAAGCTAACAACCTGTTGTCAAATAGACAATGGATCTGAAGCGAGTTTATCAAAATCTTTTCTTATAAAAGATTGGGACATAAACAAAAATAATATATCAATGATTGGAATCACTGGGGATAAAGAAAAACTTTCAAAATCTAAAGAGAAAGTGGAAATAATTTTAGGATCTAAGATTGTTTCGATAAATAAATTGTTTGCCTATGATAAATTAGAAACAGATTTATTATTAGGGAATGATTTTCTACAACAATTTCAGGATTATCATCAGACATTATACATGATAAGCCTTAAAACTCCTTGTGGACATTTCATAAAAGTCTCTAGAAAACAAAATCCATACAGTCTTGAGACAAATAATGGAAATTTCAAAAGAAAATACTTAGAGAATCTAAAAAAAATTACTTGTAAATGTCTTAATCTAGAAGAGATTAAAGAAAATTTGCAAAAATCTTATGGTTAGACCCATGCTCTACAATGAAGATGATAAAATTGAATTCAAAATTCAAATTAAAGAATTACTCAACTTAAAATTAATAAGAATGAGTAAAAGTCCTCATAGTAGCCCAACGTTTATGGTAAGAAACCATGCTGAGATGAAAAGAGGAAAAGCTCGAATGGTAATAAATTATAAAGAATTAAATAAACATTGTTTATTTGATGGATATTTTATCCCAAATAAAAATAACCTTAGCAACCTTGCAAAAGGAAAAACTTATTTCTCAAAATTTAACTGCAAAAGTGGATTTTGGCAAATAAAATTGGCAGAAAACTCAATACAATTGACTGCTTTCAGTACTCCTAATGGACATTATGAGTGGTTAGTTATGCCTTTTGGGTTAAAGAACGCACCACAAATATTTCAAAGAAAGATGGATAAAATATTCTCAAAAAAGGAATTTCTAATTGTCTATATAGATGACATTTTAATATGTTCTAAAACATATGAAGAACGTTTAAGACATCTGAAAGAATTTTCAGAAATCTGTTTAAAAAATGGTATTGTGTTAAGTCAGAAAAAGGTTGACATTAACAAAAATGAAATAGAATTTTTAGGAATGATTATTTCAAAAAATGGAATTGAACTCCAAGCACACATTTCAAAGAAAATTATAGAATTTCCTGATAAATTAACAACAAAACAAGAAATTAAAAAATTTCTAGGTTGTTTAAATTACGCAGGAGAATTTATTCCAGATTTGGCTAAAAAACGGAATATATTACAAAAATTAATAAGGAAGTCTAATAGACTTGGATGGACAGAAGAACACACGCAGTGTATAAAAAATCTAAAAGAAGAATGGTTGCCAAAACTAAGACTACCAGAAGATAAAGATAATCTAGTTTTGCAAACAGATGCATCTAACTATCATTGGGGAGCATTATTGCAAACCGATTTAAATGAAATTTTGGTACATTTAATGATGCTGAAACAAGATATTCCACAAATGAAAAGGAATTATTAGCAATTGTACGAGGAATTAGAAAATTCTCTGCTTTCCTTTTACCAAAATAATTTGTTATTAGAACTGATAATACACAGGTGTCAGGACTAATATTTAACAAGCTTCCTTCTGAACCACAATACATAAGATTGCATCGATGGCAAGTACTATTGTCTTTTTATTCATTTTCTATAGAATATATTAAAGGAAATGACAATTATCTTGCAGATTTTATTTCCAGAAACGTCCAATATGGACAATCAGACGAAAATCCTGGTAAACAGGATATATGAAAAAATGAAGAAAGTGGATGAATCCATTGATGACAAAAGCCAAAAGCTTTTCAAAATCAGAGATGAATTGTCAAAATTATCTGAGCAATCTCGGATGTTACAGTCTGAAATAAATCAACTCAGTACTTCACAGGCTGAAAACATGAGAGAATTTCTACTCTTATGTAAACATTTGGATACACATCCAATACAGAATTCAAATCTGAAAGGGAATATTAATCCCAACAAAGTGGCAGGAGATGTCCCACTAGCACCTAGTGCCAAAAACATCTCTATGGTAAGCACGGATATGTCTATGCCTCCATCCAAAGATGAAGAAAAAAGCCGAGCAAATGAAGCTTCGAGCTCCTCTTCAGCGAAAGCTGAAAGAATTATATCTGGGAAACCAGAAAGCAAAACTAACCAAGTTCCTTCTGGAACAAAAGTATTTTCTTCTTTTCAGGTTGGGAAACAACATCCAAAAGAAAAAGAGTATCTTACATTTACTAGATACATATATAATCTCCCCGAAGAAAGTGGAGAAACATTTGGTGTTTTAGGAACAACAAGTTTGTTTCCTCGAATATCAATTTTTCCTAATGAATTGCCAAGCTTTGCAGCTCAGTTATTTGAATTCGGATACTTAGATCGCGTATACGCAAAACCAGGTCTAAACGAATTATCACAATTTCCTTCAAAATTGCTCGAATCAGTAAAAAATTATGCTCAAGGCGATGGAGTCTATTGCAGATTCTTCAGTATTTCTATGGAAGGCAAAGATTTGCAAGCATACTATCCGACTCTCAACTACATTACAATCGAAAAAATTAAAGATTTTAATGTAAAAGCAACTGGTGTGGACAAAAAACTTCCACATCTCAATAAAAAATGGATTCAGACCAGAAGAGCTTTAAGGATAAAAGCCTTATATGCTATTCTTACAAGGCTCTATAATGAAGATTGCAGAGTCATTAATCAAGACCATGACTGGGTATTAATCACCAAAGGTGGAAGAACCAAGTCAAAGGAACTTAAAGAAAGGATTTTGGACATAGAGCTCCACCGATTAGGGGCAACCGAAGAAACATAAAAGCTAGCATATAAAATGCTAGATCACAATCATCAATAATGTAGAATACAAGACAAAGAATATGACGTAAGCACTTACGTCATAGAAGATAACAGCAAAGAAAAAAATCTTTTCTTTTTTCAAAGGTCAAAAGAAAAGTCACATCTTGTTGGCCAATTATTCAAAAGAAGACGATGGAGCACATCCATCATCTTATCTCAAAGGAATCTTTCAGCCTTCAGCACTAAGGAAGGACTAAAATAATAATATGTAATATTTTAGGAAAGTCCCTAAAATAATAATTTGTTTTGTAATGAGACCCTCCTTCTATCTATAAAAGGAGAGGACTTCATACTTGGAAGGGGAGACAAAATTTTCTGAGAGAAAACTGGGAAGAAAAATGTTAAGTACCTTCAAGAGTATGAGTTTGTGTAAGTAGTAACTTCTCCCGTCAGGGAAAAGTATTTCTAAATATGTGTGAGTAGTATATATATATGTAAGTGTGATTGTAAAAATGATAATATGAAATAAAAGTTGGCTTTTATACCTCTCTTCTTATAAATCCATTAATAGTCTTAAGTGAAGGTTGCGATCTTCAGCCTTAGGGAGGAACAGTATCGAAGTAACCAAAGACTGAGGTTAGGGTGAAAAACTGTTCATAGCCTAAAGGGAGAACTTTTGAGGAAGTGATAAGGACTACTCATCGACAAAAGAGAAGGAAGGTATACACGCAAACTTTTAATTTTATGTTATTAATTTTAGAATTACATTATCATATTATCTAAATGCTCAAACATAGAAAGAAATGCTTAGTACCTATAGGGAATTAAAAAGATTGAATATCTCATATTAATATCAGTCATGCTATTTGCATATCATGCTAAACCTGTTTTTTTAACCATGCTAAGTGCATAATGAAAAATATTCAGCAGCATCTTCATAGTATAAGAAAAAGAGCTTGGAAGCATAAAAAGACTTTATATCACATGGATAAAGCAATTTCTGAAATGGAACAAGTATACATGCATACTAGTCATCACTATGATCCATTAATATTTTCAATACATGAAATGAAAATGTATAGAATACAAGAATATTTTGAGTATAAAGATGCTTTATCTATCTTGAAAAAGACTAGAGTCCTCACTGCATAATCATGCAAATTATCCGCAACCCTATTTAAATAAACAGCCAGATATATATATATATATATATATATATATATATATATA
>NC_064290.1:13252513-13342836 GCF_019186545.1 Solanum stenotomum
ATCGTACTCTGAAACTACAATATCTCACTATTGATTTCTACTCACATTCAAAAAAAAGTTTAACTCATTTTTTTTTTCAAAAGTTAGGGTTCTAATCTAATTGTTGCTATCCAACATCTGGTCTCCAGTGTGTACTCTTGTCTCTCCCTTTTTTTTTCTTTATTTGTTTGCTTTGACATTGTACAATTAGTTATTCAAAAATTGATTTTTAATCTTTGATTCTAGGGTTATCCAACATATTGATAATTGATTATATTAAATTAAATGTTGTTTGCTTTTAAATCTTTTAACTTTTGATGGCATTAATGGTTCAAGATGATAGTGAAACTAGTAAAATATTTGTTTTAGGTGCCAAAATATTAATGTTGAATTTAATAATTTTAATCTCACTTAGAAAAATATTGGAGATTATACTAAAACTGTTCAAAATTTGAATTTAAAAAAATATTTATCATTCATTAAAAATGACTTGCGAAGTAGAATGGGCGATGACTTTTTAAATGATTGTTTAGTTTGTTATATAGAAGATGAATGATTTGAAATTGTACCTAATGGTGTGATCATTGATCATTTTCAAAATATGACAACTCGTCGAGTGCAATTATAATGATAATGCTTATATATATATATATATATATATAATGTGTAAGTATTTCGTCGTTTTTAGTGAATTAAATACTTGTATTTGTTCGTTAATTTGATGATTGTTACTTTAGGTTAAGATCGTTGTTCTTTTTAAAAATTTAGAACCCACTGACATGAAATTCTGGTTCCGCCTTTATATATATATTACTATATAAGAAGAGGGAATAAATATTCACCACAAGTCAACATGTGTTCCAATAAGAAGAGGGAATAACCAACATATTTATAAAAAGAAATGACATATAAAATAAAATGGAGAGGAGTATTGGTTTTTGAAAATGGAAAAGGACAAAACACATATAAAATTAAAAGACATATAAAAAAAAGTTGGTTTAACTCTCAAACATAAAAAGTAACATGTGTTATTAAAAACTTTAATAAAAAGTACTATAATTTACAATAAATAATAACTTAAAATATCTACAAGACAACAAAAAAAAGACTATTTTGTGTACTGATTGTGTCACATAAATTAGGATTGTGATGATTTTAAAATTTTAATTTTGGTTATACATTATAAAATAGCCGAAAAATTGAATGATATATTTTTTTTAAAAATAACCAAATGAATCGTCCTATAGAAAAGGGAATAAGTATTCACCACAAGTCAACATGTGTTCCAATAAGAAGAGGGAATAACCAATATATTTATAAAAAGAAATGACATATAAAATAAAATGGAGAGAGTATTGGTTTTTCAAAACGGAAAAGGACAAAACACATATAAAATTAAAAGACATATAAAAAAAAGTTGATTTAACTCTCAAACATAAAAAGTAACATATGTTATTAAAAACTTTAATAAAAAGTACTATAATTTACAATAAATAATAACTTAAAATATCTACAAGACAACAAAAAAATAGACAAATTTTTGTACTGCTTCTGTCACATAAATTAAGATTGGGATGATTTTAAAATTTTAATTTTGGTTATACATTATAAAATAACCGAAAAATTGAATGATATAATTTTTAAAAAAATAATCGAATAAATCGTCCTATCGATAACCCTAATGTTACTTCTACTCTATTTATTTTTACTTAAATTTAGAAAGATATGCTTCATTTCTATCCTCAATCTTATAGCTATATTTAAAATTGAAATTAAAAAGACAAATGACAAATAAGTTTCTATATTAGCTCACTTATGAGCAAAATATATTATAACAATCTTTACTAATTTTATAACAATACATAAACTAAACTCCCTCCGTCCCATATTAGATGGGCACTTTCAACTTTACACGGTGATTAAGAAATCATTAATACATTGGAAGACTTCACCACTTTGCTCTTTGTTTATATCAATGCACATTGAAATGAGTTACAAAAAAATACACATACAATATAGGAATGGTCATATTAATTGTAGGGGTAAAATGGAAAAAAATTAATTAATTCTATCCTAATTTAATAAGTGCTCAAATAATATGAAAAAATTATTTTTAGTAAGATTCTTATCTAATATGAGACGGAGAGAGTAACAATATAACTTTATTAATGCTGCCCGGACTTTCTTTGCTAGTATATATAGATATCCTTACCAAATATTTTTTTTTAAAAAATCATTTTTTTTCCAATAAAACATTTTTTATACAAAGAATATTTTCCAAACACACTTTACCAAAGTCATAAAGAAAAGACTGGATCTTCCCCTCAATCCAAATTAATCTCAACGCACTCAAAACAGAGAGCATTGAAGAAGAAAGAAGAAGAACTAGCTAGTATATATATATACGAGTCAATTGAAGTGAAGGAACAACTTGTTAATGGCGATGGAACAGAATGAACAAACTGCAATGCCGCATGTTGTGTTCATACCATACGCCATGACGAGTCATATAACTCCATTGGTACATATTGCTAGACTCTTCGCCCTTCATGGCCTCAAAGTTACTATCATTGCCCCTCAACATAATGCTCTTCTTTTTCAGTCCTCTGTCGATAGAGACCGTCTCTTTTCGGGCAGCAATATTACTGTCCGGACAATTCAATTTCCGTCTGAGGAAGTTGGATTACCTGTAGGAATTGAAAACTTCATCGCAAGCCCTTCTATGGAAATAGTTGGCAAAGTTCACTATGGGTTTATTCTGCTCCAAAAGATTATGGAGCAACTAATTCGGGAGATCAATCCAAACTGCATTGTTTCCGATATGTTCTTCCCTTGGACTGTTGATTTAGCTGAGGAGCTGCAAATTCCGAGATTTTCTTTTCAACCAGCCACTTCCATACATCAATGTGCTTGGGTTTTCATCAGGGAATTTAAACCTTACAAGAATGTGGCGTCGGATTCTGAAAAGTTTTTGATTCCTGGTTTGCCTCTCGACATCAAAATGAAAGTCTCAGAGATTGAAGATTTTCTTAAAGAGGAAACTGAGTACACAAAGACAGTAGATGACGTTTTACAAGCTGAGGTTCGTAGTCATGGTATTATTCATAACACTTGCTCTGAGCTGGAACCTGGCGTTGCCCAACTCTACGAAAAAGCTAGAGGAGTAAAAGGGTGGCATATAGGTCCACTTGCTCTGTTTATCAACAAATATGAAGCGGAAATTAGTTCTAAACAAATATCCAATTCTAATATTAATTCATGTTCTGACCCTTGGAAAGGGTACGGTGATTGTTTCAATTGGCTTGAAAATCAACAACCTAACTCCGTTCTCTTTGTTTGCTTTGGAAGCATGATAAGATTTTCCGATGATCAGCTTAAGGAAATGGCTGTTGGATTGAAGGCTGCCAACTGTCCAACTATTTGGGTTTTTAGGGAGCAGGACAAAAATGAAGTAGACGAGAAAGATGACTGGAGCCGTAATGGTTTCAAAGAATTGATTGGGGAAAAGATGTTTATCATCCAAGGCTGGGCACCACAACTATTAATCCTGAAACATCGAGCAATTGGTGGATTCTTAACTCATTGTGGTTGGAACTCTATACTTGAGTCTCTAGCCGTAGGTGTTCCATTGATCACATGGCCACTTTTCTCAGACAACTTCTATACCGACAAGCTTTTGGAGACACTTGGCCTTGCTATTGGAATTGGAGCAGATGTGTGGAATCCGGGGTTTATATTATCGTGTCCACCCCTTTCAGGAGAGAAGATAGAGTTGGCCGTCAAGCGTTTAATGAATAATTCAGAGGAAAGTAGAAAAATTAGAGAAAATGCAAAGTTGATGGCAAAGAAGCTCAAAAGTGCCACTGAAGAAGGTGGTTCCTCTCATTCACAGCTCATCGGGTTAATTGAGGAGATCAAGCGTTGTGCTTTCAAGAAATCCTCTTGAAATTTTATGTTTTACTTATCACTTTGAAATAAATTTGGCAAATGGAGTTTGGTCAACATGACTCTATGTATTATGCTAACAACGTAGCTGGTCTTAATTTTCGTTTAAATGCATGCTTTGCAGTCTCATTTTCATTAGTGAAACATTAAAGCTTAATACCCTCCATCTTATTTAGTTTTTTTAAAAAATATATATTTTCTTTGTAAGTTTTAGTTATTTATTCTTAAAATTAAAACTTCCATCTTATTTAGTAGGCATTTGGCCATGCGATATCATATCATGATATATAATCGTGAGATGAAATCAACATTTGGACATGCAATTTCACGCTGATTATTCCATGTTCTCCAAAAATCATGATATGGAAATTACATATCATAATTTGAGATATTTAAATACAAAAATTGACCCACAAATTTATATTTTGTTAAAACAACCCCACATTTATATCTACTAACAATTTATTTCATATGTAAATAAAATTTATAATCACATCATTACTTTTTAAAATTTATTATTTTCACCAACATAAAATTTATTATTACTTTAAATTTGGTGAATATAAATGATAAAGTAGAAATTGATTTGGTGAATATAAATGATAAAGTATAAATTGATTTGGTGAATATAAATAAGAACGGAGGGAGTAATACTTTTTTGATTTTTCATAATAAAAAAAAAAGGCCAAACCCATCTGTGGCCCCCCTAAAGTTGGCACCAAGTTTTACTTAGACACCTCAACTGGGCGATGTCCATTTTAGACACCTTATGTAGGATCCCGCTATGTCATTTTGATGCTTTTTCGACAATAAGCAAAAAGTTGAAGCAGAGTGTAATATACTCATTGATGATGTGACAAACAACCAATTAAATGATTACATGTGTAATTTCAAGTTAAAAATTATTTTAAAATCTATTTAGTAAATAAAATAAAAATATTATTCTAAAAAAATCAATTTACCCCCCTCTGAAGGTAGTTGTCTTCTCTACTATACCTAACAATTTTTTAACTTTTTTTAATCAACTTTTTAAATTGTTTCGGATCTTTTTTCTTTCTTTCTTTTTAATGTTGTTTTGTGGGAAGAAAAGAGGAAGAAAGAAAGAGAATAAACATGAAATATGAGTGTTGATATCCATTTTTCCCGTAAAAAAGGTTGAGAGAGGTGATTGTAGATTTAGAAAAGTAATACAATGAAGAAGAAGAAAAATGACTTGACAACGGATTTGAATAAAAAATTTGACCTCCATTGAAGGAGTTAAGCTTCAAAAATTGGTGGGAGGTGGTAGCTTGAAAAATGGAGAAGAAGAAGAGAAAATAAAATAAAAAATAATTAAATTGAGTCTTTCACGCTCTATTGATGAGTGTATCACATTCACTTTGACATGTCAGCAAAAAGTGTATAAATGACACAATGAGACCCTACATGAGGTGTCTAAAATGAATATCACCTAGTTGAGGTGTCTAAGTGAAACTTAGTGCCAACTTTAGGGGGCTACCGACGGGTTTGGCCTAAAAAAACGTCTCTTTCGGCTACATATGAAAATGTTTAAAGCAATTTAATATGACAAAAATACAAAATTGGTGATGTATGTTTGATAATCACTACTTCCAATATGTTTGATTTTTAGCACGAAATTAATGCACTGAAAATGTGTAATTGCACACAAGTGAAACAAGACATGAATAATTATGATATTGACACACAAGTGAAAATTGTCTTAGTTTGTGCAGTGTTACATAATTATTTGCGAGAATACTAAAGGAGTGATGAAATATTTATGGCCTATGAGCATGAAAATATAGTTGCGGATGATATTGACCAACAAATGGCTCAAAGTAACAATGTTGGTTCATCTTCTTGGTCATATGATCGAGAAATGCAAGTTCAACGTGAGGAGATTGTCCGTACTATGTGAAAATTTTTTATTAAAGACTAGTACACTATAATTTATGTTCAATTTTTTTTACTGAATTAAAGTTTGATCAATTAAAGTTAGATGAAACAGTTACTTAAGTAGAGAAAAAATAGTTTTGTAATAATTTATTATGCGATTTTATAATTTTTTATTTATTTATTTGGTAAGATTGAATAAACAATTAGGGCTATTTTAATACTTTTACAACTTATGAGATTCTTATGTTTATGAGAAAATATTGAGTATTGTTCGCTGCTATTGTAATTTTATTTTTTTTGGTGTTTGGTATGTTATTTTACTTTTTCTTCAAATTGAAAAATTGTAAGACTGCAAGAATAGTCTATAGTACAGTGATTTTGGGCGTTTTAAAAAAAAAAAATTGAAACTGACTCACTTTGTCCTCTAAAATTATTAGTCCTTTTTCTTATTTCATTTAGACTTAGAAGAAAATACATTGGGGAGACTAATGGGTACATTGATATTAAAAATATTAGTGAAGTTATGAATTGTTACTCTTTCATGGTATGCATTTTTCTTCTTTCCAATTTTTCTTTGAAATTAGAATTTTTTATAGTATAAAATAATATCTGTTTTTTTCTTTATTTTGGAAGTAGTCTTTAAGAATCTCCTGTGCCATTGAACTTTGTTAAGGTTCCTATAACCGAATTTCTTTGTGATAGAAACTGTTACCTATTGAATATCCAGCGAGGTGCAAATGTAGCACGTCCTAAGAGAGCATCAATGAAATCCTCACTAAAAAATTCATCGTTATGTTACTATTTTATCGCTTGCCGTCAATGTACGACAATTATCACATTTAATTTAGATATAAAAATGGCTATGCTAGTAATTTGTTATAGTTGACGAAATCTGATGAGAAAATTAAGTAAATTTATTCATTAGTGGTGAGTTTACATCTTCTTTTCTCTGTTTTATGATCAATCCAGATAGAAGAATTAACAATGTTGATTCCTGTGACTTAAGATAGTTCATGCATTGTGTTATATATATATTTTTTGTTGTTCAAATATTAGTTATTGAAGACCAAATATCATTCTATGAAATAATGAAGGCCAAAATGTGCATGGTTTAATACATATTTTATATTATATCTCAATATGCTGTAATTTCATAAGCGTGACATTCTAAAAATGCCAAATAATTCAGTGGTAGGTATAGTGACTTAGTTGAAAAGGTTATTTTTCAAAACACTACACAGCTGGTTGACCTTGGATGAGAAACTCCTTCATTACATGTATGTATGTGTACACTTATCTCAATTTAACAGCCTGTTGCATCTAGCATTCACAACTATGTTCCTCATTCCTTGCTTCATTAAGTTTTTCATCAGTGGTCCACCACTTTTTGGACTGAGGAGAAGATCATAGACTCACATGCATTAAGAAGATTTTTATCGAGGAGTGGAGGAAGGTCTTAGGAAAGAAATATGTTCTTGAATCATACAAATATATCACAACAGAAATCTCCAAACCTACAACCAAAATAAAAATGAGAGTATATAGATTACCGCTGATACTTTAGCTAGAGAAAAGATTTCGAAAGTGGCAATCTGAAAAATGATATGACAATTTCGGAAAGCATATAGTAGTGATACACATGCACAAAAATAGCTCTGCTCTTCTCTGTTTCATAATTGTGCTACAACACCATCCCTATCGAGTCATTGAGTTTTTCGTTCGATCACTCCTACTGTTAACAAAACTAATGATTAAAAAATCTTTTACTTAATAGAAATGTTTAATAAATCAGTGATATGCTTTCTATCTTTTTACCGTTAATTTTCATTGTGTTGCATTTATGCTCAGGTAAAAGTATCTGTTAGTTTTCAGATATTCTTGTCGTAAAATCTTTTCCTACTTTAAATGTGTGAGATTTTAAAAACTAATTTATCTTAAACTTTCAAATTGTGTTCTTTGATCGCAATGTTACATCTTCCAAGTTCTACTGTAGTTTAGAATAATGCATGGTTAAAGAATCTTTTTATTTTTCCTAAAGTATCATCTCATTCAAGTAATTAATGTTTTGTGGTTCTTGCTTCAGCGATTCCTCTTTGTTCCTTCAAAAAGGAGGATGACAGGAAGGATTGTGGAGGTTCCTCTTTGTAGTGAAATTCTAAGCTCTGCTGCCTCCTTTTGACAAATCTATAATCTTAATTCCCGTGAAGGTATGTAAAATCATATCGTAAATTGGATGAAACAAAAAATAACAAAGTAACTCTATCAACAATTTGCTTGTATAACTGCTAAGTCCAGAATTAACTTATCGACACTAGCTCTTTGTATGACCTTGCAGACTAAGCTTCTATATTTGTGGCAAGTATCCATGTTTGAAGAAGTTGATGATTTGAGAAAAATTTGATCACATTTGTAACCCAGTGATATAAATGGTACGCGCCTCAATGAGCTTCTCTTTTCTATCTTTATACATATTTACGCTAGACTATACAAAACTCCATGGACGTACGTAAATAATGGTTGCATTGGTATTAATCTACAAAGTGTAGTCATCTATGAAGCAAGTACTTAAATATCGATGGAAAACGAAAAAAAAAACATTTCTTTTTTCTCTACTTGCTTTCATATGAGAAAATAAAGAGCCAAGATTAAGATATAGCAGGTTGAATAACACAGTTTCTATTCAGATAATTTTGTTGAGTCCTCACATATCTACTGTGGGAGTTTTTATGTTATAGTTATGTTTATGTCCTTATTGGACAATTGTATGTTTGTACCTTATGATTTCATTGTTTAGCGTATTGCTGTGTACCAATTAACTTTTTCTCTTTCCGGAATACAATCTCTTTTTTCTGGTATTCTATGCGGGTTATGATTCACCAAACTCGAAGGTACTCACTGCTTATTTTAGTGTTGTTCAAGTACCTTCAAAATTAATCGCTCTTTCCTCTTCACAATAGCGTGCCTGTATATCGTTGTACCATATATATGCTTTTAGAATATTATTTCTTAATTATTAGACATAGCAACATTTTGTATTACTAGGGAAGAAGTCAGGGTGGCAGTTCTTTTGTTTGACCAGCTGCTAAGTGCTTATCAGTTTTATTTTTTTGTTATGAGATCTTGAATATTCAGTATATTCCGAAAAACCTATATCAATCTCAATACAATTATAAGCCAATATTTTGGAGCATTGGTCATAACCTTTAAGTTCTTGAAATCCTTTTTTTTGTCATTCTATGTAGCAATCAGTTTTTTATATCCATTCATCTGTGTTATTGCCTATATACGGGGCTATTGGTGCGAGTTATTTGTCGTTCAATTCATGCCAGGAGAATGTGATTACTTTGTTGAAATGTTTTAGTTAAGTTACTTCATCTCTGATTCATTCTCCTTTTAATGGTGTTTTTAGATATATTTTTTTCACCTAATGGTGTTTTTAGATTAATCCACTACTCAGGCAAAAGTGAGATTAATTTGCATAGAGTTGAGTGATGTCAAGTTCTCCAAGGACCTGCTTTACTAGGGGGATGCAAGTTCATAAAGGAATTGAAGAGGATGAGGAAGATGACAATGGCAGCAGATTTTGGGAGAGCTCCTTGTGTTAAATATATGGCAGCAGATTTTGGGAGAGCTCCTTGTGTTAAATATAGTGTTCAAGGAGATGAGATGTATTAAGATTTTCTTGGCTTGACTAAAGTATTGGGAAATAACCGATTATGTATTTGACTCTGTATCTATATGATTATATGCTCTGCAGAGCTTTATAAATTTTAATTCAAGTGCTAAAAACATGAAATACCTTCCAAACATGTTTCGTAAAATATGTAAGCAACGGGCCATTATCCATCTAGTATATGATTAGACGAAATTAAGAAGATAAAATAATGAACAAGAATCTCAAACTAGACCAAAGTAAGGGTAAGATTTATAAGCAGTGGATAACTGGACGTCTGAACCTACAAAGCGAAGGAAACTGCGCTAAAAAGACAAAAATAATAAACTGAAACATGTAACTCTATTATTTATTAAAAAAATAATTTATTTTGTAATATCAACTTTTTTTAAAGAGTATTTGTTTCATTAATTAAGTTTGCTCGTAGAAATTTGTTAATGAGTTTTCTTTTATTCATGTTTATATATATAGTGAAAATTACAAAAGTATACTACTTAAGACTTTAATTAACAATATATACACATACTTATATTTAATTGCAAATGAAGTTTCTAAATTACAGACATAACATATTTAATTAATTTTCGTTTTTAATTATTTATTTATTTTTTATTTTAGTATATCATTTTTTGGGGATTTTCTGTGCCTATTTTTAAGGGATGATTATCATGTATTAAATTTATCTCACCAATTAATGGTTATTAAAAACTTTTTCAAATATTTTTTTATATCTTTCCACCTCTTCGATTTTCCAAGAAATTGTTACTTCCTATGCAGTTGTATTTTCTTGAAAAATTTAAAACTTCTCTCTTTCATGTTCTTCTTCATTCTTCTTTGTTCTTCTTCTCTCTCTGAATTATGTTCATCTGAATTTTACCATTGCTATCTTTTACCTTTCAAATTTTCAAAGGTGAAAGCTGCTCAATAGATGTTGGAACAGTGCTAGAGATCATATAGACTAAGAATCAAAAGGTTTACGTAAGAAAGATCAAGATACTTCAAAGAATACAAATCGTAAATCAATTAAATTTTTTTATCCAATTTCTTTCAACAGTATCGTAAGGATAGGAATACACATGGAAGTTTAGATTCTGCAATTTTGATAGTATCATAAGGATAGGATTACACATCAACCTTACAACGATAATTACACCAATATCATATTATAGATAATAACTTTTGAATACTACACCAATATTATAGAAATCATAATTTTCTATTATTAAAATTTACAATTATTTCATAACCATTTACGTAAATAGATTTTTGCATAAAAAGACAAGTTAATATCAAAAACTCGCAAACATGAATGTTTATATCATTCAATCCAATAATACGATTCATCCTACCAACATAAAACTAAAAGTTTCAACTACATAATGGTTTAAGTAAAATAAAATGAAAACAACACACTACTGTTAAGCTTGATCCGCAAATTTGGGGCAAGTTTTCTTGTTATGCACGGGTGTACAACATTGTCACGACCTAGACCGTTGTGATTGGCACCCACATTAACCCTCCAGTGGGAGAACCATTACTACAGTCTAACTAAACAATTTAAAGCTACGAAAGCAGGTTTAAATAACTAAATACTGAAGTTTCCATAAACTTCCAAAAGATCTAACAACGAATTTGCGGCATTTAAATGCCAACATACCAAAACTCTAACAACGAACCATAGTCTACAAAAATGGGTACAACCCAAACTAAACAAGAGAAGTCTATCTAAGTCTGAAAAGATGGACTAAAGAAAAAAAAAGAGAACTCAAGGCATCCCGGAAGAACTTGCTCACCCTTGAATTCGATCGGCGATCACTAATCTACTAGACGAGGTCTGTCAATAGCCGCTTGAAGATGCCCTGTACTCAACAAAAGAAAGAGCAAGTGCAGTATCAATACACAACCACAGTGTACTGGTAGGATCACGCGACTATCCCACTAAGTGCAACATAAGCAACTAAATACAACATTATAAACATGCAAATACCGAACATGTACAATATCGATTATCACATTCTCAACAATATACATTTACAACAGGTCATAGGTCCTTTCATGGAACCCAAACTTAAACAGTTAGTGTACCGGTACGTGGTACCCAATCCAATGTTTATGCTGCAACGTGGCAACCAATCCCATAATTATGCCAGAATGTCGCAACCGATCCAAGTTAGTGTGTCAGAACGCAACACCCGATCCATTTAACAAGACACAATCACAATCACAAAGTACATTCTCATAATCATATAATCAAGTCATAATTCATGACATTCATCATTCATCTACCCTCATTTACAATTAGTGTGATCAATAATGCAACATTCACATACATACATGTATTATAATGAAGCAAGAACAAGCATACATCACACAACATGAAATAACAACCATCACATACCTCGAAATAAGCTTGAATCCCCTAAGAAACTTGATTCTTCCCTTTTCGGATTCGTTCCGCTTGTTCTTGGTCTACAGACAATTAATATAACACGGAAATCAATAAACAATAACTAATTACCCGAATCACCCACAATTTTGTCAACTCTATATCAAACCCATGATCCACATACCCAGATTAGGGCCTTTTTCCACCATAATTTCCATATCAAAACCCTCCCCCATCGATAATTACCCATTATATTACATTTTTCGAATTGAAAAATAGATTCGGAGAGTTAAAAACTTACCTTTAGCCATAAGAATGGTGGAAAACTGTCAAGAAGACTCATGGGTTCGTTCCTTAGCTCTCAAGTTTGAAAATTGCGTAATAAAACATGTTTAGGGTTTATTTCTGACATTAAGTCGCGTCTACCCTGCCACATCGGTACTCACCCCGCTATAACGTCGCGGCCCTGGCGACACAAATTCCCGCTATATCGGCTTGCACAGAACAATGAGCAAATTTAATAATTTCAATTCCCCCATTTCACAACACACCTTCAATCAATGACTCTCAGAAACTACCTGTTCACGCTAAAATCAGTTTCTGGAGTTCTACTCGCCCGAATTTAATTTCGTAAAGTCATACGGATTCCTTAAAGTCTTAGTTACCTACTCATGTGATCAAAATTATAATTAGATCACCTAATTGTTACCAGATTTACCTAGACCTTACTGACTCCGATTTCATCCAAATCTAGACTAGGTTGGGAAATTCCAAGTTACTACGAAAAAGTTTTCCGGCCAAAAAATTTTCCCCATTGGCTTTTCTAGAACAACGGGAACAGGTCGTTACAATAGATACCAATTTACCCATCACTCGTCTCCGAGTGACTAACTGAGGAAAAACAGGCTAAAGAAGGAATGAAGTAGTACCTGAATCGACGAACAACTAGAGATACTTGTCTCGCATGTCCTCTCAATTTCCCAAATAACTTCCTCAACTAGACGATGTTTCCATTGGAATTTCACTGACTTAATCTCTCTGGTCCTCAGTTTCCGGACAACACGATCAAGAATTGCAATTGGTTCCTCCTCATATTGAAGGTCTTTGTCTAACACCAGTGAGTCCCATTTTAAGATGTAATCACCGTCACCATGATATCTATTCAATATGTACACATGAATTACCGGATAAACTCTCGATAGGTTAGAAGGTAAAGCCAATTTATAAGCCACTGACCCTACACATTTAAGCACCTCAAAGGGACTAATGTAATGAGGACTAAGCTTGCCCTTCTTGCCAATCTCATCACTCCTTTCATTGGTGATACCTTAAGAAGAATAGTCTCACCAGTCTGAAATGCCATGTCTTTTATCCTATGGTCTGCATACTTTTTTTGTCTACTCTGGGTCGCTAAAAGCTTAGTTTGGATGCTCATCACTTTATCTTGAGCATCTTCCACTAAATCAACCCCCAAAGGTTTCACATCCCCAGCCTCAAACCATCCTATGTGTGATCTACATCCTCTCCTATAAAGTTCCTCAAATGGTGCCATATCAATGCTGGAGTGATAACTATTATTATAAGAGAACTCACACAAATGTAAGAATTTATCCCAATGCCCTCCAAAATCAATCACAACCCTCAACATGTCTTCTAACACTTGAATAGTCCTCTCTAACTGCCCGTTCGTCTGTTGATGGAAAGCGATAGTAAAAGTGAGTTGTGTGCCCAATTCATCATGCAATTTCCTTCAAAACTTGAATGTGAATTGGGTACCACGATCTGAGATGATAGAGAGGGGCACCCCATGCAACTGAACTATCTCTTTCACATACACCTTTGCCAATTATTCAGTATTATAATCTATTCTCACCATAATAAAATGGGACCATAAAATCTATGGCTATCATTTTTCACTTCTATTTCGGAACTGTCATTCTCTGAAGAAAACCCGCAGGCCTTTGATGTTCATACTTTACTTGTTGACAATTTTGACACTTAGCCACAAACTCCGCTATATCCTTCTTCATGCCCGACCACTAATAAATTCGCTTCAAATCTCGGTACATCTTGGTCACACTTAGATGATATAGAATATCGCGACCCATGGGACTCTGTCAACAATTTCTGAATCAAGTAATCTATTCTAGGAACATAAATCCTTTCTTTAAAACTGATCACACCTTCCGCATCAAGAGTGGTCTTTTGTGTCTTACCAATCGCATTTTTTTTCTTAAGTTCATTCAAATTTTCATCCTCAAACTGTTTGGCCTTAATCTCCTCAATGAACATGGCCCTAACTTCAATGCTATCTAACACCCCACCTCTTTCTGAGATGCCTAACTGCATGAACTTAGACTCCAAGGTCTGAATTTCCTTAGCCAATGATCGCTTGGTTACACTCAAGCAAGCTAGACTACCCATACTCACTGCTTTTTGATTCAAAGCGTTTGCCACTACATTAGCCTTACCCAGATAGTATTGAATGGTGACATCTTAACCCTTAAGTAGCTCCATCCACCTTCTCTGTCTCAAATTCAGATCCTTCTGAATGAACACATGCTGCAAACTATGATGATCAGTAAATACTTCACACTTAACAACATAAAGGTAATGTCGCCAGATCTTAAGAGCAAACACTACCGCTGACAACTCCAAATCATGTGTTGGACAATTTCTCTCATACACCTTCAACTGTCGCGATGCATAGGCTATGACATTCTTATCTTGCATTAACACAGCACCCAAACCCGAATATAAAGCATCACAATAAATAATAAAATCTTTACCTTTAACCGGTAGTGTTAGAATAGGTGCAGTGGTCAAAAGAGTCTTGAGCTTTTGAAAACTCTCGTCACATTTTTCATTCCATTCAAATGATATCCCCTTTTTGGTTAAATTTGGCAAGTGAGTGGCAATAGAAGCAAAGTTCTTCACAAACCGACGATAGTAGCTAGCGAGTCCCACAAAACTCCTAACTTCCGTCACCGAGCAAGGCCGAACCCAATTCTTAACCACCTCAATCTTTTGGGGATATACCATTAACCCATCTTTTGAAACTACATGCCCCAAAAATGCAATCGAAGTCAACCAAATTTCACACTTAGAAAATTTCGCATACAACATTTGTTTCCCAAGAACACCCAAAACAATATGAAGATGGTCGGTATGCTTTTCCTCACTTTTCGAATAAACCAAAATATTGTCAATAAAGACTATAACAAATGAATCAAGAAATGACTTGAACACACCATTCATCAAACTCATAAAAGTTGTAGGCGCATTAGTCAAACTAAAATACATAACTAGGAACTTGTAGTGCCCATAACGGGTTCTAAACACCGTATTGGGCACATCCCCAGGTCTAATCTTTAACTGATGGTAACCAGACTTTAGATCAATCTTGGAGAAAACTGATACACCTTGCAATTTGTCAAAAAGATCATATATTCGAGGCATTGGGTACTTGTTCCAAATGGTGACGCTATTCAATTGCCAGTAATCTATACACATCCTCATACTACCATCATTTTTGTTAACAAACAAAACTAGAGCACCCCACGGGGAAGCACTAGGACGAATAAATCATTTATCAAGAGGTTCTTAGATTTGAGCCTTAAGCTCTCTTAACTCTGTCAGAGCCATGCGATATTGAGAGATAGAAATTGGACGAGTATCAGGTTCTAAATCAATGCAAAAATCTATATCTCTATCCGGAGGCATACCAGGCAAATCATTAGGAAACACTTCTGTTATGACCCGAAAAACTAGTAGGTGAAACTAGAGCCTAACGAGTTTGTTTTTGAGTTTGATATGGGGTTTCATGTTGTAAAATGTATTCCTGATCTTAGGTTAAGGAATTTAGGGGTTAAACGTAAAGGTACGACCCCCCAAGGACCAACCAAGGGTCCTTGAGGGGGACCCTAAAGCTTAACCCCCAAAGTTACCCAAGAACCAAACCTTGCAAAAATTAGTGTGACCTACGGATGGCCATCTACGACCAGTAAATGGACCCACGCCCCGTAGGTGGGGGTCATGGGTCAGGCCCCAAATTATCAAGTTCTAGCCACCACGTACGGACCTGCAGGATGGGGTGTTAATGCACCCACGGTCCGTACGTCCATGGGGGGCGGATTGCACCTGCAATCTGTCCAATTCGGCCAAGTTGGGGGGTAAGTTGGTAAATTCCTTTTAAGGTTAGCTAAGTTAAGGGACGGTTATTATTGATTTATTAAAGTATTTTAAGCATTTTAAAGGTATTAAACTCTTTTTTTCTATTCATCATTTCAAAACACAAAATTAGAAACCTCTTCTCCTTCAAATATTCTCTCTCTAGAAAGCACCATTGGAGAAGAAGGATTCAATCTTTGAAGCTCAAGATCTCATTTTCCTCACCCAATTTTTGTGGAGTTCCTTCAATAAAGGTATGGTAGTCTTGATCCTTGATTAAGTTTCATTCAAGGAGCCCTATCAAAAGATGATTTCAAGTTTCCAAAATCCCCCCAAATCCTAGGTTTTTAATCTATGCATGGGTTCAATTCCAAAACGTTTTCAAAGGTTTATATATGATGAATTATGAATGGATTGTTGAATTAATGATGAATTATTGTGAATTTCCTTTATGAACCCATGTTTTCTCCAAAATCCCAAGTTATGAATTGTGACTGAGAATTGATTGATCATGAAAGTATGTTGAATTGTTTATGTCTAGATTGAATTAGTTATTGAATCATGTTAAGTCCCTTATCTAATGTAGTATTCTAGATGTTTGGTTTGAGATTGATTCATAGCCTTGAAGGGCAATTTCATGAAGAATTATATATGATTATGATGTGAAATATATGTGTGTGTGATCTCAATGAAAGTATTATGATCATGTTTAGAATGCAATTGTGTTAGTATTGAAAGCTTATTCTCAATTTAACACTTATGAATGATGATGATATATGTGAAAGGTTATTCTCACATACACACACTCATGAATGAACAATGAAAGAAGTTTCTATGATTATGTTAATGATAATGTGTTGATTGAAAGGCTATTCTCAATTGTACACTAATGAATGATAATGACATGTTGTGAAAGGACTTTCTCACAATATGGGGATTCTTAGTTGAAAGGTTATTCTCAACTTTGAATCTAAGAGCTATCCAATGAATGAATGTTGGGTTTGAGATTGATACTCATCCATGAGTTGAGGCAGGGTATCTAGTAACAATCTCTTATCTCATAACAATGAACTAAAGTAATGAATGTTAAGTACTCTGTGGGGAATAATGCTAAGCACCGAGAGGATATGGATTGAGATGGATGCTCATCCGTGAGTTGAGGCAGGGTATCTAGTAACAATTTCTTGAGATGGATGCTCATTTGTGAGTTGAAGTGGGGTATCTAGAAGCAATCTCCCTATCCCATAACTATGTGCCCACATAGGTTTATAGCTAATAGATCCACCTAAGCTAAAAGTAATGGTCCTACCTTAGGCATGTAGCAATCTCTTATCCGGTGTGGGTAACACCGAGATTCCATGAATTGCTCACATGGTCTATGTCAATTAAGGATTACCCCCACAAAGAATGTTAATGAAATATGACTTCTAAAGAATGCACTACTTAGTGTGGGTGGGGGGTATGAGACTTCATCCATGCGTTGCACAAGTAGGCTTTGAGAGGGGTTATGGTGTGTTCCTCTAATGTCTTAATGGCTAATAAATGAATGTGCTCTTAATGAAGATAATGAAGAATGTTGACTTATATGCTTAATGAGATGATGTATGCTCTACTTGGATTGTATTATGAGTTACTTCATTGCCATGGCTTATGAAATGTTTATGTGTCTTATGTATGAGTAGTGTCTAAAGGTGAAAAGGAAGAATGGTAAGTTCATCTAAGGTGGACTCAAAGTGGTACTTAGTAGGAATAGTAGTATGTGATGCTATTTTTACATTGCACAAGTATAGCTTAAGGTTACTTAAGGTGAAGACTCTAATGTGATGAAATGACTTATATGNCTAAAGGTGAAAAGGAAGAATGGTAAGTTCATCTAAGGTGGACTCAAAGTGGTACTTAGTAGGAATAGTAGTATGTGATGCTATATTTACATTGCACAAGTATAGCTTAAGGTTACTTAAGGTGAAGGCTCTAATGTGATGAAATGACTTATATGTTGATTATGTTCTAATGTGATGAAATGACTTATATGTTGATTATGTTCTAATATGATTAAATGGCTTATATGTTGAATGTAATTGTATCTTATGCCGTTTTGCTTATGTTCATGAAGTTTTCTAAAAAAATTGGCATATGCATGATTTTCAACCAAAATGTCCTTTTTAAGCATGGTTTTTGCATGACTATCATACTTAGTACATTAAATGTGCTAACCCGTACTTCTTCTATTTTTACTACAAGGTGTAGGTTCCAGCATTTGAGACGATTCCCTCTAGTTGAAGCTTGAATTGAGTTTTTTCGAGGCTTGTGATATGTTCTCATGGATCCGAGGACAAGTACTTTTGATGTTTCATGTTTTTCATTGTAATAGACTTTTGTTAGACTTTCTATTGTAAAGGGTCGTGACCCTACTTTTGATTCAAGGGTGTTTTTAGATAGCCATGTGAGACTAGTAGACTTCCGCTGTTTTAAATGATTTTCGATTGTATGGATTTAAAGAAAAGTTTTAAATTTTGCACTATTTCTATTATCTTATGCGATGACATGATATGAGGCTTGTATAAGGCTTTTCAGAGTCTTGTACGTTGTGTTACGTCCGGGGTATAGGCTCGGGTCGTAACAACTTCTCTAAATTCTGACACCACAGGATTAGACTCAATAGATGGAGACTCAACTTCAACATCTCGAATATGAGCTAAGTAAGCCAAACAACCCTGCTCTACCAGTTTTCTAGCTCGAATGGAGGATATGATCTTAGATTGCTTAGGCTTGGACACCCCTTCCCACTCTAATTTTTCCCTTCCCGGAATTTCTAGAGTTACAAACTTAGTATTACAATTAAGCACAACATAATAGGGGGACAACCAAGTCATGCCTAAGATTATATCAAAGTCAGTCATATCCAAAATCACCAAATCAACCCAAGACTGGAAGCCCATAAACAAAATAGGACAAGCACGATACACATGGGTGACTATGACAGACTCTCCAACTGGGGTAGAACCATGGATGGAGGCATCAAGTAAGTCATAATTCGTATTAAATTCTGAGGCAAAACGCACGGACACATAAGAATAAGTAGAACCCGGATCAAATAACACAATAGCCATCCGATCACAGACAAGAATAATACCTATGATCACCACGTCAGATGCCTCTGCCTCGTTCTTGCCCGAAAAGGTGTAACACTGAGTCATATCATCATGACGGGTGATTTCCCTGCCTGTCTGCACTGTACCCCTACCTGCGTTACCATTTTCTTTATCTCCACGGCCTCGCTGACTTCCTCATCACCCACCTTGTATATGCCTTAGACCATTATTACCATTTTCCGCGGATACCACTGCTCTAGATTGTTGTTACGCGAAATCTAACATGCACGGGTGGGGACAATCTCTCCTCATATGCCCAGATTCTCCACAGTTGTAACATGTACAATCAAAAGATGGCCTATTGCTCGCCGAAGGCACGGCTCCCTGGCTATCCTGAATCAAATTATGAGGTCAAGTTCCTGAGTAATTACCTGTAGAGGAGGGCATAGCGGACTGAATTGGCCTGGCAGCAAGTGTTGGCCTCCCTGAAACTCTAGAGTAAGATCCCTGAAAGTTGCCTGAATTTTTGGCTTTCTTAGACAATGCCTTAGCCTGACCGTCTCGCCTTACCCCCTCCACTTTCTTCACAAAGTCTTGTTTTACTAAAAAAATAAAATTAAAATGACTTGTTTCGAAAAATTGACTTAACTTATGATTTGAAGAGAAATCGATCTTTCAAAGAGCGACTTCACCACCAATGACTTCGAACTTTAGGAACTCCTATGAATCCTAGCGACCCCCAAACAAGGAACGACAGAAAGAAGTATCTAAGGCGTGTTTCTGAAATAAATTTTTATAGCTTTGAAATCCCTTTTTGTAAATCTTTTCAATTTTTCCAATTCTCTCTCCCAACCCCAACAATGAAGGAGAGAGAACTATTTATAGAGGGGTGGAAAAAATGGATTCTACGCCCATGAATTTTGGAATTCAAAATCTAAATTCTATCCAAAACCTGGAATATTTTCAACGATTCTCTCAATTTTGAACGGATAGAATGAAGGTGAAGGGCTAGGATCGATCCCCTCGTCCTTGGAATTGACATATCTCCATCTGAAGGTCTCAAGGACGAAAACGCATGCCCTTTGCTGCTGCGATAGTACTATGGAGAGGGACGTCTGAAGAAGAAGACAAGAAAATGCAGAGTACTGCCTACGCGCGTACAAGGAGTGAAGTCGCCATGTACTGTTCCATGTGCTTTTTGGAATCGCTATTATATTGTTGATTCCGTCTGCTTCCGTGTAATGCAGTCACGATTGACGCCGTTTATTGGCGTTGAAATTGCCGTGTTGGACTGCTTTCTGTCTGCTTTTTTAAGGCGTTTAGCTGTGAAAAAACTTCTGGGTTCTATTTTGTGAAGCAAAAGGCAAGCCGGGTCGGGGAATTAAGAGTGGGCTGGGTTTCTATAATGGCTGAAAGAAATGGATTTAAGACTTGACCACACAGATTATGATTATAGCCATTTAAAATTACAAACGTAGCCGAATTGAATCCATTTAGTAAATTCGGCTAACAATTAAATAAGATAAATTAATATAATTAAATGATCGAGCTATTTAATCTTAATGAAATAAAATAATTAACTTAAGTATAAACTAATTAATTTAAAAATATAAACTACTAATTAACCAAAAAATTAATTAAAATAAAATCTTTTTGAGACGATATTAGAATATTCATAAAATATACTTTATATATATATATATATATATATATATATATATATATATACATAAAAATTATTTTAAAAAGAGACAAAATTACTTAAAATGACTTGGAAAATATTTTGAATTTTATGAAGTCAATCATTTCAAATCGTTTGGGATTTAAGAAACTCGTTGATTAATTTATATTGTGGGGGCCAAAATTGGGTGTCAACAAGTTTGTTACCTCATTAAAGCTTTTCCCTACAGAGGTCATATGAACAGTTAATACTTGCAACTCAGAATTTAGTCCCTTAATAAATAAACGGATTATCTCCTCCTCAGTAGTCACCAATTGAGTAGCATATCTTGATAAGACATGAAACTTGGCCTCATAAGCATCCACAGACATACCACCTTGCTCCAAAGCCATGAACTCATCCTTCTTACTATCCCTCAAAGTCCGAGGCACATACTTTTCTAAAAACAGAACATGAAACTGGGTCCAAGTAAGTGGGGGTAAAACTGAAGATCTGCATTCCACATAAGCTCTCCACCACTGCTTAGCCTCACCTTGAAGCTGAAAAGTCACAAACTCAATCTCATGCTGATGGACAATTCCCAACTTATGAAGCCTCTCATAGCAATCTAGGATGAACTCATATGCATCCTCACTCTCAGAACCATGGAACACAAGTGGTTTCAACTTCAAGAACTTAGTCAACATCTCATGCTCATTACCATTCATAACGAAACCCAACAAAGGACGGAAGAAAGCATCATTACCTACATTTACACCCACCTTGGGGACAGTGATAGCAATATGGGGTTTGGTGGGAGCTTGAGTTGCTTGAATAGATGGAAGCACTCCAGGACCAACCAATCCTTTCAAGAACGACATAATATGTTGAGCTAACACTGGGTCTATGGGAGGAATATTTGTAGTCTCAGCCTACACCTCTTCCGCTTGTCCAACATTTTCCTCCTCCTCAACTTCTACATTCTTCTCTACCTCTTCATGGTGCACAGGAGGCCCTCATTTCTGGGAGCATCTCTAACCGGTCCTCCATCCCTAGTAGGCGTTGCCCTTCCTTGGCCTCTACCTCTAGCTCTTCATTTGCCCCTGCCTCAACCGCGACCTCTTGCTGTAGATTCCTCAGCTGGAGCATTGACGGGAGCTACGGGCCTGACGCCGTTAAACCTAGTGTTAACCATCTGCTGATAGAAGAGTGAAGGAGGTTAGATACTAATTTGAATTGCCAGATACCAATTGAAATCAAGTTATAGCACGAAAGGAGACAAGAGAAAACAGAGAGATTTCCTAAAGTCCTATGGCCTCTCAAAGAAAAGTACAAACGTTTTCGTACCATTCCGCAAGACTCTACTAGACTCGTTTTGGTACATCGAGATCAACGAACCTAAGCTTTGATACCAACTTTGTCACGACCCAGACTGTCGTGATTGGCACCCACACTACCCCTCCAGTGGGAGAACCATTACTACAGTTTAACCAAACAATTTAAAGCTACAGAAGCAGGTTTGAATAACTAAATACTGAAGTTCCCATAAACTTCCAAACGATCTAACAACGAATTTGCGCAATTTAAATGCCCAAACCTGAAAGTCGACGTACCAAAACTCTAACTACGAATCATAGTCTAAATAAATAGGTACAACTCTAACTAAACAAGAGAAGTCTAAAGAACTAGTCTAAGTCCGAAAAGATGGTCTAAGCAAAAAAAAGGAGAACTCAAGGCATCCCGGAAGAACTGGATCACCCTTGAATTCGATCGACGATCACTGATCTTCTAGACGAGGTTTGTCAATAGCCGCCTGAAGATGCCCTGTACTAAACAAAAAAAAGAGCAAGTGCAGTAGCAGTACACAACCACAGTGTACTGGTAGAATCACGCGACTATCCCACTAAGTGCAACATAAGCAAGTAAATACAACATTATAAACATGCAAATACCGAACACGTAAAATATCAATTATCACATTCTCAACAATATACATTTACAACAGGTCATCGGTCCTCTCATGGAATCCAAACTCAAACAGTTAGTGTACCGGTACGTGGTACCCGATCCAATGTTTATACCGAAACGTGGCAATCGATCCCATAATTATGCCAGAACGTGTCAACCGATCCAAGTTAGTGTGTCGAAACGCAACACCCGATCCATTCAACAAGCCACAATCACAATCACAAAGTACATTCTCATAATCATACAATCAAGTCATGATTCATGGCATTCATCATTCATCTATCCTCATTTAGAATTAGTGTGATCAATAATGCAACATTTACATACATACATGTATTATAATGAAGCAAGAACAAACATACATCACACAACATGTAATCACAACCATCACCTACCTTGAAACAAGCTTGAATCCCCTAAGAAACTTGATTCTTCCCTTTCCGGATTCGTTCCGCTTGTTCTTTGTCTACAAATAATTAATATAACACGAGAATCAATAAACAATAACTAATTACTCAAATTACCCAAAATTCTATCAACCCTAGATCAAACTCATGATCTCCATACCCAGATTAGGGTTTTTTCCACCATAATTTCCATATCAAAACCCTCTCTATCGATAATTACCTATTATATTATGTTCTACGGATCAAAAAATGGATTCGTGGAGATAAAACCTTACCTTTAGCCTTAAGAATGGTGGAAAACTGTCAAGAAGACTCCTGGGTTCGTTCCCTAGCTCTCAAGTTCGAAAATTGCAGAATAAAATGTTTTTGGGGTTTATTTCCGGCTTTAAGTAGCGTCTTGCCCACCACAGCAATATTCACCCCGCTATAGCGGCCTCGCCCTTCAACCAACGACACTCAGAAACTACCTGTTCACGCTAAGATCAGTTTTGGGAGTTCTACTCGCCCAAATTCAATTCTGTAAAGTCGTACAGTTTTCTTAACGTCTTAGCTACCTACTCAGGTGATAAAAATCATAATTAGATCACCCAATTGTTACCAGATTTCCCTAGACCTTACTACTCCGATTTCATTCAAATCTGGACTAGGTTGGGAAATTCCAAGTTACTATGAAAAAGTTTTTCGGCCCAAAAAATTTTCCCATTGGCTTTTCTATAACGTCGAAAACAGGTCGTTACACACATTTACTACAAGTGACTGGACTTTTCTAGCATCTTCCTTCATTGAATCCCTTCTTATGATCATTATTTGGTAGTCAGCCTGGTTGTTTTCTTGCAATTGGTGGTAACATTACTGCTTCCAAAATATGTGATGGAATATCTGAGTTTGGTACTCAATGGCTTCCATAGCTCTATCAACACATGTTACACATAATATATACTTTGAAAAGAAATTAGAATTGCATCTCTTTTGATCTAAATAAACTTGGACACCCATATCGTTATGAATCTTCATTGGTGGAGATGGACCACTCACGACATAGTTGAGTTCTAAATGAAAATGGACGTGTCCACACCTAATTGAGAAGATATAGTATGAATTAAGCCTTCGTATTTGGTGTTTGCATCATACATCACTCCTTCAATATTGTAATCCATGTAATTTCCTGTAAAATTGCAAATTATTAATCAATTTCCAAAATTAGCAGAATGGTGTTCCTAAAGTAAATAAATTACACCAAATCATCTACACCATCTCAACTAACAACTACACATAATAAATTTACCATCACAAATCAATAAGCTTTATAACCAGTTTAATAATTCTTGAATTTTATTAGCTATACCAAATCAGGCAACTTATGACACCAATAAATGTACCAAAATATTTACTGCTAATCATGTTGGTATTCAAAACGGCTGAAGAGACATAAATTAGTGGTCTAGACAAACATTTTCACCAAATCAGTTACCAAAATATATACAATAATTTCGTTGTATAAACGCCAATTTAACATTTCTTCAATTCGTTATCTATACATAGTCAGACAATAAAATATACCAATAGATGTACCAAATAATAACTTGTAGTTGGTGTTTCTACAAGATACTAATTACACCAAATCACATACCATAAGTAATTTGGGAATTATGGTATAAAATTTGTTATCTATACCAACCAGACAACTAAATAAACCAATAAATGTACCAGAATACTAACTTGAAGTTGTTCTTTGTATAAGGTCTAAAAAAATACTAATAACAACATATCACACACCGAAATAAATTATTGATTTATGGTGTTTATATAAGGAATGCAACATATCAATTACATTTTCACCAAATCAGTTACAAAAAACATACCATAATTTCGTTGTATTTAAACAACACAAAACAAATTTCATATTACAGTTTGTTATGACCTATGGTGTTTATAAAACACAATAAATAATATCTATTACACCAAACTATCTACACTATCAATATCACATAATAATCTACCATCACTTGCACACAAAAAAATGATGAATGATGGTGTCTCTAAAAACATACAACAGAATACCAATAAACCACATCATATCCACCATGTTCACTATCAATTAAACCCAAAAACATACTAAAAACGATTAATAATTTTTATTATTTATTAAAGAAATAAATCCAGCCAATTGTTGCACCAGACTATTACCAAAGCATATCAATTTTATACTAAACCACAATGATATAGAATTTAAACCAACGACTAATTACCAAAACCACTAAATACAGATTGTGAGAAAAAAACACCAAATCAATCGTTAGTTGTTCAAATACCTTATGTGTCCCATCGCCCATTGTGTTGTATTAGAACTGAAAAAGTATTGGTATCCATGTTTGAATAGTAAATCAGAGTAGAAAGAGAGTTTTATTTTTGTTAAAGACCTTTCTTCATGGGAGAGAATATATAACAAATTTGAGTAAATCAACAACGTAAAATAATTGGAGAAAATCAAGGAATATGTGATAAATGTGGCTGACTATTTCTACGTTTTTTTAAAATATAAATTCTAGTTTTGAAAAAAAAAACTATAGCTATATAAGTGAAAAAAAAAGTATTGCTATATAGTACTCCCTCTGTCCCTAATTGCTTGTCCACTTTTGAATTCACACACCTATTAAGAAAACAATTATTGACACGCCTTAGTATCGAGTGACACTCTTATTTTGAAATTCATAGGAAAAATTCTTTTTGCTAGAAAATTTGGCTAGAATTTGGTCAGAATGGTAAAATAATATATTTTACACTAAGTTATTTTATTTTTTTGAAATTTTTTACCCTTTTAAATTTAATACCTTTTAATTCAAAAATGGAAAAAAAATCAATTTATTTTAAAATAAAAAAGATATTATAGACTTTTTAAAAATTTCTGGCCAAATTCTAGCCTAAATTTCTGGCCATTTAGCATTACCCATATATAAAGGAGAAACATATAGAAGGTGGTGTGAATCTCTCTATGACCTTTATTTTTATATATCTTTTTTTCCTTTTTTGGCTTTTTTTTATTTTCTCAATAAATAATTTATTTATTAATTTAAAATATTACTATTCTAATTATGTCTAATATGTTACAGAAAACCTCCATCTATTTATCTTCTCTACTTAAATAACATGCCTCCTCAACTTCTTTCTATCTATTGTTATGATTTACCCAATCTATAAATAACAATCATCTATGTAGATGTTCAATGTTCATTTTCATTTTTTTCATTCTTTTTTTTATTAGTATAGTTTTTTCCTCCTTTTAATTTTTTTTGCTTTCAGCTCTTTCATCTTTCATGTACTTAATAATGTCATGATATGGTCTTCACTTTGATAAAAATTATAGATATATTCTTCAAAGATTTATCATAGAGATGTTCACACTAGTTTGGTACAAGATCATCAAAATAAAGAAGGAAGTTTAACATCTTGGAAGATTCAACAAAAGAGATGGCCATCTATATATATATATATATATATATTACTATAATAAGCCACAATGCAACTATCATTGTAACTATCTTGTTAGCTTTCAACCAAAAGCTAACATGATTTTTAGTTAATTGTAATTATCTTGTTAGCTTTCAATCAAAAGCTAACAAGATTTTTAGTTACATATTTATTATTTAGTTAAATAATAAATATGTCATTGTATAAGCTATTATTATTCATTCCTTTTGAATTTATTAATCTGATTTTGATCTGAAACATAGTTTACAAAAGTAAATTAGATTTTGAGAAAAAACATTAAATAATACTTGAAGTTGTCCCAGATTTTCAAAAAGACACATTAACTTTGCATGCGTCCTATTACCCCACAAAACATTCAAAATCACAATAAATACACATTTTTTACACAATATTTCCACTTTGGACAAAAATACCCTTCGAATGTGCAATTTCTTAAAAACAAAAAGTCGGACCCATTATTGATGTATTGGAGGATGCTTTGGTAATTTCCTATGATGAATTCGTTTTGTTTGTTTCTTTTAAATTTATTTTATTATACTAAATAATTGTATAAAATATTATGAATCACAATAATTAATTACTTAAATATTTAAAAGATATAAAAATATATAAAAGATCTGATTGACTCTTCAAATTTTACCAGTGACACATAAATTGGGACAAATGAAATAATATATATTATTTGAAAATTTCTTAGAAAATACTATAAATTACAGTAATTAACAGCTAGAAATATTTCAAAGACAAAAAAAATTGATTGAATCTCAAAAATTTTTTAGTACTACATAAATTGAGAAAGAAGAAATGACCTCTATTATTTGAAAATGGCGTAAAAGTATGACAAATCATACAATAAGAATTAACAATTTAAAATTTTAAAAGACTTTAATGCTTTATACTTATTCTATTTCCACTTTGGACAAAAATATCCTCCCAATATGCATATTTTTTTTAACAAAAAGTGGGACCCATTATTGATGTATTCAAGGATGCTTTGGTAATTTTCCTATGATGAATTCGTTTTGTTTGTTGTTTAATTTTTTTAAATAATTATATAAAATATTATAAATCACAATAATTATTTGCTTAAATATTCAAAAGATATAAAAATATGTAAAAGATCTGATTAACTCTTCAAATTTTATCGGTGACACATAAATTGGACAAATGAAATAATATATACCATTTGAAAATTACTTAGAATGTACAATAATTTACAGTAATTAACAATAGAATATTTTAAAGACAAAAAAAATTGATTGAATCTCAAAATTTTATTAGTACCACATAAATTGAGAAAGAAGAAATAACTTTTATTATTTCAAAATTGCGTAAAAGATATTACAAATCATACAACAATAATTAGCAATTTAGAATGTTAAAAGACATAAAAAAATTTTTTACCATAGTTAACAATAATTAAAAATTTAAACTATTTTAAATTAATATTAAAGTTTGATTAACTCCTTAATTTTGTCTTTGTCACATAAATTGAAACAAAAAATGATACATATTGGGCCTGTGCTAGCACGGGCTCGGATGTCTAGTTATCTATAATAAAGGAGAAACATAGACAAGATGATGTGATACCTCTCTATGATCTCCATTTGCATTTATCTTTTTTCTCTTTTTGGCATTATTTCTTATTTAAATTAATTATTGTATTATAAAAGTAAATTACTTAATTTGTTACAAATAAATATTTTATTAATGGAGGAACATTTACGATAAAAATTCTTCACAATTTTTTTATCACCCATGACTTATATGTACCTCTTTAATTTTTAATTTTAATATATTCATGACTCTCATAATTTTCATGTACATAACCTCTAAACTTTAATTTGTAAGTTTATGATGTCTTATGGTATTCCTCTATTTTTTCCAATATAAATTCATATTAGTTTCATGAAGAATCACATTCAAGATTAGCTTTTTTCTTCTTCATCATATTGTTTTGTGAATTAACTAATATGTAAACCAAAAAAGTACATGAAGGTAAGAAATATTTATTCTCAAGTCTTTCTTTTTCATTTCCTCTATTTCACCTATATAAATTTATAGTTAATTTCATGGAGATTCACATTCAAGAATACATTTAAGTAATACTTTATTCTCAAAGCTTTCTTTTTATTTTAAGGCTTAAGTCATTAGCAGCCCCTTAAAGTTATTCGCATAATTCGCTTAGACACCTCAACTAAGACTAGTACCTATTGAACACTTTTACCAATTCAAAAATTGTTTCTATTAGGCATTTTTTGATAATCAGCAAAATATATGAAGAGTGTGTGATACACTTGCAGTGACGTGAAAAAACGGCTAATTAAAAAATAACATGTGGCACTGGTCCCCGAAAATTATAAAAAAATAATAATTTTGTTTAAAATTATTTCAAACACTTTTTATATCTAATTTTTTAAAAAAGAAAAAGAAAAAAATGAAAAAGTCAACCTATTCTACCGAACCCCACCCCTACCCAACCCCCTTTCATCTTCATCTTCTTCCCAAAACACATTCTTTCTCAAATCACAAAACCTAATTCTTTTCAAATAACTTGAAGATTAACTTTTAAAAAATATATATATACATTTTCATACTAAGAGTGAAGAAGAAAGAAAATTTTGCCGGCGGTTATTTATTTCTTCATCGATGACAAAATGAAATTGATAGCTCAAAAATTAATTCTTTCAATTTTTTGAATATCATTTTTGATAAATTTATGGGTTTATATATGAATTTGAGTAAAAATCTTTGTTCAAAAATTTTGATAAACAAATATCGGCTAACTTTTTTTATACGTAAAAATCATTTATCTTCTTTCTTCTTCTTCATATTTGTTCCTTATTTTTATGAGATTTGAAATAAATCATACGATAGAAAGTCTTACTTTCTTTCAAATCTGAATCTTCATAGTTGATTTTCATTTATCTTCATATTTGAAAGAAATAATATATATTTTTTTTATAAAAAAGAAAGAAAAACAATGTTGGAGCTAAAATGAAGAATGTTTTGCAAACTAAAGTCTGAAGAAGATGATAGGAAGGGAGTGGGGTCTTTTTCTTTTTTGAAAAAAGTGTAAATGAAAGAAGAAAAATGTTTTTAATTATAATGCCAAGTGTCAATAAAAGAAGAAAAAATGTAAAAAAATTCAAAAAGACACTATTTTGAATCTTTTCACGCGCTTCAGGGAAGTGCAAAACACATTTTTTCCCATATCAGCGTTTTGTGTTTAATAGGTACATGTTTTGAACAATTTAGGTGTTCAATAGGTACAAATATTAGTTGAGGTGTCTAAGTGAATTATGCGGACAACTTAAGGGGCGGTCGATGACTCAAGCCTTATTTTTATGTACTTGGACATGTTTTCTCAATATATTATTTATGTATGTATTATCATTCTCCAAGCAAGTATGATAAAAAGGTATTTTTGTAATAAGGAATAGTGTGGTGTTAGTATGTGGTTGTTCTCTCTAATAGTTAGCTGGCGGGAATATAATGTAGTTTGATTACAATATTTGCTAAATTTCACGAGATAGTTATTATTTATTGTTACTACAATTGAAAAAATAATTTACATTAATATTACATATAGTTTATATTTCTTTCTTTCGATATAATTTTTTTTTAATTGGTATGATATTTTATTTATTCATAATTATGTTTTTTTTCATTCAATTAGTTAGCATATGATAAAAAGTTTGGCACACAAAGCAGAATATGGTGGTGGATCTATTTGCAACGGAAGATGGTAGAATTTTTTTTTCTTAAAGCATAGTTATAGATTATTTTTACTAGAATTTTTTTTATTTGAGTTGTATTAGTAATTTAGCTACTTTTGTTAGAATTTTTCTACTTTAATTTGTTTAATAACTTAGCTACATGTATTGACAATGCTACTCATTTAATTCTTTACTATTCTACTAACTTTTTGGTTATGAAGAAAAGTTAGTATAATTATCTCATTTCAACAAAAAAAAATTATGATGATCAGGAGCTTCATTTTTATTAAGCTTGCCAAAAATAAAATAATTAAAATTCTATGATGTCATTTTCTTTGGTATGTAACAATCTATTTTTGTCACTATTCTTTTTTCTTTGAAGTATATTTGTAATTTTTATGTAGTCACCAATTATTTTATTTTTTGGTTCATTACTCTTGATTTTCACATTCAATTATTTATTTTTACAAATAAAATCAATGCATAATAATTATTAATGTATTTAGTGTCTAACAAAATTCATAATTCATGTCTTTTTAACTTACTTGTAACTTCTACACTTAAATATATATATATATAATGTTAAAAAATTATAATAGACACAAAAAAAACTTCAATTTTTTTTTACGAAATAAAAATTTGTTTAGAGAATCAGTACTTCTATAAAAGATAGAGGAAATGAAAATATAAAAATATTTTTAACGTAATACAATATATTTTTATTTCAAAATATGATTTTTTATTCAATTTACTTTACCACGATAAATGTTTTATTCTACTATATACATATGAATAATTTGCATTTTTAAAAATGCAATTTTTTTTTATATTTTATATGTTTAAATAAAGATTAGAAATATCAACATTGTCTATATATCTAATAATAACCTGAATATAAGTATACTATTGTCTTATAAATATTTCTTATAATCGCGCGAAGCGCGGACAATTTCACTAGTATTAGTATAAAAGTTCAAATTGATTCCAAATATTTTGAAGATTCATTAATGTATTGTTTTGATTTCAATTAATATTATTCTATTATTTTTTTATTTTATTTTGCTCAGATATATAAATTTTCTTTTATTCAACAAAAAATAAATTATGAAACTCTGCTAACCAACATATTAGAATGTTCAATTAGCATTTTTTGTTAATTAACTTTTTTCTTCTTCTTCTTCTTCTGCTTATTATTGTTATGCGAATGGAGGAAGATGAAAAGTATCACTTTTTTTGTGTGTATCTATTTGTCAATTTCTAATTAATATTCTAGATTTTTGTTATTGTTGAAAGGTCTTAATATTACTTATGGTACATTTCTCATAACTATTAAATACTAGAAAACTTGTCCGCGCTTCGCGCGGTATAACAATAATTTAGAATAAACGTTTTATAAATTAAGTAGAAATAAAAGATAAATTTTATTTTGATTAAAGTCAAGACTTGTTTTTCCTCATAAACAATTGTTTAATTCTCTTTTAATTCTTACATTTATACGTTATAGTTATTGATATGCATAAGTGCAGCCAATATACTGGACATTATTTTTTCCTTTGTCTTCTTCAATAGTCTTTTAACACAAGTAAATGAAAGAAATAGGAAGAAAAGATTAAAAAAAAGAAATAAATAAATAAAAATATTGACCATAGAAAAGTGTCACATCAGATTTTTTATTATGATTTCTTTTATTTATATATATATATATATATATATATATATTAGAGTCTTTAAAATAATTAGATGAAAACAATAGTGAAAATGAGAAAAAATAATAATTAAGAATTTTTGTTATGAGAAAGTATCATATCGCTTTGTAAATGCTTAATTTTATGTGTATATACAATATAGATAATTAAAAAAGTATAAGAAAATAAAAATAATTGATGGACCATCAATTAATAATATTAAGTCATCTATTATATAGAATAAATATAAAATTGAACAATTCCACTTTTATGGATAATGCACTTTCTGCTTTTTCTTCTTTTTTTCTTCCAAACAAAAGGTATTAACTACATTTATAAACACATAATTAAAAAAAAAAAGAGATGAATTATCCAATTTCTAACTATATCATTAATATAGAAAGAAGTTACTAATTTACTTGAATGGTATCGTAAACATGAAAAATTAAAATATTACCGTTATTTAGTGAATAGTTTTGACTCTCTCACTATTCATTATTTAGTGAATAGTTTTGACTCTCTCACTACTCATAACAATTATTTCAAATACATTAACATATATTATGTATAATGCATGTTATTAATTTTATGAACCAATACAAATGATTTATATTGTAATAGAAGACTTCTTATTTTCTTTTTAATTTTTTGCTATAAAATTAACTTTTACCTATATTTTTGAGTCATAAACTTAAAAATAGTTTTCAAAGTTACGCATTATCCATCACTAATCATATTCTTGAGCAAATTTAATCTAAGAATATTATATATCATAAAAGAAGTTGAAATAAAATTGGAGCAGAATTTTCTTTTATGAGTTTAAAAATTGAGTCCATAAAATTACCTCAAAAGAAATTTGTTATATGTACCAAGCATTTCGATATAGATGAAAAAATATTTATTCAATTCAATCAACTTTTCACCCCTATTATAATTGCTTTTTTATTAAGAGATTTTAATATATATATATATATATATTCATGTATTCATCCACCTTCAATTTTTATAATTCTTTATTAATTTTATTAATGTGGAGTAACAATGTATTAAAATATGGGAGATGAGAAATTAATCTATATATACTTGTAATTGAAGAGTTCTTATTTTCTGTTTAATTTCTTGTTCCTTCTTTTACCTTCTTTTATTTAATAATTAAAAAAACATTTACAAATATAATTGTAATTAATTTCTTGTTATGAAATTAATTTTTACCAATCTTTTTGAGTCATAAAATTTAAAACAGTTTTCAAAGTTACATAGTGTCAGTCACTTATCATATTCTTGAACAAATTTAATCTAAGAAAAATATACATCATAAAAGAAATTGAAATAAAATAGGAGCAAAATTGGTTTGTATGAATTTAAAGATTGAGTGTATAAAATTACCTTAGAAGAAATTTGTTACATGTACCAAGCTTCTCGATATAGATGACATAGATGAATCATCAAAATTTAGCACATGTTGAGCAAAAAATAGTAATAAAGAAAAAATATAAAATTTCCAACTAATACGATGAGAAATTTTAGTGTATAAAGAAATTTTACTGTGAATAAAACACATATAAGTAAGCGTAATTAAGATAAATATCAATCAATACATCATTTCATTAGATGAATTGCTACTATAAAAAAAAATACATTGATAATTATGTTGGAGCATTTCCCAAGCACAACTAAACTAAAATGGTGGATTCATATATGCATAGTTTGGTAGCATAGTTTGGTAGTGAAAGAGATATATCGGTTAATTTTTGTCTTTTCATCTCCCATCTTTTAATATATTATTACTCTACATTAATAAAATTAATTAACATTATAAAAATTGAAGGGGATGAATACTTGAATATACATTAAAATCTATAGTAAAGAAGACAATTATAGTGGGAGGAAAAGATGACTGAATTGAATAAATTTTTTTTTTTAACTTTTACAAATAAAAAAAGTAAATATTTTTTTCTCCCATATTTTAAGACATGCAAAATCAAATAATGAAATTAACAAATATGAAAGATTAGATAATTATGAGTATTTTATTAATATAATTAAGAGTGTCATTTATAAATGAAAGATGTATGAGTTATAACTTATAAAAATGAGTTTTTTTTTAAATAAATTAATTGTGAAAAATTAGAAAAAAATTTAAAAAAAGAGTAAAAAGAGATAAATATAACTTTGTCTATATCTTATTTTATTTATCTTTGTATATATAAATAACAATTACATTTGTAACAGTTTAAGATTTTTTAAAATAATTAATTGTGAAAAATTAGAAAAAAATCAAAACAAAAAAGAGAAAAAAGAGATAAATATAACTTGGCCTATATCCGATTTTATTTATTTTTGTTTTGTATATATAAATAACAATTATGTTTGTTATAGTTTAATTACAATTATATTTGTAAATGTTTTTTAAATTAAATAAAGAAGTTAAAAGAAGAAATTTTGGAAAGATATAAATAGTATAATATTAATGAGGAAAGAGAAAATGTAAGTGTGTAGGTATTTTCTGAAAATTTTAAAAGCACAATTATTTTGTTAAGAAAAAAACGTAAAATAAAGAAGGAAAAGGAGGAATTAAAAGCACAATTATTTTGGTAAGGAAAAAAACGGAAAATAAAGAAGGAAAGGGACGAATATTAGGAAAATATAAATAGTGTAGTAATAATGAAAGAAAGAGAAAATTTAAGTCTGCCTTATTTTCTGATTTTTTTTAAAGAACAAATTATAAGAAATATTCAAAAAAATTAACAAAATAGATAAATGAAAATCCTGGCCAAAGAGAGGTGTCACATCAGATTTTTAACATCCAATTATATATATATATATATATATATATATATATATAGAGAGAGAGAGAGAGAGAGAGAGAGATATTTAAGATTAATTATTCAGTCTTTTAAAATTAGGAAAAACGTCATTAAAATAAAATGAATATTGATGCTAATTATTTTTGGAAGAATAACTTCATTTTTTGTTAAATTATTTTAATAAAAATTTATTTAAAATGTCAAAACAATTGATATAAATAAATATCAAATGCTAGACTAAGATGAGTGTCATCACATTAATTATATATATATATATATATATATATATTATTGTAAATGACAAATTAATTGATATAAATAAATAATTATGTAATATATTTTTTTTGCTATTCTTGTTAAGTTATAATAACTTATTTCTAGGAATAAATACTTAAAATAAAATAAACAAAGAAAGGAAAAAAGGTGATTTAAGGAAATAATATAAATAATATTAATGATGAGATTAAGGGAAATGAAGTAAAAGAAATTATTAGCATATAGGACTTAAATATGGTCTTTTTTTTATATATATTTTATAAAATTTTAAGGAAAATATTTCAGTCTTTTAAAATTAGAAAAAAGGCCAAAAATTAAAATAAATATTGAGGCATAATTTTTTTGGAAGAGTAACTTAATTTTCGAATAATTATTTTAATAAAAGAAAAATGTTAAAATAATTGATAAAAATAAATAAATATCAATGCTAAATTAGAAAAGGTGTCACATTACATTTTTATTGTAGCTATTATTAATTATAAATAACTTATTTCTTTAAATAAATAAATAATTAAAAAAGTTATTTAAGGAAATGATATAAATAATAATAGTTATGAAATTAAGGGAAGAAAGTAAAAGAAATTAATAGCATTGATGATGAAATGATTCAAATATGATCATCTTTTCTTTTAAATTATAAAAAAAAAATGCCCAAAAAACTATAAAAAAAATAATTAGAATTTCAATCATAGTGTATATAAAATAAACTTTAATTAAAGACACATAAAAAATATTAAGACAAAATAAAAGAAGTAATAGAATAATTTAAGTCTGAAAGAAATAATATCAAGGAAAGGAACTAATAGAATAATTAACTTGAAATAAATAATATCAACATTTATTTAGTTTCCTTTCAAATCACAAAACATATTTTCTACATATTCTTCTCCTAATTTGATATGAATTCCATAAATATATGGATTCTTTCTCCAAATAATTATCTTATCCTTTGATACACTAATCACTCTTCCGATAAATTTTTCAACCAAATTAATTTTTTTCTCTCAGTATAACATTTCTCCTACCAATATCTTCGGAAGCATCATGATATACTTATTTCTTTCTCTTTTGTTAAAGAAATCCCAAGACCTAGAAATTTGATGTTTGTATATTCTTCTTTACCAATTTTTATTTTTTTTTAAATATAACATTTCTCCTACCAATATATTCGGAAGCATCATAATGTTCTTTTTTCTTTCTCTTTTGTTAAAGAAATTTCAAGGCACAGAAATTTGATGTCCATTTTATTCTTCTTTATCATCACAAGAAAAGAAGAAATGAAGAAAATAAAAGAGGAGGAGTTCATTGTTGTTGGTTAGAAATACTCAAATATTTTTATTTTATAGACTAAATGATATAAACAGTTAAGAAAAATAATGAAAAGTTTTTGGTCTTTTCATGTTCCATTTACTTAAATGTATATTATTGTGAGGGAACTTTTAAAGAATATAATTAATTGGGTAATTCATTCAAATGCTTTCAGTTATTTTTAAAATACAAATAAAAATTAGAAAACAAATATAAAACTTCAAAAAAAGGAGATAACAGATAAATAGAAATGCTGACCATAGAAAGGTGCCCCTATATATATATATATAGAGAGAGAGAGAGAGAGATTGTTGCCCCTAAAAATATATGACATGGTCTATCATATTAGAAATCAATCACAAAATAAATAAACCATCTTTTTAGTATTTTTAAAACTTTAATCAATAAATAAATTATTTAATGAAAAGAATGAAGAAAAAATTCTCATTTATGTGCACATATATAATAAAAAATTATTTTATAGTTATGCTATAATAAAAGGGCATTTGTGATTAATAGTATTTAACTTGTAATTATTTAAAGCAAAAATTATCTATCTTAATTTTCTACATTAAAGGAGTTATCTTCTTTTTTTTTTATCAAAGTTAAAGTATTAAAGAAGGAGTTATCTTTTGAATAGTTATTATCATATATTACTTTTTTTTAGTGATGAATTATGAAACTCTACTAACCAACATCTTAGAATGTTCAATTAGCATTTTTTGTTAATTAACGTCATTCTTCTTCTTCTTCTTCTTCTTTATTACTTTTTTGTGTCTGTATCTATTTGTCAATTTCTAATTAATATTCTAAAATTTTTTCATTGTTGAAAGGTATAATATTACCTATAGTACATTTTTCATAGCTATTAAAATATTGTTGCTGCTAAAAATATATGATATGGTCTATCATATTAGAAATCAATCACAAAATAAATAAATAAACCATCTTTTTAGTATTTTTAAAACTTTTAACTAATAAATAAATTATTTAATGAAAAGAATGAAAGATAAAAGATCTCATATATATGCACATATATAATAAAAAGTTACTCCTATTTTATAGTTATGCTATTATAAATATGCATTTGTGATTAATAGTATTTAAATTGTAGCTAAAGCAAAAGTTATCTATTGTTATAAAACTTAAGAACAAAAGAACAATATAAAGATGAAGACAAGAAGAATATAAGACAAGATGAACAATATAAGATAACTTTCTTTCTTTCAAGTGTTTATCAAATCTTCAAGTGTGTAAAATATGAACCCTTATGCCTCTATTTATAGTGCTACATAGAGGCATACAAAAGGTTAGTCATAAACATGACATTAAACATGAATATAATGGAGAAGGTTATGGAGGTGAAAGGTTACAAGAATAATGATCATAAAGGTGGTGGTTATCTTCATAATGGAGGAGGTTATGTAGTAACTTCTTGGTGTAGTGGACATCCACACTATATTATTTTATAACACTCCCCTTTGGATGTCCATAGATAATATGCCTCATTAAAACCTTAGTAGGAAAAAACCCTGTGGGAAAAAATCTTAATGAAGGAAAAAGAGTACACATATCTTTTAATAAGCTTTGAATGTTGCCTCGTTAAAACCTTACCAGGAAAACCCAATTGGGATAAAACAATGGTTAAGGAAAAGAGTACAACACGTATTTTTCTCCCCCTGATAAAAATTGATAGCTTGGAGACGATGCATGCCAATCTTATATCACAACTTCTTAAATATTGATGTTGACAATCCATAGTGAATAAGTTTACAAGATTATCACTTGAACGAGTTTTTTGAACGTCTATCTCACCATTTTGTTGAAGATCATGTGTGAAAAAAGAATTTTGGTGAAATATGCTTTGGCCGGTCACCTTTGATTGTATCCTCCTTTCAATCGAGCTATATATTATTTTTGTATATGTTGGCTAGAATATTCCTTTCCAAAGGAAAATCATATACTTCCTGAATATGATAGGTCATGATTCCAACCAAACACACTCCCGACTTACTTCATAATCAATGTTATTTTTACATGATTTGAAGAAGTGGTTAATACTGTTTGATTCTTTGAATGTCAAGATATTGTTGTGCCTCCATATGTAAACAAATAGCCCATTTGTGACCAAGCTTTATGCAGATCAAATAAATATTCTGCATCTATATAATCAAATAGTTTCTGACTCGGAGATTGATCATTACAATTTTATTGAAGCTCATCTTTTCTTCTCAAAGAAAATCACACATCTTCTATGTGTTGAGTCACTTGATTTGTTAGTTTTTTGGCATAACTTGAATGATAATATGACAATCCCTTCACATAACTTTCGTTGTGTATATCAAATAATCTTCTAATATTTGCATAACCAACAATCTGTAAGTGCACCAATTGCACTAATACATTACATTTTAAATCATTTCCATGAGGTCGAAAATATTCTTTCCTTGTGCTAAGCAATCTCAAAACTATGGGGTACTCAATGAAATTATTTTAAGACCTTTTAAATCCTTCAAGAATTTTCATAAAACCTTCATCGTCTAGTTAGACATGATAATCATTCATTATACATATTCAAGTATTTTATCTATTGTTAGACTGAAATAAGTCACATTGCATCCACCACTGGAGAATATATCTCCATTTAATAATGTCAGGACTTTTGCGAAAACCCTTTATGCTCGAGGCACAAATCGTACTTTATATTTTACGGTTATACTTTCGCACAATGATTCATTTGTACCCCACTGACATATATTTTGATCTATGAACTATAAGTTCAAAAACATCACTTTTCTAAGTGATACAAAATATACTCGAATAGTAAACTTTATTTGGCCAATCATTTATTTGTCCACATTATATAACAGATTTGATTTCAAGATCCTCATAATCGTTTATAACATTGAGTGCTACTTCATATCAAAAATACCATCGACGGTCATTTGACTCGATTCCTATACGACATAATTGTTGAGATCTCTTCATTTTCAATATTTTTCAGGTACCTGAACCTTTCCCAAGGTTTTATGAAGTATTATGTCATATGCTCTTTTAAAGCACTTGCCTCATTATCATGACCATTTTGATAATTTGCTCCTCTCCTTCCTCAAGGAGTTTTACATTTGGAATCGACTGGTCTATCACGTTTTTAAAGTACCATAGACTTTGTCCTTCAAGGACCATTTATTAAAGCATTTGCAGTTAATTAAAATATTGGGTCAGCAAATACATCTGACAAATTATTTGCAAACGAATTATCTCTTGAACTTCAAGTTCATATTTTTTTAACAAGGATCTAGATAATTCACCCCACACATAATTTTCAGCTGCTAATCATATCTCCCCCTAATGTTAGAAAATCTAACATTTAACCCCAACCTCACTTGGGGATCCATCTTTGTGTGTGGTGGAGCAATAAAATCATATGTGCACACATCAAATTTTTAGATGGAAATTATTTAGTTCCTGACCCTGAACCAATTGTGATGGGAGAACCTTGTTGATTTGATGCGTGCATGTTAAATAAACTCATCTCATACCAAATTTTATTTGGGAGATTTATTCTCATAATCAATGGTCTAGCTATAATTGGAGGCATATAATTTCTGCTAAACCAACCAACATTATCAACATAACTTTATAGTTTGAAACTGTGCTCTTAATTTAACAATTTGAGCAAATAACCTTACAAAAACCAATTTGTAAGTTGATACAAATGCACATGTGACCATACTATAGATGGATCTATTAAATCATAATAGTAAGTGGTCCACATGGCATGTGAACGGGCCCATATTAACCTTTTTATATGTTCCAAATAATTTCAGGAGATACAATCCCAACCTTAGTTGGTACAGTGAATTCTCAACTTCTTTTGCATCACATTTGAATCGGAATGGCCAACCGATTATGCCAACTGATATTTATTCTAGTAAACTTCTAGTTTACTTTTGCATGTGATTCCTTCATCATGCTCATAATTTTATTCAACAAACAAGAGAAAGGCGGGTAACCTTTTATGTAAATATTCATAACCCGCTTTGATTGTAGTAATATGAAAAAATTTAATCTTTCAATAATTTACAGTCTCAACATAATAATTATTTTTTTCCAATTCCTCCGAAACTTACTACAATTTCAATATTATGAACAATTTCATTCCGGATAGTAACGAATTAGCTCTTTCAGAACTCTCAATTAATTTTGTGTACTACCATAAATTTCACAACACCATTTTTATGGTGACCATCTCCTTCAAGGAAAAAATTATTATTATTGTCATGGTTAAAATTATTACATGCAAGACTTATTTCTTGACAACCAATGACAAATTTGTGTTGCCACACAACAACATTTATTTCGATCATGGCCACAACCATTATAGAAAAAAAGATTTATTTCTTTCTTTTGTCCTCCAATAGTTCATAATAAAACATACCACAATATTTATGTAGTACTCAAAGTATATGACCAAAATGACCATTTATGTCAAATATTTCCTTTCAATCTCTCAAACCTCCTGTAGAGGTGAGATGTGACATTCATCCAACAATACATGAGCGTGTTCTTATCCATACAAACACAAGTCACATTTTCTTCAAGAAATGGACCATAACCATTTGTACATGCTCCACAAGTTTTTATTAGAAACTCATTGTCATGCTTTGGCATTGTTAAATTTATGTGACTCACCTCAACGTCACTTTAAGAGGTCAAATGTACCAATTGTACTACCACTTTGTATTCCTTTATTTTGATGGAGGATTTACAAAACTTTTCAAATTGGGTTGCACCAACAACAATGTGCCCAATAACTTCTCATACCACTTTGATTGATAAAAATTACCTTTAACAATTACCTTCACATTTGAAGGACCATCTTAAGAAATAATGTGTCTAATAACCTTTTATACCACTTTAATGGACAAAATTACCTTCACATTTGAAGGAACATCTTAAGAACCCATAATGTTCTTCCTTTTAATTACCACAATGATGACCATTAACATTTTACCACAGCCATATTCATACATTCAACCACTTGTCATTTTTTAGACATATTATGCACTGCTACCACATTCACATAAGAGAATGGAGCAAATCAATTGGACAAGGTTCATGACTTTTATCAAGAGCATATTAATTTACTCAGTCATCATTACATCGTCATTATATAACGTTGGGACTTGAACCCAACGTCTTACCCATAAGAAGGCATTTTAGGTCATTATTTGTTGAGACCCAACCCAACATTTTATTATCATGATGCACCGGGACTCTCACCCGATGTATTTTCCTCTTAGTGCGATAGGACTTGAATCCTTCGTCCTACCCTCAATCAATGACATAATAAGCCAAATAAAAATAGGACTCACCATTGAGCCTTAAAAAAATAGTCACTTTGTGATTAACATGCACAAATAAATATAGAACAAAAGAAACACAATTAAATTATTCTCAACAAAGTATGTACTAATATCTTAAACTTGTCAAAACATAGAGTTACACATAGCAATATATTATATTATGTTTGGTGCACAATAATTAAGCTAGTGAATTACCATTATAGATCAAAGAATCAATTGCACACTAAGAAAATAATAATTTTAATTACACTAAAATAAAAATGCTCACTACCACCACCCTTTTTTCAATTTCCATGTGAACCCAAAATATTTCACACACAAAACAAAATAAATTTAAAAGCTTATGTAATAACCAAAACAGTGAGCATAATCATAAATGAAGTATAAAATAAGTTTCACATACAAAAGAAAGTATATATAGTCATAGGTGAAAGAAAAAATGCACAGTAACAATAATATTAATCATTCACCTTGTTCAGAAGTAAAATATAAAATAGATTCCACAATAATCTACCATGTTCCCGAGAGAAAAATAAACACAATTATTTTACCTTCTTTTATTTACCTNAATTCTCACTCAACTATAACCTGCACCTTAATTATGAAACCAACAATTAAACCCAACCTCCAACATGTCTTGATTTTCCATTTAATAATCTTCCAATCATTATCTAATCATTAGCTAATAATTATCACTCATTAACTAACCATCAATTCAATATTCTCCACTAAATTGACTCTAACGCTAAACTACAAATAGCAAGCAATTAATAATTCGCTAAGGTATTCATTCTCACCTAACCAATTAAATATCTCATTGTTGGAAGAAGAAAAAAGATCAAAAGGAGTTACCTGAAGCGATCCTCAACTAAATTCGTAGGTTTCTTAGTTTCCGTCTCTGACAGTTCTCTTCTCTTTTGTTCTCCCTTTTTTTTTTTTTTTAACTGACTACACTAACATATTTTAATAACATGAGTCAAGGGTAAAGGGTACTAAATGAAGTGGTTATGGACTTGGCCCACTAACTATTNAAAGGTGGTGGTTATCTTCATAATGGAGGAGGTTATGTAGTAACTTCTTGGTGTAGTGGACATCCACACTATATTATTTTATAACATCTATCTTAATTTTCTACATTAAAGAAGGAGTTATCTTTTGAATAGTTATTATTATATATTACTTTTTAGTGATGAATTATGAAAATCTACCAACCAACATATTAGAATGTTCAATTAGCATTTTGTTAATTAACTTTGTTCTTATTATTGTTATGCGAATGAATGAAGATGAAAACTATCATTTGTGTGTATCTATTTGTCAATTTCTAATTAATATTCTAAATTTTTGTCATTGTTGAAAGGTATAATATTACCTATGATACATTTCTCATAGCTATTAGATATTGTTGCCCCTAAAAATATATGATATGATCTATCATATTAGAAATCAATCACAAAATAAATAAATAAACCATCTTTTTAGTATTTTTAAAACTTTTAATTAATAAATAAATTATTTAATGAAAAGAATGAAAGAAAAAAATTCTCATTTATGTGCACATAATAAAAAGTTACTTCTATTTTATAGTTATGCTATACGAAATGTGCATTTATGATTAATGGTATTTAACTTGTAATTATTTAAAGCAAAAAATATATATCTTAATTTTCTATATTAAAGAAGGAGTAATCTTTTGAATAGTTATTATCATATATTACTTTTTTCTAGTGATGATTATAATAATAATTAGATTAATATTATAAACTCTTCCACTCCTCTAATGTGTTAGAGACAAACATTGATTCAACTCTTGGTATATCTTTCTACAACTTGACACTTCATGTACTCTCAAAAAATTAATATTTTGTCACTCTATGATAATTTTTATATAATCGACTAGATAAGTAACACATCAAATTACTAATGACATCTTGACTACTTATATATATATATATATACATTTTATTTTATATTATGTGTTTCAATTCTTATATTTTTTATTGCAAAGTATAATCTCCGATGTAATGTCATATAATCAACTTAATTTTTTTTCTTAAGATACTTTTTATGTTTTCTTCTTTTTATTGACAATATTAAGAGGAACTTAAAGTTTAAAAATATCTTTCTAGCAATTTTCTAAATAGACAACTCAAGACCGTTACTTGATTTGTATTATTTTTTTTAACACTTCTTATTGAAAAATAGTCAATTAACAACATCAATTATTTAAAATATATATTTAATTCCGCACTAAGCGCGGATAAGTACACTAGTGGAGTAAATATAAAAGAACGTAACTACATATTTTTTTAAGATATATAAAAATACATTTTATTTTGGAAAAACTATATAAATGAGTCATAAAACCCAAAATAATTACAAGTTCATATTCAAATCCAAAGTAATTCCTGAAATACCTATTCTCTCATAAATAATTACAGCACATACACCCCATTTATTTAGTTATTTATGAGAGAATGAGTATTTCAGAAATTACTTTGAATTTGGATATGAACTTGTAATTGTTTTGAATTTTATAACCCATTTATGTAGTTTTTCCAAAATTTTAACCTCCAACGATAATGCCAAAAGCTCTAAATCTTAAAAAAGATGAAATCAATTTTAAAATAAACAATACTTTTATTGTGGTTAAATATCATGAAATAAAGTTAAAATACTACTTATTTATTTTAGAACGTCGGACTTGGGAATAGAGATTACTCCGTATAGCTTACGATAACTAATTTTATAATCTGTAAAATTTAGTATAAAGTCCTCTTTCGTCTCAATATTTGTAATTTTTTCTTTTCCCGAAAGCTAATTTGACTTTTTAAAGTTAAATTGGATCATATAAATTTAATATTAAAACTAAAATTTAGATAATCAAATATATATATATATATACACACACACATACATGAAACAATTGAAAGGTTGGTGTAATATACCCCCATCACAATAAATTACAATTGAAAATAAAATAATAAAATAAATTAATAAATATATCCAGGCGGAGGCACAGATATTTCACTCTCGGTAAGAAGATTCAAGCCCACATGTATCTCTTGACTTGTCTCCTTCCACTCGTATACAACAACCCACAATGTCGTACAACTCAAACAACTCCTGATTAGTTGAAGAGTCTTAAGTTCTACCAAAAGAATACCTTCCTTCAAAAATATAATTACTTTTTTTATATAGTAAATTAGTTGAAGACTAAGAATATTATCTTTGTCTCAACTTTTTCTTTCACTACAGTTCCTCAATATAAACACAATATAGTACTCCTAATCCTTTTCACTTTATATTTTCTTATATACAAATTAATGAAAATTCATCACTATTTATAGGTGAGGAATTCTTCCTTCCAATGAATAAGAAGAATGTCAATAATAAATTGGGTATGTGAATGGTCCAAATAATGTTACATAGATAGTAAAAATAATTAGTTAGAATAATGAGTGAATAACAAGTCAGAGGTCACAAAAGTTACTCCCTTTGTCCAACAATAGTTATTCATTATTGACTTGACACATCGCTTAAGAAACAATAAATAGTAGGGGTAATATTACTATTTTATCCTTTGACTTTATTAAACTTAAGGCGGAATGACCTAAGAGACTTCTATACTTGACTCATTTTGTCACACGGATCCTTCTACTCACGACTTTGCCAAGTGAACACTTAAAGTTATTAAAAAGCATTCTTTTAAACCCCTCTAACTATAAGTGTCTCTCAATCGCGCTAATGTGGATGACATATCACTATCCACATCAAATATAAATTGTCACATAGATAAAAATTGTCACATCATTTTTATCATTACAAATATTATATTTCTTAGAAAAGAAAATCTCAATTCCATCCTCCAAAATCAGTCCTTTGAAATTGATTCGCCGGAAAAATATCTCTCTAGACATTGTTGGGTTTAAGCAAGGTGTGAATGAGAAATAAGAATGAATGAAAAATTGAGAAATGCGGGGAACTAATTTGGAGGAAAAATGAAAAGTCATTTCTCCCATATTGGTAGAAGAAAGGAAAATGTTTGTCCTTATATTAGGAAACATTTCCTTAAGCTCTTAAAGGGTTAAGTAGAAGGTGCCCTCTCGCATCGTCGCTCGCTCGCTCAGCTTTGATTTTGGCTTTGGCAAATGATGTGATTGATTGATAATTTTTTAGGAAAAAATTATTTAATCAATCTCATTAATTAGTTTCCATTCCTAAAATTAATTCGGAATGTTAATTAACTAATTAACAAAATTAATTTCACATAACATAATTGTTTGAAAATTCGCGTAACGGTAAAGTCGCTCAGAAGGGACATGTTCCTTCCGAACATACAATTTTTTTCCCAAAAGACACAAACGTTCTGAACAAACATGTCTTGTCCGAACATGTGTGTTCACACTTGGTGCAGTTGACTATAAATAGAGAGGCTTCTCTCAATTTTTTAAACACAACAAACTTTCTCTCTTCTGCATACATTTTCTTACAAATAAAATTACCGATCGACTGAGTCTGTGTATGTGCTCTCGTTTCTGACTTTTGAGTTCGCTGATATTATTGAATTTTGAGGTACCACTATTTCTTTAATAGTTAATTCATTTTATCTTGGGAGGAATTAATCTACAACCTCGGGTACTTGAGGAGAGTAAATTTCTTAAGGATACATAGAAGGTTCTATGGACTCAGATTGTTTATTTTCTGCCTTTCAATTTCATTTTTTTTCTGTTTCTATTTTACTTATCTGAATACAGGAGATACCAAGCTTAAGAAATTTAATATATATTTGTTTATGTATTTGAATTTTCTAGAGATTAAAACCTTTTATTTTCTACTATATTTGAATTTAATATTCATTCGATTAACGATAAGAAAAATATAAGAACTTCATTGTTAAATCAGAAACAGATTGTATAAAGATTTATTCTTTACTGTTAGTATTTCATATACTAAATTGTCTGACATTTGTGATAGAGAAATGACTAATTCAAGTCAAGTTAATGTTGGAACAATATGTGCTGCAACAACGCCGGTTTCACCCAATCGTTCAACTGCTGCTCTTGCACTGGTTGAGAAATCTACAAAGTTTTCTAGAGTCGACTTCAAGAGATGGCAACAAAAAATATTCTTCTATCTAACTACGTTGAGTCTGTAGAGGTTCATTAGTGAGAACATTCCTAAGCTGTCTGATGAAACTCTAGATGAAGAACGATTCTTGGTAAAAGAAGCATGGAAGCACTCAAATTTTTTGTGCAAAAGCTATATTCCGAGTGGTCAGTAAGATGATCTATACAATGTGTACAATAATATAAAGACCTCAAAAGAACTTTGGGATGCTTTGGAAAATAAGTACAAAACAGAGGATGCCGGAATTAAAAAGTTCATTGTGGCAAAGTTTTTGGACTATAAGGTGATAGACAGTATGACTGTCGTCACCCAAGTTCAGGAGTTGCAAGTCATAATCCATGATCTCATTGCCGAAGGTATAATTTTATTTAATACCTATGTTGAACATATTAAATTTGTTCTTAATACTCACATAATCTTTAATGTAGGATTGGTTGTAAATGATGTTTTTCAAGTGGCGGACATTATTGAGAAGTTACCTCCGATGTAAAAGGACTTCAAAAACTACTTGAAAGATAAATTCAAGGAGATGAATGTTGAAGATCTCATGGTAAGACTGAGAATCGAAAAGGATAAAAAGGTCGTAGAAAAGAGGTCACATGGTAATTCAACAATATCTGGAGCAAATGTTGTTGAAGAAGATCCCACAAAGTAAAGGAAAAGAAAGAAAGCATCTGGACCAAAAAGCAATCCTACTAAGAAGAAGTTCATTGGAAACTGCTTCAATTGTGGCAAACGTGGTCATAGGGCAATTGAATATCGGGTTCTTAAGAAGGACAATAAGAAAAATCAAGCAAATTTGGTGTCACGACCCAACCCACCGGGCCGTGCGGAAACCTACTCTAAAATCAACCACTTGACCTTTTTCTCCTCTCTTGATTCTAATTTTCTAAGTTTTGATTAATGAATTGACTTGGATAAGTTCTAGTTATGTTTCTAGGCTTAAACTGATTAAAACCTCATAATTTAGGGTTTAAACGACGTATCTAAGGGGTTAAACGAAATAGGAAAAGACCAAAAGACCCCTGAATTAATTGTTGTTGGAGTGACTGACGGAATGGACCTACGGTCCGTCAATCAATCGACGGTCCGTCGATTGGGTCCGTAGGTCGAGTCTGCCCGACAGGGCTTCACTAAAACGGGCATATCGTTTTACTCGGAGGTCAGAATTTAGTAAACTTGGTGGCGTTGGAAAGATAATTCAATTATCTATCTAACCATAGGTCATAGGACACCTAATTCCTTTTATACTAAAACTTATGACCATCTGAAGTTGACCCATCAGAATTTTCAGCTAACTGGTTGTTGACCCTAACTTACGGTTAGACCTACGGACCGTGGATCGATTGACGGTCCGTGCTGGTCAACCGTCAATCGGGACTGAAGCTGGGCTTTTGGGGCATCGATCCACAGACACGAACTACGGTCCGTGACTTGACTTACGGACCGTAAGTCCGGCCGTGGGTCAACACTTAGCCAAATTTTCTGACTGAGTTATGGGAAAGTTTTTTGCCACGAACCACAGACCTGCAGGACGGATCGTGAGTCCATCTACGGTCCGTGGATGGTGTCGTGAGTGCCACATGTAACACCATAAATCTGCAATCTGGTCTATTTTCAGATACGGGGTGTTACACAAGCCATCACCTACACCCTAGTTCAAGAGATAGGGCTTTCTTCTACGGTATGTGTCTCATGTAATACCTAGGAACACATGTACAACTGTCCTTTTTTTGGTGCACGAAATCATATGCATGAATTCTACCGTCAATTACCACTATATTATGGAGTGAAATACGAATTTATAACTACTCAATTAATAAACCTAGCCTACTTGGGCACCAAGTATTCGCAGATGGATTGTAGCTTAAAATATGGTTTTCGGACAACGGCACGGTGGATCTTAACCAGAAATTTGTAATCTATCGACCTTCTTATGATAGAAATATATGTCTCCTTTCTCCCAAGCCTAGAGAAGCCTTTGGAGGGTTTCTGGGGTGATTATCGCCTCTTTTTGGTGTTTTTGGAAAAAGGAGAAAATAAGACTTCGCGTTACTTTAATTCTGTTCACCCATCTCGCTCTGGCGGCCATTTATCCCGCTAGAGCGCCGCCGCCCTAGCGGCATTTGGCCTGCTCTAGCGGGTTGAGTGCCCCAATTTTCCTGATGTTTTTCGATTCCTAATTAACAATGGTTCGGGTCGTTACATTTGACTTAATCCAAAGAAGAGATGGACGATCTATGTGCAATGCTTTCAGAATGCAATTTGGTTGAAAATTCAAGAGAATGGTGGATAGATTTTGGTGCCTCATGCCATGTATGTGCCAACAAAGAATTATTTGCATCATATGTTCCAGCCCCAGCTGTCGAGAAGTTGTTCATGGATTGTTTCAAAGGTTGAAGGAACTGTCAAGATTTACTTAATGATGACCTCCAACAAGATGGTGATTTTAAACAAAGTCTTGTATGTTCTGAAATTGCGAAAGAACTTAATTTCTATACTAGTTCTGACCAAGAACGGATTTAAGTGTGTAGTTATTTTTGATAAAGTTGTAGTGAGTAAAAATGAAATGTATGACGGAAACAGAGTCATGTCAAACTGACATTTTTGACATGAAGTCAACACCATCTCGTGGTGGAAAAAAGTATTTCATATTTTTTATTGACGATTGCACTAGATACTAATTTGTCATATGCTAAAATGATAAGGACGAAGCAATAGATACATTTAGGCAATATAAAACTGAAGTTGAAAATCATTTGGATATAAAGATAAAAATGATCAGAAGTAATAGAGGTGGAGAATATGAATCTTCATTTGTAGAAATATGTTTAGAAAATGGAATCATCCATCAAACTATTGCTCCTTACTCTCCTCAATCGAATGGGATTGTGGAAAGGAAAAATCGAACTTTAAAGTAAATGGTGAATGCCTTACTTATAAGTTCAGTTTTACCACAAAACTTGTGGGGGGGAAGCTATCCTTACAGCAAATCAAATACTCAATAGAGTGCCTCATAGCAAGACACATGTTATTCCTATTGATAAATAGAAAGGTAGAAAACTCAACATAGAACCTAAGACTGTGGACTATGCATTTATTAGATATGCCAAAAATAGTAAGGCATGCCAATTTTTTGGTTCATAAGTCCGAACATCCAGATAGTCATGACAATACGATAATGGAATCAAATAATGCTGAATTTTTTGAACATATATATATATGTATAAAACCAGACTTCAGTTATCTAGTGAAGGGTCTAAACGACCTCGAGAATGAAACATCCCGCCTTAGAAAGAGCTAAATTTAGAAAGAACTTATTTGGAAAGAGCCAAATTTGAAAATTTTCAAGTTATGCTTAAGTTGTAAGTTTGGGTCAACTTCAAACGACCATAACTTTCGATACAAGATGAATTAGGTGGCCCATAAGATATTAAATGAATGGTCTTAAAATTCTCTTTCCAATGCCACCAAGTTTGCTAATTTTTTAGTTTGGATGAGGGAGATATCCTCGTTTGAAGTTAGAATGTCCAGTTAAGGAAAGTTATCCGAATCAATGAGGAGTATTTTGGTATTTTCCTTACCCAATCAGATTAATACGATTTTTAGTAATATTTTGGGGCCAAATCTGATTTGTGTCAGTTTTACAATCCTAATTTACGCTTAGGGTTTTAGAAGAGAGTTCAAAAAGAGAAAAGAGGAGAAAGAAGGAAAGATTCAATGCATTTGTCAATTTCTTGAAGTTTTGTTGCGGAATTTCGCCAAGGGTTTGATCCCTAAGAGGTATGTGAGTTCTCATAGTATTAAGTTCGTTCACCCACACGCCAATTATGCTATTTTAATGCAATTTCATTCTAAAAGTTGAAGGATCTGAGTTCTTGATTAGTGTTCTTGAAGTATTGCTTTCGTTGTTTAATAAGGATGGGCCTGATGAGTTCTTGAAATTAAGAGTTATTTTAGAAGATTCTTGTGTACTTGTATTGGGTAATTGAATCTAAGGAAAACCCGAGAAAGAAATCGATTCTAGGCGAGTTAGGGTCAGAAAACAAGAAGAAAAATTCATCGGGTTGAATCTAGAAATCAGTCGTTTGCTCTGTTTAAGTTCTTTCAAATTATACCTTTACTCCCTACTGATTCTAATAACTCTAAACTACATCTAAAAATATAGAAATCATTCATAACATGAATCATAACCTTGAATTCATAATTCAAATTCAAGTAGAGTTAAGAGTCAAGTCTTGAGAGTTCCTTTGAGTCTTTTGTAAACCTTTTTAAACTTGTTTTGAGACTTAAGCATTTGAGTTTGAGGAGGAGTAGAATTGAGTTCATTTTGTTTGAAATGATATATGGGAACTAAGTATTCCCAAGAGTAATTTTTTTTTACATTTAAGATAAGAGGAAACACTGATTTCCAAAAGAGTTCATGAGCAGTTTTAAGTACTATCTCTTTTAAGAGAAATATTTTGAGTAATAATCTCAAAGTTGAGAAAGAGTAAATGTTTTCTTTAAAACATATGAGCTAAGTTATATTTTTGGGAGTAGCGTTGAGCATCGATATGGGGGAGAGTTCTAACAACTCACAGCCCCCATAAACCATGTAGCCAACGTGGCTAGAAAAAGTCATACTTTTTAGATGATTCCTTATTGCTTTTCAGCATATACTAGTAGATCCACTTAGTTGAGAAGTTCTACACCCCGGCAAGGTATAGTACAGTTATGGCAGCGTGGGCGAGACGTTGTATCATCACATAGCTCATAGTGATAGTTGTCGATTAGAGAATCTCCCAAACAGAGTTCATTTGTATTTTTACATACAAACTGGGTTATATTGTATTTTCCAATACATTGAGTTGTTATCTACTGATTTAAAATCTTTTCTTTATATTGCATTACTTTTATTACTTTTATATTGAAATGAGTTGAGGTTGAGTTGAGTTGAGACAAGGTAAGTTGTTTCTTCATTTCCAGTTCAAGCTTATGTCATGTTTTAGATTTTCCTTTGCATGCTCGTATATTTCATGTACTGATGTCATTTGGCCTGCATCTTTTATGATACAGATACAGGTAACCAGGATCATCAACCAGCGCTTCGTTGATCCAGTTGAGTTCCAGAATTGTTTGGTGAGACTCTTTTCTTCCGGAGAATCCCTTATTTATCTTCAGTTATTTCAGTTTGTTAGGATGATAGGGGGTTTTGTCCCGACTTTCCTCATAGTATTAGAGGCTTCATAGATAGTTAGACTCTAGTTCATGAGTCTTTTCATTTTCAGTTGTTCATGTTGAGGCTTGAGTTGCCTCTTTTGGCCAGTTGAATGTTTCTTTAAACATTTCTGAGTTTATCTTTTGAGACATTTGAGTTATATTTTACTTTTAAAAGTTATGTTATTGTTGAGTAAGTCTTCCGCTGAGAGTTGAGTCAGGCCAAGGATTTGCTTAGGGCCAACAATGGTTCTCGAGTGTCAGTCACGTCCAGGGTGTAGGCTCGGGGAGAGATAGAGAAGAACCAAAAGAGAATGTACCTAATGAAGAGAAAGGGATAGTAAACGTCAAAGGACATCTACTTCATTTAGGTTTGATTTTGTAACATTCCCTCTTGAAAATGAGCCCCAAACATTCAAGGAAGCTATGTTGTCTACGAACTCAACTTTTTGGAAAGAGGCTGTCAATAGTGAGATTGATTCAATCTCAAGCAACCATACTTGGGAGTTGGTTTATCTTCCTCCAGAAAACAAACCTTTTGGTTCAAAATTGATTTTCAAAAGGAAAATGAAAGATGATGGAACTATTGACAAATACAAAGCAAGACTTATCGTCAAAAGCTTTAGACATAAATAAGGTCTTGATTATTTTGACACATGCTCGCCAATGACTAAGATTACATCAATTCGGATGCTAATTTCCCTAGCTGCAGTATATAGTCTTGAAATACATCAAATGGATGTGAAAACCACATTCTTGAATGGAGAGTTGGAGGAAAATTTTTGCATGGAACATCCCGAGGGCTTCACAGTTTCTGGTAAAGAAAAGAAAGTGTGCAAATTTGTTAAGTCACTCTGTGGACTAAAAACAAGCACCGAAACAACGACATGCAAATTTTGATCAAATCATGTTTGCAAATGAATTTAAGATTAATGAATGTGATAAATATTTTTACATTAAGGACATTCCAAGTCAAGAGGTCATTGTATGCCTATATGTAGATGACATGTTGATAATGAGCAGCACATTGGTAATGTAAAAGCTACTAAGCGTATGGTCGTTCGTAAGTTTGATATGAAGATATAGGAGTTGTCGATTTGATATTGAGAATTAAGATTCATAAAACTCTTCACGGACTAGCATTTTCTCAATCTCATCATATTATAAAGGAACTTGAAAACTTCAATTACTTGAATTTTAAAAGGACAAAGACACCAATTAATGTAAACCTTGATCTTGCTAAGAATAAAGGTGAAAGTCAGTCTCAATTAGATTATGTCAGAATATTGGGAAGTTTGATGTACATCATGAACTGTACACGACCATACATAGTATGCGCTATATGTAAACAAAGTCTATAGACGAGTAATCCCAATCAAAATCATTGATTGACAATGAAAAGAGTTTTGGGTTACTTAGATGATACTCAAAACTATGCTTTGTAGTAAATAAATATCCAATGGTTTTTTAAGGTGTAACGAACGATTTCCGTCGTTATAGAAAAGCCAACAGGAAAAAAAAATTGAGTCGAAAAACTTTTTTGTAGTAACTTGAAATTTTACAACCTACTCCAAATTTAGACGAAATCAAAGTCAGTGAGGTCTAGGGATATATGATAACAAATGAGAGATCTAATTATGAATTTGATTACATGAGTACATAGCTAAGATGTTAAGGAACCCGAAATCAATTTTAACGTGAGAGGGTAGTTACTGAGTGTCATGGGATGAAGGTGTGTTGTGAAATGGGGGTTTGAAAATTCTTTGTTTAGCTCTCAGTTTCGTACAAGCTGCTACGGCTAGATTTTGTGCCGCTGTGGCGGGGTGAGTACCGTTGTAGCAGGACAGACGCGATTTAAGTCAAAAATAAACCTCAAAATCGTTTTATTCTACACTTTCGACTTTGAGAGCTAGGAGACGACCCCAAGCGAGTTCTTGACCATTTTTTAACTATTTTTAAGGCTAAAGTTAAGATTTTAACTCCTCGAATCCATTTTTTGATCCGTAGAATGTAAACTAGTGGGTAATTATCAATGGGGGAGGGTTTTGATCTTGAAATTATGGTGGGAAAAGCCGAATTTGGACAATGGGATCATGGGTTTGATCTAGGGTTGATAGTGTTAACTTTAATCTGGGTAATTTGACGTTGTTTATTGATTCCGTGTTATATTGATTGTTTGTAGACCAAGAACAAGCGAAAAGAATTCGGAAAGGGAAGAATCAAGTTTCTTAGGGGATTCAAGTTTTGTTCGAGGTAGGTGATGGTTGTGATTTCATGTTGTGTGATATATGTTTGTTCTTACTTCATTATGATGCATGTATGTATGCGAATGTTGCATTATTGATCACACAAATCGTAAATGAGGATAGTTGAATGATTGAATGCCATGAATCATGACTTGATTGTATGATTATGAGAATATGCTTGTGATTATGGCTTGTTGAATGGATCGGGTGTTGCGTTCCGACACACTAATTGGGATCGATTGCCACGTATCGTCATAAATATTGGAACGGGTGTCACGATCCGACACGCTAACTTGGAATGGGTACACGTACTGGTACACTAATAGTTTGGGTGTGGGTTCCGTGAGAGGACCATTGACTTGACATAACTGTATATCTTGAGAATTGTGAAATTGTACGTTGTTCGTAAATGATATTGATATTGTATATGTTCGGTGTATACATGTTATTATATTGTTGTAATGGCTTATGTATGTTGCACTTAGTGGGATAGTCACGTGATCCTACCAGTGCACTGTGGTTTTGTACTGATACTGCACTTTCTCTTTCTTTGTTGAATACAGGGCATCTTCAGGTGGCTATTGACAGACCTAGCTTAGAAGATTAGTGATCGACTCGAATTCAAGGGTGAACCAGTTATTTTGGGCTGCCATGAGTTCTCTTTTCGTCTATGTCCACATTTCAGCTTAAATTAGTACTTAGGATTTCTTATGTTTAATTGGGTTGTACCCATTTTCGTAGACTTGTTGAACTTTAGATGTTTTGGTACATTGACTTTCAGGTTCTAGGTGTTATTCCGCATTGTTTTGGTTGTTAGACTTTTGTTTGGAGTTTATGGGAACTCCCTATTTCTTTTCCTTAGCATTTAAACATGCTTATGTATCTTTAAATGCCTTAGTTTTTTATTAAGTTGCGTAGTTCTTGGTTAGTTGATTAGTATTAATGGTTCTCCCCTAGAGGGTTAGTGTGGGTGCCACTCACGACGGTTTGGGTCGTGACAAAAGGATATAGTGATGCAAATTGGATTACTGGTCAATTGAAACTAAATCCATGTGTGGATATGTTTTCACTATTGGTGGAGGAGCATTATCTTGGAAATCATCCAAAAAAACATGTATAGCTCGCTCTACAATGGAGTATGAATTCATAGCCTTAGACAAGGTAGAAGAAGAAGTTGAATAGCTCCAAAATTTCTTAGAGGATATTTCATTTTGGCCCAAACCAATGGCCCATATTTGCATACATTGTGATAGTCAAGATGCAATTGGAAGGGGTGGAAGCATTATGTATAACAACAAGTCTCGTCACATACGACGAAGACACAACTTTGTTAGACAACTACTCTCTAGTAGAATTATCACAATTGACTATGTAAAGTCAAATGATACTGCGTTAGATCCACTAACAAAAGGCATAACTAGAGAGGGAGTTGAGAGATCATTGACGGGAATGGGACTATGGTGGAGGACAAGTCATCGTGGCGGTAACGCTACCTAGAAAACTGGAGATCCCAAGATCTAGGTTCAAGAAGATCAAACAAAGTCATAGATAACGGTTCAACATTATCAAAAATTATTTTATTATCCATTCTTATGATGAGACAATGTTCAGTAACTAGGATAAAGGCATTAGGACTTTTTAATGGTTTCTAAGTTTGATACAAGGTATATCATTTATGGTATCTATAGGATAACATATTTAGAAATCACATAAGTAAATGTGAAGTGTAAGCCGCTTCAAGGAGAATCTGATAAGGCTAGTTCTCTAAGAACTTATAAACCAAGACGTGTTCATGGCTGAACTGAACAAAATAATGAGAACCAAAAACAATTCAAGGGTTGATTCTATGACTTATTTTGTCTAGGTATACACCAAAGCTCAACGGTTCAAAGATATCAAATCTACTGATTGACCGAGTATGTCCAATATTTGTTCACTATGGAAAGTTCAATGGGAAACCTACTTATCCAGTTGCAATTGATCCTTACTTATGAGACACACAAGTTTTTCATACATATGTTTTAACAATATTCATTCCCCGTTCATGTGGGGGATTATTGGGTTTAAGCAGGGTGTGAATGAAAAATAAGAATGAATGAGAAATGTGGAGAAACCAATTTGGAGGGAAAATGAAAAGTCATTTATCCCATATTTGTAGAAGAAGGGAAAAGTCATTTCTCACATGTCTTGTCAAAATAAGTGCATTCACACTCTTGTCTAAACATGTGCGTTCACACTTGTTGTTCTTACTTGCTGCAGTTGGCTATAAATTTAGAGATTTTTCTCATTTTTCAAACACTGAAAATTTTCTCTCAGAAGCATACATTTTCTTACAAATAAATTTGTTGATCGACTGAGTCTATGTGTGTGCTCTCGTTGCTAATTTTTTAGTTCACTGAAATTGTTGAAATTTGAGGTATCGCTACTTCTTTAATAGTTAATCTGTTTTATTTTGAAAGGAATTAATCTTCAACCTCGGATACTTGAGGAGATTAAATTTCTTAAGGACGCACAGTAAATTCTGTGAAATCAGATTGTTTATATTGTCTTTCAATTTCATCTTTTTTTCTGTTTCTATTTCACTAACCATGATTCAAAAATAGCCATTGTTGAGGCAGTCTTTACCAAAAAATCGGCGTCGAGGAGTAGTTTGGCCGGAAGACCCGTCGAAACTACAACTAGAGTAAAAATTTATCTTCCTTTAAGTCTAAATATTTTCCAGACTTCCATTTTTTCTCTCTTCTAAACCTGTTCATGTATGTGCTATTTAAATCTTGTTTTCTCTTCTTCTTCTTTTTTTCTCTTGTAAATCTTTTGTATTAGAAGAGAAAAATAAAGAAACAAGTAAATGATCTAAAGATGATGGAGAAAGATTAAAAAAAAGGTGAGGTAGAGAGAAGGGTAGGGGGGGAGGGGGATTTTTTTTTCTCTTTTCTTTTAATTATTGTATTTTCTTTTTAATTTTAATACTTTTTTAATTAAAATTTGTCTTCATTTGCTTTTAAATGCGTGGTGCGTGTCATCCGATTCAGTGAACATATGATGATACGTAATGGGAATTGGGACATATGAAACATTTTTATTAATATTAAAATGTTACACTTAAAGTAACCTAAGGAACAAGTAGTTAATTTCGGAGCTCCAGGAATTTTCCAAATGGAGTGACGATGGCAATGGAAGTGAAGTGGGCTTACCTGTGGGAATTGAAAGCATCATCGCAAAGCCCTTCTTGGCAGAGTTCACTATGGGTTTATTCTGCTCCAAAAGTCCATGGAGCAACTAATTCAAACTGCATTGTTTACCTTGAACTGTCCATTGAAAGCTGCCAACTGCCCAACCATTTGGACAAAAATGAAGTTGACGAGAAAGATCGTTCTGACTATGGTTTCAAAGAAATAATTGGGGAAAAGAATAAAAAGATGTTTATCATTCAAGGTTGGGGGCGCCACAACTATTAATCTTGAAAGATCGAGCAATTGGTGGATTCTTAACTCATTGTGGTTGGAACTCTGTACTTGAATCTCTAGCAGTAGATGTTCCATTGATCACATGGCCCCTGTTTTCACAAAACTACAAACTTTTCGAGATCAAGCAATGTGAATTCCTCTTGAAATTTATGTTTTAATATCAATGTGTGTGTTTTTAATTTTCTGCTCTGCAGCCTCATTTGTCATTAGAATTTGTGATCCTTCGTTTGAGCCAGCCTCTATACAATCCATTTTGTGGTATAAACACCAACAAACGCAGAAGGAGGTGAATTGTGTTATGTCAGATTTTCACTTAAAGTGATGAATCAAATTATGATCTAAACAAATAAAAGGGGAGGCAAAATAAACAAAATAAAAAAGAGAGAATTTTCTTTCATTGAATAATTCGATGGAAGGCCTTATTATTGAAGAGAGATAAACATAGTAGGTCTGTCTAAATACTAGAGAATTACATAATAATAATAATAATAATAGTAATGTTTTAAGAAACCTTTAAGAAAGAAACGACATCAATGACAACAGTGACCACGACAAAGACGAAGAAGGATGATACGAGGAGTTGGCCAAGCACACCTGCGTAGTTCATAGTAATAAAGACATGATTAGCTCCAACAATGAAGCCTACCAGGTTCAACAGGGAAAATGCTATCAATGGTACAGCAAGTATCCCTATTCCTTGGAAATCAAATTTCCCCTTCTCGTATTTCTTGAGCTTTTCCTTGTCAATTGCCTTGTCTGACAAATACAATTTCTCTCCTTCTGTTCCGATTATCTTGTCTAATATAGCTTTCAATCCTCCTAACCATATTGCACTAACTCCCATCATCATCAGTGCCCTGTATTCCATCCACCACGATTTAAATGATCCCCCTTCTGGAATTGACTCCGACATATTCTCCAAAATTGTCGATATGAAAGCAATCACATACACTGCAAACCATGGATCATGTACCTCCGGATAGACTTGGAAGCCAAACAAAAGACCAATAGAAGGAATACTAGCATATAGAACCATTCCCCAAGAATAAAGAGTGAAATATATCAAATAGGCATAGCACATGCATTGGAGAGTTTTCATCCTGCTACTCAAGCCATAAGTGATGGGATTGAGATGTGATAAACCAGCTTGTGTAAGTGCAGCAACCCATTTTATGAGCTGTGAGGAGAAACCTTGCATATCAACTGGGGCACAACCCAAGAAAGATGGCCTGTCTGGATACAAATAAGTCGATGTCCACCCTTTGCAGTGTAATAGATAACCAGTAAAAGTGCTCTCCAAATGACAATCGTATGAATAACCAATCTGCGTAACAAATATTAAGTCACAGTCAATCCAAACAGACTCTTAAACAACAACAAACAAATAAATAAATAAATATGACTTGCCTCTTGACCCCAATGTGTGCCATCCTCATATGCACAAGTAGCTAAGGTCTTAGCTTCCTCTACGATATCTTCTGATATGACTTTCTCTGCCTTAACATAACCATTTTTCTCCTCTAGTGAAGCAAGGAACTTTTTACTCCTCCCAAAATGCTTTTCCGGTGAACTAAGATACTCCTCTGTCACCATCACCCAACAAAACCATAAACATTTTGACAATTTTTAAAAAAAAATTACAAATAACTAACCAAATATTTCTTTTGTTTTACTAAATTAATGTGTTCTGAAAATCTTAATTTGACTATTGGTTATTTAATCATAAGGGTAATTTTGGAAGAAAAATATAGTTTCCTCTAAATTTTTTAAAATGGACTAGTAAAAAAGTCGGATCTATTTTTACAAAAAAAAAAATCAAATAAAAATGAAAAGAACGGAGACAAACTCTACTTTTACTTGTTCAATGTACTAAATATAGATATCCGATTTTTTTTGGATTCGGCTTCCCTTTATTACCTCTTTCCTCCATTTCGCCAAGTGCACGTCTAGATGAGAAACATGTGTCTTATTTAAAATTTAAAGGTCAAGATTATATTATATTAACAAATATTATAACCATGGTTATATCAACTAATTTTAGAAGACAACTCCCTAAATTTAGAAAGAATTATAATATATTCCAAACAAAATTTGATATTTATTAATATCATTAATTTCATCTTATATTTTTACAATTTGATATTTATTAATATCATTAATTTCATCTTATATTTTTACATTTGAATATAAAAATATAAGATGAAATTAATGATATTAATAAATATCAAATTTTGTATGGAATATATGATAAAGCACGATAATGTTGGTCATATCATTTCCCACCCACAGGTAAAAAATTCAATTCTTACTAGAATCTGCCCAACAAATTAAAAGAAAAAAGAATAGAAAAGAGTGTAAAGAAAAACTGCAAATGTGTCCGAGTAATTAAAATTCTTCTTTGTAATTTATATCCTGAGAGGAAAATAAATACGGAAATAGCAAAAACTGATTTTCAAAAGCTATTAATTATTATGATTAGAAGTTCTTTATATTTTTACATTTAAACATAAAAATATAAGATGAAACTAATGATATTAATAAATATCAAATTTTGTATGGAATATATTGTAATTCTTATCATATTTGGAAAATAGTTTTCTAAAATTAGTTGACTTAACTATGGTTGTAACATTTGTTAATACAATAAAATCTTGACCTTTAAACTTTAAATAAGACACATGTTTTTCATCTAGACGTGCATTTGACGAAATGGAGGAAAGGGGTAATGGAGGGGAGCCGGATCCATTTTTTCTTTGTTCAATTTAGAATACCAAGAAATAATCTACTTCCTCTGTTGAAACAACATTTATCCAAAATTAAATTTGCACACTTTTTAAGAAACTATAAATAAAAGAGTAATTTTACTATAAAAACTCTTATACTAATAAATATAATATCTTGAAAAATCTAATAGAGAAATAATTAAAATTAATGATAAAGATAAATTAAGAACTAAGTATAAAATTATCCATTGATTTTAGACAAATATTATTGGACATCCAAAATAATATTATGGACAACTATTATCAAACACAGATAGAGTAAATTTCTAACATACCCTTTACTCCTGGACTCGTGTATAACGCCTTCCTCTTCAGAAAATAACCAGTTCCTGATAACACTGGGCCTTGGATACCATCCATTCCATGCCATATTGTCTAAAAATTAATAAGTAAATTAGCATAATCAACCTTAATTTAAAATAATTTCAGTACTAAATTAAATTTAAATTAAGTAAGAAAAAACCTTGTAAGCCTGTCTAATTTTGACATCATAAATATCGGACTTGCTGACATTGTAAAAGACTTGAGGGAACTGAACATAAGCTAAATCAGATGATAGCTTTGGATCAAGATGAAAACACATTGCCTTCCTAGCTGATATTGGATCATGACAGAAGAAATCACAATCTAACACCAGTATATAGGGGGCATTACTCATTATTCCAGAAACTCGAAGCTGCAAATACAAAATTTTAATAATGTTAGAAAATTGTGTTATACAGCTAGGAGACACACGAATTTAAATATTTAATTAATTCATACAAGAGCATTTGCAGATCCACCCTTGAAGTGATGAAGACGGTTGAATCTTCTTTCACGGGATACATAAACTAGCAAGGGCATTTTCGTTAAATCATCGGCACTCTTTTCGCTCTCCGTTTTTCTGTCGTTTATTACCTGCCAAAATCTTTCATCAGAAACGAAGACAAAAATAAAAAAAATAGAGTATATACAGATCTTTATCTGAAAAATGCATTTTCATTTATGGTTCAGAATATACCTTAATAAACGAGGCTCTATCAGGCACTACGTTACCATTGATTTTTCCAGATTCACCAGCACGTTCCACATTCTGCTGGAACTCTTCATATTTCAACTGCAAATTTTTTTATTTTTTTTACCGTTAGTTCATCAGCAAAAAAATGTATCTATTGCTAATTAATGAATAAGATACTTGACTTCTATTACAAAACATACTTTAAGTTCTTTCATTTCAGCATCAAAATCATCATTCTTAAGAACACGTTCATCATCTCCTAAAGGAGAAAAAAACGCTTTAGGGCATCTGGTTTTAATTCCATACTTCCTACAGAAAGGTAGCCACTGCTTTGCAAACACACATGCTTCTTCCATGGCGTACAATGACAAAGGACATCCTCCATCATCAGCCAGATACACAGCCAATTTATCCGTAGGATAATCAAGAGCCATTGCGGATATCACAGTGTTCATGACATCCACAATTGGCTCTTTCTTAGGATTGGCAGTGAATACCATTACGTCAATTGGTGGTAGATCGGAATCTTTGCAAGTTATGTTTTCAGGGAAAACATCTCTTTCAACAGGGCGCCAACGAGTTCCTTGTCCGAAGAACCACTTGAGAATGAAACTAAATTCACCAAAAGTGATGAGTACCCAAGCAAGGGCTTGTAAACTCAGAATGTTTTCGAATTTAAACAAATTAGATACACGGTAGTATATTAATGCAACCATGATTATAGAATGGATGAACATGTGGAGTCGGTATATGGTGGTGATAGGTTGTGGAACAGTGCTTTTGTTGAGCTCCATGGTTTTTTTCATGGTGGTTTCTCTTCACTACTCCCTCTCCACTCTTTTACTCTTTCAACACACCTATATATTGCTTCAATAGTTTTGGTTGTAAGAGAAAATGACCAAAATGATCCTTATTGAATAATGTTTTATTTTGGTCCTTAATATGTTTTAATTGATTGGAAGAATCCTTAATGTATAACAAAATACCATTACTATTTACAATCACTTATGTTTTCGCCAAGTAAATACTTATTTATTTTTTATGTGGTATTGTTTGATTTGACATGATATTTAAATAAATAAATAAAATTTATGATTTAAAATAATTTTTAATTTTTTGTGTGATGGTAAATTATTTAATTAAGAGTAAAAACAGAATTTTAATGTTAAATTGTACATTTCTAATTAAAGTAATAATGATATTCTTTTTGGGACAAACTATAATAAAAAAATGGTGTCATGTAAAATGGAGTAGAGGGAGTATGAGTTTAGGGGTTGTTTGGTAGTTGGATAAAAATTATTTTATTCATTTATTAATATTTTTTATAAACTATACAATGTTTGGTAGGTAAAGAGGAAATGAATCATGCATATATAAAATTAATATGACATTTGGTTGATAATTTAAAAACCCGCATAATTAATACATATATAAGTTATGAGAAATATATGTATTATTTTTTACATGATACAAGATGAAATAATTAATACATGTATAACCACATGAATAATTAATCTCTACATAACTAATATCTACCTAAAATAATATATAGATTCACTAATAACTAATCCTTACATTACTTGCATAATTCTAACCAGCTACCAAACGATCCCTAAGTCTATTAATCCATGTATATATCTCAATTTAATGTTATTTTTTGGATTTCTAGATTTAATTTTTATTTTTTTAATCTTTGATTGTAATTTCTTCATACTTCTTTAAAATATTTTGAATTGTTAATTATTATGCTTTATAATATTTTTACAGCATTTTCAAATATATACATTTTAATTTTAAAAACTTGAATATTTCATGTCCAAACTTGAATTTTTAAAAATTTTCCAAACATTAGAACTTGGCCTAAACACTAGTTTTTTTCTAGTATTTGAAATTTTGGAATACGTAATAAATATATTTATCAAGTTATATGACCTAACACCACTTTTTAAGTTTTTCCCAAATTTTTTTAGGACTAAACGGACCTTAAACTATTTGATATTCAAAATTTGCGCTAGGTCCTAGTTCCTTCTATGCCACACTGAGACTTGAGAATATATTTGAAGGATAAAATGACATGGTGTGACTACTAAAAATAAATATGACAACATTTGGCCATAATTTTTAGGGATAAGAGTCTGAAAAATACCTCAACTTTGGTCAAATTTGTTATTGCGATACTAAACTTTCATGAGGACCTATTACCTCTCTAGACTATTTAATACCGTATTTTAAACATATATATTTGCCCATGTGGACATAAAAAATAATATAAAATTATAAATAGTAATGTGTCTACGTGGGCGCATATATACCTTTAAAATACACTATTAAATAGTTCAGGGGGTAAAAAATACACTATTAAATAGTTTAGGGAGGTAATAGGTCTTCATGAAAGTTTAGTATCGCAACAGCAAATTCGACCAAAGTTGAGGTATTTTTCAGACTCATATCCCTAAAAATTATGGCCAAATGTTGTCATATTTATTTTTAGCAGTCACACCATGTCATTTTGTGAGTTTGAAAGGCTAAGTTGTTAAGAAAGTGATTTTCGATGTCTTTTGAAGTTTCGAATGTCGAAATGAAATTTGATTGATTCCATCAGTCTCGGAATGTGGAATCTGATCTGCGAGAGTTGTTGGTTTCTAATTCCAAGTCTTTTTGAGGATGTTGTGAAATTGTAGAATTTTAGTCTTTGGGTAGATTTTGGTCAACATTCGGAGTTCCGTTGGATTCGGAGGATGACATTAGGCCTAGGAGAGGTCTTGGTTGATTATTGAGAGGTCCCGAGCTTGTTTTAGTCTTTTTAGGTGTTTAGTTATTTTCTTGTGATTTTCATGAATGTAGGATCAAGGAGACCTCGTATTTGTGTTTTGACGCTTTCATTGAGTCTAGAACGTCGAGTATAATTGATTTGCATATGTGGTTTGTGTGCACGGGGTTCCAAACAATTTTGAGAGTCCTTTTGAGGTTTAGAGTGTTAGCTAATTTTCTGATGTCTGAATTCTGGTGCGCTCTGCTTTTGCGAGAGATGGCTCACTTTTGCAAGGCTAGCTTCAATGAGGTTCGGGTTGCTTTTGTGAAGGGTCAACCCTGTTGAGTCTCGCATTTGCAAAGAAACCATCATTTCAGCGACCTTCGCTTAAGCGAAGGTTTGGTGGCAGAAGCGAGCCCGCGTTTTTAGTGGGGTTCGCTTTTGCGACATCAGAGAGGTTTTTGGCCTACCATTTTGGGTTTTAAGTCTCATTTCACTATTTTTGAGTTTTGGGAGTTTTGGTGTGGCGATTTGAACCAGATTTTCAAGGAAAATCTTTTAGGTAACGATTCTTAACTCTAAATCTTCAATTACCCATTGTTATTTATGGATTTATGTGTTCAAATCAAGCTTTTGAAATGAGAAATTTGGGGTTATCTTGAAGAACCCAAGATATTAATAAAATGGTGATTTTGAAGTGATTTTATTCCAATTTTTCAAAATAATTTTCGCTAATGAGTCTTAAAGCCTAGAGTAATATTTTCAAGTATTTTTTTCCGGATTCAAACCTCCATTTTGATATTATGTTTGACCCATTTCTCTACATAATTGATGTGGGAATTGTTGTTTCCAATGAGTGATTGTAAATAGTTGATTATTACAGATTGTGTGGCTTTGGAAGTGATTTGGAAGGGGAAGACTCAACTCTTGGAGTGATTGTTGATTGATTTAAGGAAAGTGTCTTCCTAAACCTCGTATTCTAGTAGAATTTGTGTACTTCCTTCATTGATTGTGTATTAGGAGTGGGGATAAGGTGAAGGACTTAAATTGTCCGCTTGTTATATCTAAATGAATGAAAAGGAGGTTGAGATTAAAAAGGCTATGTGATGAACGTGATGATGTGAATTGTCTTATTGTAACCCTTATTGATTGATTGATGAAATACTCGAAAGCATGAATGTGGAGTTGAATTGTGTGAATTGTTGTCTATTATGTGTGGTGTGATATTGCTTGTATGCATTGATTGTCAACACCGTGATGCAACATGTGGTGATTTATAATGTCGAGGTCTTTGCTGACGAATGTTATGATGTCGAGATTGATTATTGTGACTTGATGCATTTGATGCTTACGCGTGACTTGATTTTATTTTTTTCGGCAACTAATGTGAATATTACTATTAATAAAAAAAAGTCACTTACAAGCTAAAGAGAACCATTCTGCTAAGGGACAAACGAGTAAGGGTCTCAAACTAAAACAAAATGCGTAACTTTATTGCTAATTGTGATTTATGTACTTGTTGCATGTGACTGAGCTACTTGACTTTGAGGATGACTGACTTGATTATGGAAAAAGTCTTCTTGAGTTGGATTGATTTTGGGTTGATTATAAATGACTAAGTCCATCCTTATTTATATTTGTGTAAGGATGGTTTTGGATGCTATTCTAGATACATACAAGAACAATCTTGTTAATTTTATTTTTTAACTATCTAAAAAGAATCTAGAACCTCTAGACATATCTTATGATAAACCTTTAAGATACTACAATATGTCATTTTAGAAGCTTTCCTAAAAAGAAAAAGATTTTTTGAAGTTCCAAAAAAAATAATCAACTTTACTATTTCACACTGCCCCTTAAAGTATTTTTTTTTTTTGAAAATTGCCCCATGCTTTTAGAGCTTAAAATTCATTGTTCTTAGTTTTTAGAATTGAATTATAGTTTAAAATAGATTATTGTGGAACGAATAAGATTTTCTACAAATGTTGGATTAATTAAAGGTGTTGTTGTAACCACCTTGAACTTTGGTTAGTTTTAAGTTTTTGGTCAACTTCAAACGATCATAACTTTCAGTACGGGACGATTTAAGTAGCCCATGAGATATCAAATCGAAGGTCGTTAAGTCCTCTTTCCAATGCTGCTCAGCTTCCTGAATTTTGAGTTTGGATGAGTGTGATATGCATGTTTCAGTGCAGCCTATCTAATTAAAGAAATTCATCCATTTTAAGGAGGAGTATTATGGTCTTTTCCTTACCCTCACTAGGTCTACACATTTTTTCACTCTTTTAGGGGTCTAAACTGATTGAAATTAGTTTTAGTCATTCCAAAAGAACGTAGGGTTTCTTAGAGAAGTTCAAGAGGAAAAAAAGAAGAACATTTCAAGAAGTTATTCCAAGCTTTGAGGATTACGAGGTATGTAAGCTTTCATACAGATGGGTTTGTTCACCCTCATACCAATCATGAGTTTCCATTATGAATTCTTCCAGGAGATTGTGTGTATTGAGATTCTTGATGAAGTTCTTGAGGTTTTTTGCTTCATTCTTTTAAAATGGAGTTTTGTTCAGTTCTTGAGGTGAGGGTGTAACACCCCGAAATACTAACCAAGAGTTGCATGTCGATTTACCGTTGCTTAATTACTACAATATGTTTTATTCTCATTTTGAAAACTTGAAATTTTGTCATATTTGCAAACTTGCTTAATATAAATTGAGACAGTCATTTAAGGGATTGTATTGGGGTATTTACGTAATATTCTAATTAGAATTATGTTTAACTTGAAAGGGAGGTGAGGGTTATACATATAGGTATATATGTATGCATTTTGGGCAGCCAACCTTTTTCTTGGGCAGCCACCTTTTGGAGACAGTTGTTCATGTGATAAACATCACTCTTGAGACTATATTTTGACACCTCCTCTAGTGAAATTTGTTTTCTCTGAAGTCTAAGAACCTTAGAACATTATCTAACCATTTTTTGTTCAAATCACAAGAGAAAAACTAGGTCCTTTTGGCTGAAATTTGAGACACGCCCTTCTCTTTGGTTGTATATACTCGTGAACAAGTTGAGGACCTTGATACGTTGGTTGGTCTGCGATTTGAACTCTTGAAGTTTGTGTATAAACGTGTACTTGTACTCTTTTACCTGCTAGTATATCTGAAAGTTTATCTTGGTACCTTAGTTACCCCTTGTCACTTTGCATTGTCGTGCTGGTATCCTTTAAGACATTAAAGACGCTTGTGTAAATCACCCACTTGTACGGATTGTTTGATCACTTGGTACTCTTGTTGGGACCTTGTCCTTCTTGTGGCTATGACTTTGTCACTATTGGCATGCCTCTTGATTCGGATCATTTACCATCTTGACCCTGGATTTTTAGTCCGTCTTAAGAATGGAAGTTGTCCATTTTAAGTACGAACTAGAAAGTCATTTTTAATATGCTTCTTGGTTCTCTTGATTATTGGGCTTTGACCCTTCTTGATACAGGGTGTCGACCTTTTTTGATACATGTTTGTGCTTGGTGTGACGACAGTTGAATCTCTTGGAAAATGATGTTATGAGCGTTCTTGACATTTGGATCTCTAAATATCAAACGTGATACTCTTTATATATTGTTTACTTGATTTATTTGTTATGTTTCAATTGTGCTGCCTATGACGTGAGAAAGGTAGCTTTGTGAATCTGAGGGCACAGAACCTATAGTTTTTACACCACTAAGCTATATGCTTAGTGATAGTTGCTTCTATCGTAGGGAATGATCGAGAGGGGGCATGAAGTTGGCCATTGGAGATGGAGATTTTGAGAGCCTTAAGGAAGATCACATTTGCATATAGGCATCTATATTTTGTATAAACCTTGGGACTTGTACATGATCTATGTGTTGTACATTTACATGAGCTTTGAAGGCTAATTTGATCATATCACTATGGGTTGTAATATAAGTGTAACTATATGTTTTGTTCTTTTTGGGGGTGTTTAAACCCAAGTCTTGTAATATACTAAATTTACTATTGGTTTGGATGTTTGTGTGAAGCATGAACCGACTAAATTTGATACTCGAAAGTTCTTAATATTCTTTTTATATCATTTTTAAGTGTGAGGATAATATATGCATGAAAATCTCGGAAGTTTTTTACTTAGATTATTTTGGAAGGGTTTGTCCGCCATAAGTTAAAATTCTGTGCAATATCAATTTGACATCAAATAAATGTTTAAATGGGCAGGATGCACATCCTTAACTATACCTTTTTTTTTCTTTATAAACCTAATCCTTCTACTAAATTATAATCAATATGGCCATAGTTAATCATTTTTAAATGTCGCAAGTATTTAATTAGATTTCTTGTTTATGTGGTAGTATCCTTTCGAAAGGGTCGCTACAGAGGGTCTTGCGAATAAGTGTTATTTTTAGTGGGTTTTGTGTGAATTTTGTTGTAATTGTGTTGGGTTTATGATTCCAAAAGAGTTTTAGGGAAATCATTCTATTCTAGATTAGTTAGGCAATAAATTGGAGTAAGAAAATTTGTCAAATTTCTCGGCAGAGGCATAGGGCAGTGCGCCCTCACTGCGCCAGGACTACTGCCCAATAGTTTGGGGCCTGGCGCGACGCGCCAGCAGTGCGCCCCAAACACTGGTCAGTAGTTTTGGGGTTGGCGCAAGCACTTTGTGCACAAGGGTCGTCAGGTCCCCTACCTTTTCGTCCTTCTTTCTGGTGTGTTTCCTCGAATCGTACCTATGTTCTCTTCTTGATATCTTAATCCTTGAGAGATCATGCATATCCTAGTCACATCTCTTAATTCACATTTTTAAATTAAAGTGAAGGTAAGAGGAAAGTTCAAGGAGTTATTTTGACTTATTTTGAGAAGTCTTTTATAATCTTTTAAAACTTGATTTAAGACTTGAGTACTTGAGTATGAAAATGAGGAAAGTTGAGTTTCATGTTTCAAAATGAATATAAGGGAACTAAATATTCCCAAATGTAAATACTTTTACATTTAAAACAATATGAGAACCTTGATTTCTAAACGAGTTCATGAGGAGTGTTTGAGCTTTATCTCTTTTAAGAGAACTTTTTGAGTAATAATATCAAGTTGAGGATGAGTTATGTTTTTAAACATATGAACATGAGTTATATATATTATTGAGAGTAGTATTGAGCACCGATATGGGGATGAGTTCAGACAACTCAAAATCCTCATAAATTATGTATGCCAACATGGGTAAAAGGGTCATACTTTTTATATGATTCCTTATCGCGTTTAAGCATAGCTTAGTTTATCCACTTAGTTGAGGATGTTCTATACTCCAGTAAGGTATAGGACAGTTTTGGCAGCGTGGGCGAGACATTGTATCATCACATAGCTCATAGCGATTGTTGTCGGTTAGATAATCTCCCAAATAAAAGTAAATAGTTTATTATTGTATTTTTATATACATTGAGTTATTATTTACTGTTTTAAAAGCTTTATACATCTTGCATTTTTTATTGTTGCATTCATAGTGAGTTGAGTTGAGATGAGTCGAGGTGAGTATGTTCTCTTTCTATCAGTTCAGCTATGTATCTCCATGTTTAGTGTTCCCCTTACATGCTCGTACATTCAATGTACTGACGCCATTTGGTCTGCATCATGAAATGATGCAGATACATGTATTCAAGATCATCAATCGGTGCTTCGTTGATCCCATCGCATTTCAGCTAGCTTTGGTGATCCTATTTGCTTTTCGGAGGGCTTCACATTATGGATTTTGTTTTGTTAGGATGTCGTGGGTAATGTCTCGACTTCCATCATTGTACTTAGAGGCTTCATAGACAGTAGTAGTTGAGGAGTATTTTTTCCCATTTTCCTTGTGATGTTTTATAGACATTGAGTTGATTACTAATGTTTATTTGAGTATTTCAAATTAGCTTTGAGTTAAACTATTTTCATTAATGATGTCTTTATGAGTTTAGTTTACAATTGAGGTTCTTATATTTTTTAGTAAGTCTTCCGTTGAGTAATGAGCCATGCCAAGAGTTTTCTTGGGGCCAACAATAGTTCTCGAGTGTCAGCCACGTCCAGGGTATAGGCTCGGGGCGTGACAAACTTGGTATCAGAGCACGGAGTTCAAGAATCCTAGGGTGTCTATGAAGCTGTGTATGTAGAGTCTGGGTTATCGCTGTGAAGCGCGCCACATCTATAATTAGGAGGCTACAACATTTAGGACATATTTCACTTCTTTTTTACTCTTTTTCGTGCGATAGAATTCAATTCTATAAAAGTTTCCTTCTAATTCATGTTTGCACGTATATTTCCAGATCATTCCTCCATGAAGAGTTATTTGAGGTCGTCATGCTAGGAAAAATGTTGATCCCCAAGATCAAGGGGTACCCTATGCACTAAAAGTGCAAACCCCTCAAAGAGAGGTCACAAATCTTGAGTTTCGGGATGCGATCCAGATGTTGAGTCAAGTTGTTGCCAACCAAGATGGTCAAAAAATAGTTGTTGAACAGGATGTGGCTGATACATTCAGGATCTGTGAGTTCTTGAGAATGAATCCTTCAGAATTCACAGGGTCAAATGTCATTGAGGATCCGGAAAACTTTGTGGAGGAGCTACAAAAGGTTTTTGAGTTTATGCATGTTGTTGATGTTGAGGGAGTGGAGTTAGTTGCATACCAGCTCAAGGGTGTGGTTAGGATTTGGTCCGACCAATGGAAGAAGAGCAGGGCTCAAGGGGCTCCAATTTGAGCTGGATTGTGTTTGAAAGTGTCTTCATGGGGCGTTTCTTTCCCCGTGATTTGAGAGAGGCAAAGGTAAGAAAATTTCTCACTCCTAAGCAGGAGTCCATCAGTGTGCATGAGTACAGACTCAATTTCACTCAATTGTCACGTTATGCTCCAGAGATGGTGACAGATATGAGAAGTAGGTTGAGTCTATTTGTATCTAGGTTGTCTTGCTTGTCAAGTAAGGAGGTCAAGACTGCTATGTTGATAGGGGACATGGACATAGCAAGGGTCATGATCCATGTGCAACAAGTTGATGAAGACAACCTGAAAGATAGGGAAGAGTTCCATAACAAGAAGGCTAAGACAGCAGGTGATAAGTCCATATAGTAGAAGGCTAGAAATGTGAACCGGCCATCTCTTCACCAAAGGCCAACTGGACCTGCACCGTCATCAGCTAGTGCACCTGCACCAAATAATAGAGGTGATTTCAGGAATCAGAATTCGTCGAACTTCAGAGCTCGACCTACTCAGTCTGAGGGTAGTATGGCACAAGGGGCCAATTGGACTTCTACATGTGCTAAGTGTGGTAGAAACCACCCAGGATGCTCAATACTATTTCCAATAATATATACTATTGATCAAATGTATTAAAACATACTCTTTCTCTAGTTTGAGATAATTGCTCAAACTATCCTCTCAAAGAAGTAACTGCTTTGAAATATCTCTGAAACTCATTGCTCATTTAGAAAACAAGGTTTCTTTTTGCTTAATGTAAAACTACATTCTGGGTTGAGATAATTACTCAAAAAGGGTCTTTTTATGAGGCAACTGCTCTGTACTCAATCTTTTTGGGAAAAAAGTATATTCTTCTTCTTCATGTAAAAATGAAACATTTAGGAAATACTTAGTTCCCTTATTCTCTTTCTCAAACTCATATTTACTTTCTTAAAAATTCCATTTAAATAATCATATTTTGTTAAAAAAATTCTCAATAAGAATTCAATGAATACTCAAGAATAGGGTTCATGCTAAAAATAGACATGAACAATCAACTCAATAATCAGAATACACAATTTACGACAATTCAATAATTAGAAATAGGGATTCAATAATCAGCAACTCAAGAACTCATAACATAATATAAACTCATTTCAAGGATACTCAAATATAAGGATAGAACCCTATATTATTCTTTCACTGATTTGTAAATAGATATAGGGCGTGAGGATGAACTAGTCTCACACTATGATAGTCTTAAATACCTGGAAGACGAAGTTCTTAGCGAAATCGATGAAACTTGAATAACGCTCGAACCCCAACTTTTCTCCTCTTGGAATCTTGATCTAATGATTTAAAGTGTTAATAAACGTAAAAGAACCAATTAACACTTTTTAGGCCCTTAATTAGGTGTAAAACATCATGGATTAGGCTAAGAATAAGGGTTATAATGGCGTAGTATAAGTACCAAATGCATATGGGAAAGACCAAAACGACCCCAGCTTAAAAAATTGACGAGGTGCCTTAAAAGGGAGGTAGGCTCCACGGTCCGGGAAAAACTTCACCGGTCGTATAGCTGTCCATGAAACTTTGTCTGTTGTCTGACAGGACTTCACTAAAACGGGCATAACTTTGTACTCCAAACTCGAAATGAGGCAAACTTGATGGCGTTGGAAAAAAGACTCAAATACCTTTAATTTTATGGGTTATGGAAAAAAGACTCAAACACCCCTAGACGTGACATGGTGAATAGAAACTCGAAAATCCCTAAACAATCCACTTGAAATAAGAATGATGTAACATAAGTACAACAAAAGAGAAAATAGGCAATTAAGTCTCATATCATAAAAAGAATCTAAACATAAGTGTGAAAAACTTAATTGTGTCTGACTTAATGTTTCTAACATCATAAGGGTGGTTGGGACGTAGCCCATACACCACGTACAAGTTTGAAATTAAATACAATAAAAAAAGAGCATAATTGGTCTTGTCCTCGAACCACGAGGACTCGCCAGTACATGTGCTAGTAGAGCAATCCAAGCTAACCACGAGGGGAGAAGGAGCGTCGGACCCTATATTTGAGACTATATAGGAATAAGTATGCATTAGTATGGTGAATGTACAAAGTATGGAGAAATGCATGAAAACTAAATCATGATAGCATGATATGCAAGACCAAGTAAAATGTGATAAAACCTTTTATAAAGAAATCATAAATCATATACTAGGTCAATGCATACTTAAAACCCTTTGAGTAGATTTCGTAAACCCTTGAAGAAAATATAGTTCATTTGTTGAATATTTACCATTAACTGATAATAAGACCATGTGATTTATAACTTGAAATTTGGTATGACCCTCACATCGAAAAGAAGAATCTACTTTTCAAGTTAAAACCTCATCTCATCATTCTTTTCTAAAGTGGATCCACTAACTAGGTCATTTAAGACAATCCTACGGATGCACCTAGTTAAGGGACAAGGAGATTATTTCTAGAGAATCGTCTTTTACTAATGGGAGAGCCTCCATCTCAAAGTCCTCTCGGTGCTAAGTAAATTTCAACGGAAAAGACATAATCATAATCATATCAAAATACTTGGAAAGGCACAATCAAGACTAACAATCCAATCATAAGTCATAATAGAATAGATCCTTTCAAAATCATGATTTCATAAACTTGTTCATAAGACACTTTCTTTCTAAGTATCTAAATCATGATTTCTTTCATATGTGAAACCTTTCATAAATCATTGACACTTTATCTTAAAAGCATCCTTTAGTCATAAATCATTTTTTTTCATTAAGCATGCATAAATCATTTATCAAATTCATGATCATAGTTCACAAGTTCAAAAGCATGATCATAATTCAAGTTCATAAAATAGGCATAGGCCTAGGTTTATATGAAATCAATTGAAAATCATGTAATTAAATCAAATCATGCATAATAAGATTGAATATAAGCAATTGAATCATAATAAATAGGACACGTGAAGAATAGCCTGAAACCCTAGATAATTGGGTGGAATTGAATAAGGGTTTGAGTTTTTTTTGGAACCCAATGGATGAAAGGGATACATTGGTGAACTCCCGCATATCTTGGGTAATCAAAGCCCTAGCAATGGTAGGAGAGAACCTTGAAGCTTGATGAAACCCTATTTTTTTACTTTAGAGCTCTTGAGAGAAAATTGGAGAAGAAGACTTGGGGGTTTTGGAAGAATTTAGTGAATAAGAGAAATTAGGCTTAGTTGTAAGAGTAAAAATGGTTATATGGGTAGTTATAGGACCAAACCAACGTTGTTTAGAGGTTAATTGGGTAGGAAAAGACCAAAACACTCTTATTAAAATCTATTAGACAGGTCTACGGTTTGGACCTATGGTTTGTAAGAGATTCTACGGACCGTACTGGTCAACCGTAGAACCAATTATAGAAACCCAAAGTCCAGCCAATTTCCATGAATCACTCATACGGATCGTCGACCATCCTACAATTTTTGGAGTGGGGGATGTCGCCGCCTGATAGAGGCAGAAGCGGGGGCCACCAAGTAAACATCTTCCGTACACCTCAAGTTTAAGCCCAAAATTTCATTAAGACTGGATCAGTTCTATGGCAACCTACTACTACCCGTAGAATACTCTACAATCCGTCCTGTCAATTCATAGGTCAAACATCAGAGACTTGTCAATTCCAAAACTCAAACCAAGTCATATGACTTCCTTCCTACGGCTCGTAGGACTTCCTACGGCTCGTAGGACTTCCTACGGTTTGTAGGTTGGACTCGTAGACCACAACCTCAATGCCAAAAATGAATTTTTTTTTTCTTTCTAATCTCAACTTTCAATTTCCGAGGTGTTACAAGAGAAATCATAAGTTGAGTGATTTTATTGATACAAACAAAGTTCATGACTTTTCTAGATAATTTTCCATAATTTAGTGGCATTTTAAGTTATTAACTCATGAAATTGGTTGCCTGCTCACCACTTGGGTAATTCAAATTGAAAAATAAAACTAAATCGATTAAATAATTTGATTTTTAATTAATTTGCTTTTACATCTTTAAAAATCGATAATAGTTGATTCGGTTCTGATTTTATTTAAAAGTTGAAGAAATAATTGAACCAATTAACTAAATTATATAGATAATTTTTTATTATATATACTTAATATATTATGTTTAAGAACATTTTTTATGCAAAAAATGCAGAAGTCTAATAAAAGACAATAAGGTCTGATGCATTTTTTATTTGTTCAACAATATCGATAAGTTTATATATTATTCAGTAAGTTTAGGTTGTCTATTACATTGTATTAACTAACAATATTAGAAAGAAGTTAAACATAGTTAGAATTTTGGTATAAGAACAATAAGATTCAAAATGATACGAAGAAAATTTATTTCCTTTTAGATAAATTGTTATCTTTTTTTTTTTGGAAAATGGTCTAAAAAATACTTTAATTTTAGTCGAAATTGTTGTTACGATACCAAACTTTATGAAGGACCTTTTACCCCCCTGCACTATTTAATAGTGTATTTTAAAGGTATATATGTGCTCACGTGGACACGTCATTATTTATAATGATCCAATATTTATGATGTCCACGTGGGCACATATATACCTTTAAAATACACTATTAAATAGTGCAGAGATAAAAGGTCATTTCCAAAGTTTGGTATTGTTACAACAATTTCGATCAATATATTTCAAATCATTTTCCCTTTTTTTTCTTTTATATGATAAATAATTTAACAATTGAATCAAATTGAACCAAAACCAATAATAGTCAAATCGATAAATACATATTATATTTGGTTTGGTTTAATTTTAATAATTTAAAATTGATTAAGTTAATTTAATTTTAATCAATAATCGATTAAACACTCCAACCTAACAACATTTAACTCCCTTATCTAGGAGTGTACAAGTCAAACCGTAAAGTCAAATCAAACCGACGAATCAAATCAAACCGAAAAAAAAAACGATTTGTGGTTTGGTTTGGTTGGTTTGGCGGTTGAAAAAAAAAACCGACCACTCTTTGTTTGGTTTGGTATTAAAAGGAAAAAGGTCAAACCGAACTCAAACCAAACCGACATAATATATATATATTATTTATAGATAAAAAAATATTATTTATAATCTACTTATTAATATATTTTTAGTTAGTTTGGGCTTGTAGGATTTGTAACAATTTTATTTTGTATTAAGATCCGAAGTTACAATTATATTGTTATAGTTTTTCAAATTTGAAGTTAACAATTTACTTTGTAAATATTTTGTTTTGTATTCAGTTTAACTGTATCGTTTAATCTTATTAATTTAACATAGTGAACGTTGATATTTAAAAAACAAATTGTACTCAAGTGAATATTACCGTCTTTACGAAAATTTCTATTAATTTAACATTTCTTAAGTTTAGCTTATCACAAAGGTAAGTGAAAATATATACATTTTATCTCTTTTTCAAACACCATACAGTTATAAAATATCAAAAAAAAACCGAAAGAACCGATTAAAATTGAAACCGAAAAAATCAACTTTGCATGATTTGATTTGGTTTTAGATTTAACAAACCGACATAATTGATTTAGATTTTTTTTAATGAAAAACCAAACCAAACCGACCTATGTACACCCCTAGGCCCTTACCTACCACTCTACTAGCATTAACACCTTGTCGTCAGACCAGTGTTTCACGAGTATCTATTGATTTGATATGTTTTAAAGAAAATTTTAGATATATATTTTAAATTAATTTTATAAACGTTTTAAAATAGATAAATAAAATAAAATATTTATTTTTATAATTATGATCAAATAGTATTGTTGTCAAATCAATAGATCAAAGAATTTAAAACGGAAGAAGTAATTCAATTATTATTCTATATGAGTATATTTTTACTTCTACATTATAATAATAATAATAAAAATAGATATACATACGTATAATAAAATAATTTAAAGTAAGTTCTCTTTCCCGTGAACGGGGAAATAGTATTGTTGGAGAACATGCAGGGGGTGACAATTGGCAGTGTCCGATCAAATTTGGGTGGGTGATAATGAGTTAAGATAATAATCGGGTCAAGATCTTAATTAAAATTTGCTTAGATCAAAATGGATTAAATAATGGATTCAAGACCCAATTCAACTTAATTTTTATCAAGTTTAATTGTTTTATTTATTCTTTTAAACTATTTTAGTACCTAATAAAATTATTTTACTATGACTATATATAACATATCAAATTGAAAAAAAGTTTTAAAAATATATTTTGATAAGATTTCTCTCAATCAATTTGAGTTACATATCAATCTAATTTTTAATGTGTTGAAATGAGTTGAGGTAATAAATAAACGGATCCCGCTCAAACTAAACGGATTGAATGAATTCTACAGGTTGGATTTGACTTTTCCTCCACTAAGCATATGGTTTGTCCAATACGAGGATTGGGGTCTACTACCATTAACTCAATTTTATTTTGTTTTTGTTTTTCTTTTGATGTAAAGTCTTAATAACTGTAGATACAAACGAGGCACAACTCAAGGGTAAAGTCTTCAATAACTGTAGAAACATAGCATATTTAAAATCATTGTAATTAATCAAATGTCCTTGTTATTACTCTCTTTTAATTAAATCTACATTTTAATTTATGTGAAAGTATTTAACGACACATAATTAGGAGATATTTTTTTGAACAGTTACTATCCATTAAAAATAAAATAAAAAATAAAAAATTAAGTTATTACTAAATATCTACTATACGAAACATCATAGCAAAATATTATTTACCTTTATATCTCTTTAAAACAGAGTTCACGTTTCATAAAATAATCATTTAATTATTTTTTAATATTAAAAAAATACATTTTCTATGTATAAAAGTGGAGTAACTTTAATCAAAATTATTTAATATTATTATGCTATCTTTAGGCCTCGAGGCACGCACCTCAGGGCGGGGTGTAGACCTCGAGGCACGCACCTCAGGGCGGGGTGGGGGCCATTTATGTTGTCAGTCTATGGCAGTCGTACATAAAGATTGTAATACGGTACCTCACAATATCGAAGTTAATTACTCTTACCGTTCCTATTTAGTTATCAAACGTTTTGGGTTTCATGCTTTTAAAAAAACTAAATATTTCATTTGTTTAATGATAGTTGTCTATTATATTATTTTAAGATATTTAATAATATTTGTTCACTTTATAAAATTAATGAATAATTTTACATTTAATTTCTAATTTATCTTTATTATTAATTATAGTTATTTTCTTATTACATTTTTCACGATATTGTATTTATTAAATTCAAAGGGTGATAGAGTAAAATTACCCTTCTATTTATATCTTTTTAAGAATTTTGCAAAGTCAATAGTGAACAAGCACTTTTGGACAGACGGAGATGTACTGTTCTCTTGAAATCAAATTTTCAATAAATTAACAGGAATTATTTTATTTGATTAATTAATTTGACCAACAAACATGAATTAGAATAATTACTTAGTTTTCCTGTATTGGTTAAACATATGATTTCAAGGCTAATAATTTTCAATGATAAAATAGAAAGAATATTGTCATTTATATATTGACTTTGTAAAATAATAAATATTAAAAAATATCTATTTTTAAGTATTAACCCAGAAGAAAGAAACAATAATATTAAAAAAGAAAGAAGTGACATATACGTCTTTTTCTTGGTTACGGGTCAATGATTAATAAAAAAACAATTTGGACTGTTATACACATCTATAGGCTATAGCACCTCACAATATCGAAGTTTAATTAATTGACAGAAAGAAAAAAAACATACAAAAATGGAGCATTGTACACATCTATAGCACCTCACAACAATTTCAACCATTCAAATTTTAAACATGTTTTTTTTTTTTGATGTTCGAGTTCGACAGCTACATTTTTTAAAGGAAAAAAAATCTGAAATATATTTAAACTTTGATTGAAATTGTTGTAATAATATCGAACTTTGAAAATGATATTTTATCCTTTCAATATTTAATAGTGTATTTTAAAGGTATATATGTGTTTACGTAGACATCATAAATATTGCATCATTATAAATAGTAATGTGTTCATGTGGGCACATATATACCTTTAAAATATATTATTAAATAGTGCAAAGATAAAAGATCCTCCATAAAGTTTGATATCGTAACAACAATTTTGGCTAAAATTATAATATTTTTCAGACCCTTTTCTTTTTTAAAAAAATAAAGCTCCATTATTTTATTTTATTTTATTTTTTTTCTATTCTTATGTGGACCCAAAAAAATTGATAGTACATTAAAGCATACCAAAATGGAGTATTTATTTTTTAATGTTCGAGTTCGACAGGTACATTTATTACTCTCTCTATTCCATATCAATGAATTTTACAGGTTTTTTAATTGTTCAAAATATTTCATTTGTTTAATCATTGTTGTCCATTTTTGAGCTTACACATATTTTAAGAAATACTCCCTCGATCCCTAATTACTTATCCACTTTTAAATTGACATATTTATTAAGAAAATAATTAATGACATAGTGAGTTTATCATTTTACCCCTATTAATTATGAAGTGGATGAAAAATTCTACATTTTTCAAAGTAATTAATCATTTAATTGATGGTATAATAGATAAAAAAAAATTGTCCTTTCTTGATTTGTCAAAATAGACAAGTAATTAGGGACAACTATAAAAAGAAAAGTGGACAAGTAAGTAGGGACAGAGGGAGTAATAAACAACAAGATAATATTATTATATTTTTTTGAATAGATTAACTTTTTTTTTAAGAAATGCATTAGATATAAATAGTATTTAATAGTAAGGATAAAATACACAAAATATAATAAATTATCTTTATTTTTTCAAATTGAACAAGTATTGTTGGATAATTATTTTTAACATAGTGGACAAGTAAAATTGAACGGATGGAGTAATTAAATTGTCCAAAGTTTAAGATGGATGTTTGAAAAACATTTCATATTTACCCTTTTATTTACTGAAATTTTATATTTTATAGGAGATAAATTACATTACTTACAAAATTATATTTATGATTTTACATAAAATAATAGTGAAAAATATGATTTAAATTATGTCATTAAATATTTATTTTTTAATATATGTGCAACAAATTGAATTAATATAGAATTATTTTCTGAGATCCCAAAAAGATATTACTATGTTTAAAGCAAGACAAAGAAGGATCACAATTAAGGCCAATTTTTTCTTCTTCTTTTAAAAAAAAAATATGATTCCATTTGGCTTGTCATATAGAGAGAATCTTTTTCTTTTTTTTAATTAAATGGTGAGGCGTCATATAGAGAGAATCATTTCCCTTTCCAAAGGAAAAAAATAAAAAGGACAGAGAATCATTTACTATCTAATTTTGTTCATTTTTACCTCTTCAGTTTGAACACTCCTTAAAAATATAAGAATTTGCCATAAAGTATTTTATCCCAATATGCATATAATTAATGTTTTATTATAAATTTTTAAAAATTATGTGGAGAATAAATAACTAATATTAAAAATAAAATATACGGTTATGTGGCTCAAATATGAGCACAAATAAAAACTAGAAATTGTGCATTATATCAAACTATTAATTCAAAATAAATGTTACAGCTACAGTTTCATTTAATTCTAATTCATAGTAAACACATTGTCATTCTCATCTCTCTCCTGAATCTCGCTCGCCACTCTCAATTATGTCCCTCGCCTCTTTTCACTTTTATACCAACATAAATGTATACACTGTGTTTGTATTTGTATTTGTATAAAGCGAGAAAGACTGTATATACAAAAATAAATACTAAATATAAATACTACTTCTCCGTCCTATACACTTTATAATTATATTACTACAAATATTCTCCTGCTCAGTTCTCTTTTGTCTTTTTCTCTCTCTCTCTCGCTTTATACAAACACAAATTATATAAAGACAATGTATAATTTGTGTTTGTATAAAGTGAGAGAGGATTTGATATACAAATACAGATGTTTTAACTCGATTCAATTGAATATAACTCGATTCAATTGTATACAAATTCAAATTTTATACAGATATACAAACACAATCATTGATACATATACATAGTAGTTACATATATACAATTATCTAACTGATATACATATACAATTCACCTCTCTCCACTCTCTGCCCTCTCTCGCTCACCTCTCTCCTCTCTCTCCTAATATCGATAACCACTCTAGCCTAACACAAAGAACATATACATATACAAACGTAATTTTCATAGACACAGACGTCCAATTTATACAAATCGTCGCAATTTATACAAATCGCTGCAATTTATACAAATCAAATGCTCTATAGCAAATTATGTTTGTTATGGAAAGCATATAGCAAAATTGTAGCTACAGAGCGTTAATATGATTTTTATGTTTGTTATTCCAAAAATTTACTCAACATAAAAAGACCATACAATTTTTACTTGTTCATATTTATATACTTATATATTTAATTATTTCAAAAATAGATTTTCACTTTTATTTGTCACTTATAACATATCATGAAAAGACAAGTATTTTTTCATGGTTTAACTTTAACATTAGTAACTTATTCCACAAATAACTTTTTAATACCTAATACTAAAAACTAATTAATAAAAATAACATGATAAAATAATCATATAAATTATTATTTTCTTAATTGATGTGTCAAATCGAAGCATGACAGGTAAAAATGAAAAAAGATAACAATTTTCCTTCAAAATAAAGTTACTTTTTGCAATTTTCAAAAATCTAGAAGTCTAAGTACAACTAAAAAAAATTTATGTTGAGTAAATTATTTCCTTCGTTTACTTTATTTATGGGAGAAGGGTCTGATATATCCCTCAATTTTGTCATTTAGAGTTGATATATCCCTCATTATGAAAGTGACTCATATATGCCCCTACTGTTATACAAATGGCTCAAATATACCCTTTTCCTCTAACGGCAGCAAAAAAATTAATTTTAATTTAGCTTTTTAATTATTTTTTATAAAAAAAATATAATCCCATATGGGTATATTTAGTCCTCCTCACACATAATTTTTATTGACTTTTTTTGTTTCAACGACTAATTTAAAGTTATTTTTTTGATGGTCAAATTTATTTATGTTTCACCAAATTTCTTGTAAAATTTATTATAGCTGACCCAATTTTTTTTTCAAATAAAAAAACTAAATGACAATATAGTCGAAAAATATAGTTTTAAATTATAATATAGCCACAAAAAAATTAGTTTTAAAATTTTCTCTTTACACTATGGAACGAAAGAAAAAAATAAAATAAGAATAAGAAACTCAACTAATGATAATCAAAGACGTCAAAAAATAATTTATGTATAAAAAAGATTAAAATATACCTTGAACTTTGTTAGAAGGATCATATATACCCTTACATAATTTTTTAAAAATTAAAAGTCAAAAATATAAATTTAAAACTATTTTTTTGACTTACATCAAACTAAGGGTATATGTGAGTTCATTTGTAATGGTAGGGGTATATGTGAGTCGTTTATATAACGGTAAGGGTATATATGAGCCACTTTCATAACGAGGGCATATCAGCTCCAAATGACAAAGTTGAGGGATATATCAGACCCTTTTCCCTTTATTTATTACATCTAAACTTAGCATATTAATTAAAAAAATAATAGTTAACATTATTATTTTATCACATTATTTCAATTCTCAACCCACAGGGACCGATATGAGGGTACTATGGCCCTAAAGAACCATAACAACGGGGTATATTGTTACATCAGATATCAATTAAATAAATGTTCATCTTCATAGGTCAAAGGAGAAAGAAGAGAAGGAATAGATAGATGAAAAGATTATCAAACTCCACGAATAACTAAGGATATGTGCTGATTCAGTCTCTCGAGTAATCTCATCTACAAGACGGTTTTTCCATTGGACCTTCACAAATGGAATAACTCTAGATCAACTTGTGGACTTTCCTATCTAAAATAGTTACATATTCCTCCTCATAAGACAAATTCTCATCAAATAACACAGAGTCGAACTGGATGATATATTTACCATCGACGTGAAACTGTTTTAGCATAGACACATGAAATACTGGATGACCATCTACAAACCTAGAGGTAAGATTAACTCAATAGGGTATCTCTTCTACACGTCTAAGAATCTCAAAAAGACTAATGATTGCGGACTCAACTTATCACTCTTTGCAAACATCATCACACGTACCCTTTGTGGGTGAAACCATAAGCTAAACCTGCTCTCTAACCTTTTAATCTGCATATCCCTTCTATCTACTCTAAACTACTAGAAACTTGATCTAGATCATCTTGACCTTCTCCAAAACTTTCTCAAAAGATAGGTACCCTACAATCTCACCTCGATGCATCAAACCAATTAATAATAGATATATACGCCTTCTCCCACGTAATATAATGTCTCCAATGGAGTCATAAATCCAATAGCAAATTAAAGTAGGTCGATACATAAGAAAAATTGAAACCAAGATCAAATAAGGATGTAGCCATTCGATCACAAATTAGAGAGATATTTGTTATTACTACGTCAGACGCCTCTTCCTCAAGTCTACTTGAGAAGTTTGACCACCAAGTCTATTAGGTTGGGTGCCGCCTCTTTCAAGCTTAGGACGATTTCTGCTAAATCATTCCCACATTTTTAAGAATCCATGTCATGTTTATGATATTCTTTTATGTAGTCCTATAAATATAGGTATTGAGAATCATGTATACACTTGAATATTTGAAAGAAATAACAAAAGCATTCATTCTTGTCTCTCTTTATCTCTTTATTCATGGTTTCACTTTTTGTTATATATAGAGTGATTTTACAACAAATTAAACGCTTTATGCAATTTTATACAGGTAATAAAATGGGTAACCTTTAAACGTAAGATGATTAATTACTTTTAAGATTCTAACATTTTGTGAACTATTTTATCAATCAAACCATGCTTGAAATATAAAAGAGATTTGCTAGTTTAATTTATTTTTTTCTTTTTGTAATTCATATTGTTGTAAACTATCTAGAAGGAAAAAAAAACAGATATGTGGGTGAAAAAAGAAATAGAGGGATGAGAAGAAGGAATGAAAAATGTAGTGGCTTAAAAGAAAAGAAAGGAGGACAACTTGTTTTTCCTCTTCATTTTTTTGTGAGATTTTTTTAGGGTAAGCAAACAAAAATCTTAGGGGCTAATTACTCCTTTTCCCACAACTTTGTCATATTACATAAAATCTCATAAATAATGGGATGGAGATCAATAAAAAAACTTTGATACATAACTTGTGTGATACATGAACAACTAATTTTAGAAATTTAAATTAATCAAATTTCTTACAACTTTGTCATATTACATAAAATCTCATAAATAATGGGATAGAGATAAATAGATAAACTTTGATACATAACTTGTGTGATACATGAACAACTAATTTTAGAAATTTAAAATAATCAAATTTCTTAATATAAGGCGAAAATCAAGAAATATATCTATGTTTGATAAATTTCATTTTTTACTCTTTAAAATAACAAATTCATTAATTTGATGTATTTAACAAATTAAACACTTAGATACATGTGTATAGTTGCACACATATATACATTCATATGTATCATAAACACATATTAATCTCTTAGATACATAGAAAAAAAATTGATGGACTTTATCAGATGGGCACAAATACATTTACAATAGCATGAACACATACTAACTTCCTAGATGCATACAAATTTTTGAACTATGAAACATGTCCACACAAATACATTGGTTTGTCTAATAAACAATAGAATTAATTCCATGTAATAATTATATGTATCTACTATCTAGTATATATATATATATATCATTAATTTGATGTATAAAGTATCAATTTCATATATTATATCCAAAAAAAAATATGTATCTAATATCAATGTAATGTATCTAAAAAAAATCAATTTTATCTAGTGCACTCAATATTAATTAGATGTATCTAGTATACATTCCATATAGTAAATCCAAAATGTATGTTAATGTATCTAGTATCAAGTCTCCCTGTTGAAATGAAGAAGAAAAAGAAGAAGAATTTTAAGTTTATAACCAAATTCTCAAGACAAATTTGAAGGGTAAAATACGTAAATTACCTTTATTTTGTAGTAATAATGAGAACAATTACCTTAGTATTTCATTTTTACCTCATGTTCATTTGCAGGATGTTGGTTCTCTTTGAATGAAACTAGATATTGTCTTTCTTAAAAATTCTATTCTTTTCTTTTCCCTTGAAGTAAAACAAAGGGGTCTTCTAGACTCTTATTGGTATTTATTAAGGTCTTATTCAAGAAAGATGGTTTCAGAAATTAGGACATAAAGACAGGCTAGGATCAGATATTTAGGGGTCGTTTAGTAGAGTATATAAAAGTAATGCTAAATAGAAGTTATTTAGTAATATCTATATTAGTTATGCTTATATAAATTATATATATTATTTCTTATGCATTATCTGAGTTGCAATATTAAAAATAACATGCATTACATAAAGATATTTATTTACAAAAATATCCTCCACAGTTATGATGGAAAATATGTAAAAAGAATTTTGAGGTAACTGAGTCTTTAACCATGCTAAATTGCTAATGCATGTATTAAATTCCCTTTCATTAGTAATACCTAGTTATGCATAGCATAAAAATAAATGTACCAAAGAAAGTGTATTTTGTTGATACATCTATGATCTACCAAATGACCCCTTAGGGTCTGTTTAACCAATAGATATGAAATCATGATTTTAAATCATAAATATGAAATCATGAGATGGAGTTGAAGTTTTGTTTGGACGTGCAATTTGGACTTTTTATGTTGTATGTCTCTCATAAACATAAAAGCTTCATAAGTTGTAAAACTATTAAAATTGTCTCAATTCTTTATACAATCCTACCAAATAAGCAAAAGTTTATAAAATCGCACGATACACTATCACAAAGCTATTCTAAAAAATTGAACATAAGTTGTGGGATACTAGTCTTTAATATAATCCTTCAACATAGTACGAACAATCTCCTCACGTTGAACTCGCATTTCGCGATCAGTTAATATTTTTTCAATTAATGTCACAGTGGTCAGTCTTGTCTACTTAATATAACGATGAAAAATTCTTATTTATTAAACGTTGATTTACATGAAGTAATAATATTTGATCAAAAATAATAATAAATTTGGTCAATATAAATGGTAAAGTAGGAATTGATTTAAAGTAACAATAAATTTTATGTTGGTGATAGTAATCATTATATGGATATAAATGGTTTAAAAAGTAATGATGTGAATTTTAAAGTTTATTTACAAACGAAATAAATGGTTAGTAAATATAAATGTGAGTTTTTTTACAAAATATAAACTTAAATTTGTGGGTCGATTTTTGTATTTGAAAATTTTCAAATCGTGATTTCATTTCATGATTTCATGATATCATGAGATGAAATCCGTGTGAAATTGTATATCCAAACATTGATTTCATTTCATGATTTCATAACGCAATATGAAATCGCATTTCCAAATGCCTACTGATTTTAGCAATACATTTTATCAATTACTCTCATTTATAGCAATACTATGCTAAATTCGCAGTATGTATTAAAAGTGAATTATGCACGTAATATAAATGTATTATAAGTATTTTTAAAATGTATTATGCTTGCTTGATAAGAAATTGACATAATAAATTATAAGTGTATTAAAGTGTGTGATAAATGTATCATCTATCAATAATATTATATATATTTTATAAATTATTTTCTGAATTATACATTAAAACTGTATTATAAGTGTTCAGGGAAACCGAAAATATTATTACTATAAATGGTAGACATTTTCTTAATATTGTGTATTTATGTAAGTTTCCCTTCTTCTTTTTTTAACTTATATTCTAAAAGTTCAGTTTAAATTGAAGAAAGAGATCCTAAAATTAAGAGCCTAAAAGTTTTTTTTGAACTATCCAAGTTTTTAGTTTTTCGCTATATAGATCCACCCCTACTTAGAAAGAAACAAATTTAGAGTATAATATATATGTGTGAGCATAAAGCCAAACTAAATCGATCCTCTCTCAAGCAAAAAATAGTTCTAGTTAAGCAAAAATGAGTTCTAGTTACTCAAATTATTAAAGTAAAAAAGAATCTAGGTGTGGAAAATCAGATGTTCAACTAATTTTCTACTTTACAAGCTGATTTGATTTTTGAAATTACCAAGACCAAGGCAATATCTCAATTGTATCCCGATTATATCCTTTATGCTTAATGTATAATCATTGTATATTTAGTGCATAATTAGTATAGAAAATACATAATAAACATTAAACACATGATATATATGCAATGATGATTGATAGTAGAGGGGCGACAAAGTGTATAATTAATGTATCTAGTGAGTGTAAAATATATCATAACTACGTAATGTATAGTCGGGACATAGTTTGTGCGTTTTTGGAGTTTTCAATGGTATTAAGGCTCGTCCATAATTATGAATGTGTGTAGGTGATAGAATAGAGAGTCCATTAGTTATTGGAAGCCCATTAGAAATTTTAAGTCTTGTCCATGATTATGAATAGGGGTGTACAAAATCGAACCGAAAACCGAACCAAATCGCAAATCGAGTCAAACCGGGAAAAAAAATCCGACTAGTTGTTGGTTTGACTTGGTTTGGTATTGAAAAAAAAATCCAACTATAGTTGGGTTGGTTTGGTTTTAACTAAAAAAAACCAACCCGAGACCAAACCAACCCGACATTATATATATAATTTTAAAATTTTATTTTATACATAAAAATATTTACTTTGATATATTTTTAAAAAATTTCTTATACTTTTTCATAGTTTTTATCTTTTAATATATTATTTCAAGTTTGAAACTTAGAATTCTGAATGGTTCAATAAAGATTATAGTGCACAGAGATTGGTAATTATAATAAAACTTAAATCAAAATCAATTTAATACTAATGCAAAAAGAAAATCAATTCAAAACTAACAATGACAATAATATTGAATATTTGTTCTTTGGTTTTACATTGATATAGACAATTAAAATACATAATCTAATTTTAATTTCCTTTAATATTTAGTCATGTAACTAATACTTATTAAACTTATTATAGAATGATTTAGTACTTTTAAATTATGATTATTTTCATTATGACTTGTTAATTTGCAAAATTTGTTTTACGCGATTTTATTATTATTATTATTTTGTTGGATATTTTAGTGTCATTAATCATATCATATTTTGTGTTATTTTCTTAAGAAACACCTTAAATAGATGTATTTTGGTAGGACTAAAGAAATATTTGAAGTACAAGTAAATTATATGTTTGTATGAATATTTTACCCAAAAAAACTCGAAAATCCAAAAAACCCGAAAATATTCGAAAAAACCCGAGGTTGAAAAACTCGAGTTTTATTGGTTTGGTTTGGTTTATAGATTTAAAAATTTGACACAAATGATTTGGTTTGATATTTGAAAAACCCGAACCAACCCAGTCATGTACACCCCTAATTATGAATGTGAGTAGGTGATAATATCAAAAGCACATTAGTATTGGAAGCCCATTAGAAATTTGAAGACTGTCCATGATTATGAATGTGAGTAGGTGATAATGTCGAAATCCCATTAGTTATTGGAAGCCCAATAGAAATTTTAAGTCTTGTCCATGATTATGAATGTGAGTGGTGATTATATCAAAAGCCCATTAGAAATTGAAAGCCCGTTAGAAATTTTAAGTCTTGTCAATGACTATGAATGTGAGTAGGTGATAATGTCGAAAGCCCATTAGAAATTTTATGTCTTGTCCATGATTAGAGCTGTCAATATGGGCTGGCCCACCCTATCCGGGCTAACCCATACAAGCTTTGCAATTTGACGGGTCAAGCCGGGCTTGCCAATTTTTTATGTGGGCCAGAAAATGGTCGGCCCAGCCCACAAGTGTGTGGGCTACGGGCTTTGTCGGGCCAGCCATCTTTTCTTAAAAGTATATTTTTTATAATTTTAAATTAAATAATAATTTTAAAATATTATCATAAATATCGACTAGTGTTACTACTTATTAATCAACTACACAAATAAAATAATTTATATAATATTTATTAAGTTTGATTTCAAGTAAAAAAACATAAATAGCTACATAGAAATATTAACCTAATTGTTTTCCAATGATCATAATAAAACAAAAAGTATGATAATACTCCATAGGCTATGGCCTATGTAGTGATTCCCTAGAAATTTTAGGAACTTTATTTTATGTAGTATATATTTTATAAACATAATTTGTACTTAAATTGTAATATTTCAAACTTTAAACAGATTTTGAGTGTAGACTCTTGTTATTTTTAATACTCTATTTTATTTTTATTTTTTAATTAATTTTTATTTAGCCCACGGGCCGGCCCTATCCATATTTATCAAGCCCCACAAATCGACAGACTTATTCAGGTCTAGCTAAAAAGTCCTTTTCTTAAATGGGCTCCAAAATTGTAGCTCACCCCTATCAAATCATGGGTTAGGCCAGGCTAGCCCAACGGGCCTAGCCCATATTGACGGCTCTATCCATGATTATGAATGTGAGTAAGTGATAATATCAAAAGCCCGTTAGTTATTGGAAGCCCATTAGAAATTTTAAGTCTTGTCCATGATTATGAATGTGAGTAGGTGATAATATCAAAAGCCCATTAGAAATTTTAAGTCTTGTCAATGATTATGAATGTGAGTAGGTGATAATGTCGAAAGCCCATTAGTTATTTGAAGCCCATTAGAAATTTTATGTCTTGTCTATGATTATGGAAAAAATGGCATAGCATGACAACCTATAGACTTTATTGGCAATAAATAGTCCGTTTTAAATTATTTAGCAAAAAAAAAAAAAATTAATATTTATTTGGCATTAAATAGCCACATTCTTTTTTTAAAAACATGATTTTTTTCTGATTTTCTCTCTATTTCCTAGCAGTTAGAGATTTTCTCTCTCCTTATATTTGTTCCTTTTATCTTTTTCCTTATAATTTGTCAACAATTATTTTTTTACGTGTTTTTCAATTCTTTCTTTCTTTCCTTTTTTTTTCTCCCTCTTTCAAGTTTAGGATTTCTATCTTCTTCTTTGAAATATTTTCATTAAAGATCAATCACAATAGTAACTTTTCACAACAAGTAACTCAAATCATACTAATTTTTTTTATATTGATTGTCTGGGTTATTTTTTT
>NC_064290.1:13343572-13357019 GCF_019186545.1 Solanum stenotomum
GAATAATCATAATCAAAATATTATTTGCTAATTTTAAGAAAAAATATAATTCTAGACAGTATTTTGCTAGTTTTAAGTGAAAATGGTTGGAAGATAGAATAGAGATGACATTAATTTTCTTTTATTATTTTTAAAAATACGAAATAATTTGAAAGGAGAGAGTTTTGAATATTTTTTGCTAGTTTTAAGGAGAAATGGTTGGAAGTTAGAAGAGAGATGAAATTAATTTTCTTTTATTATTTTAAAAAACACGTAATAATTTGAAAGAAGAGATAATTCTAAATAATCTTTTGCTAGTTTTAAGGAGTAATGGTTGGAAGTTAGAAGAGAGATGATATTAAATATCTTTTATTATTAAAAAAAATTGAAAAAATGTTGATATATTACTTTTAGGCTAATATGTGCCAATTTTTTATTTGTTTATTAATTGCTAATGAATAGTGGGCTATATGTTGCCAATTGTATGTAATACTTGTCTATCTGTGTCAATTTATGAATGTGAGTAGGTGATAATATCAAGGGAAAATTATATGAAATATCAAACTATTAATTCAAATTAAATGTTATAACTATAGTTTATTTTATTTGTAATTCGCAGTAAACATCCCATTTTTTGTCATCTCATTTGGTATACAATTAGTCATTTTATACATTTTGGTATAAAATGTATAAAATGCGTTTGTGTTTATATAAAGCTAGAGATAAGTGTATATACAAATACAAATACATATAATTTTATCCTATACACTTATAATTATACAAATATAGATTTTATTATACAAATTACAGTGTATAAATGAATTTATACAAAACTGAACAATTGTATAAAATTTGATGTATCTAGCGAATTATACAAATCAAAAGCTTCATAGCAAACATAAAATTTGTTATGGAACGCAATCATGCAAACTATAGTTATAACATACAAATATGATTTTTATGTTTGCTATATGTGAAAGTTGCTCTAATATCAAAAGGCCATTAGTTATTGGAAGCCCATTAGAAATTTTATGTCTTGTCCATGATTATGAATGTGAGTAGGTGATAATATCAAAAGCCCATTAGAAATTTTAAGTCTTGTCAATAATTATGAATGTGAGTAGGTGATAATGTCGAAAACACATTAGAAATTCTATCTTGTCCATGATTATGAATGTGAGTAGGTGATAATATCAAGCTATTGGAAGCCCATTAGAAATTTTATGTCTTGTCCATGATTATGAATAGGGGTGTACAAAAATCGAATCGAAAACTGAATCAAACCGTAAATTGAGTCAATTTGGGAAAAAAATTCGATTAGTGGTTTGGTTTGACTTGTTTTGGTATTGAAAAAAAAAATCCGACTATATTTGGGTTGGTTTGATTTTAACTAAAAAAACCCAACCCGAGACAAAACTAACCCGACATTATATATATAATTTTAAAATTTTATTTTATACATAAAAATATTTACTTTGATATAATTTTTAAATATTTCTTATACTTTTTCATAATTTTTATCTTTTAATATATTATTTCAAGTTTGAAACTTAGAATTATGAATGGTCCAATAAAGATTATAGTCCACAAATGTTGACAATTATAATAAGGGCAAACTACATAAATCCCACTAGTTTAGGTCCTAATTACTAAGATTCTTGATAGTTTCAACTATTAGTTCCTCTACCATATTTCATGTTTGAGATACATGAATTTGAATTTGCGAGATACATGTATCTGCCGAATTTTAAAATCGAGATACGTATTTTATTTGTTTAAATTAATTGGTTGTAACTGATTTCCTTAATTAGAGGAGTCATTGAGGATTTTCAGATTTTCAGAATACATGGACAATTAATTTAGAAATTTACATTAATCAAATCCCTTAATATAAGGCGGAAATCAAGTAGTGTATATATGTTTAATTAATTTTATTTTACTATTCTTTGAAATAATAAATTTCATTAATATTATTAATAAAAGACTAAAACATGTATATCGTGGTCATTTAATTTGACTAATTTCATTTTAAATTCATTAGTTTGATGTATCTATTATCAATATATGATGTATCCAACAAACTAAACACTAGATACATGAGTATCATACAAGTACATTCATATGTATCATAGAAGTATCTGATATTATTTTCATGTATCTATTTATATGACCTAATATTAATTTCATGTATCTATTTATATGACCTAATATTAATTTCATGTATCTATTTATATGACCTAATTTTAATTTCATGTATCTATTTATATGACCTAATATTAATTTCATGTATCTATTTATATGATCTAATTTTAATTTCATGTATCTTTTATATGCATCTAGTATTAATCTGATGTATCAAGTATCAATTTTATACATTATATTCAAGAGCATGTATCTTGGATACACAATAAGCATATACATATAATTATATGTATCTAAATATGGAATGTAATTAAAACGCATGAACTTAAGAATAAATCACGAGTGTAGAATATTTGTCTTATCATTAATCCAAAATTTTAAAAAAAATCAAGTCGTTGTACGAAATTAATAACAGTGTAAATTTTCATCCATTAAAAAGTATGGAGAACTAATAGATTCAAACAATGTAAAAATCCTAAAATCGAACTTTAAAAGAATTAGAGCTTCGAATTAGATACATTAACATGGTAAGAACAAAGTTACAATACAATATTTCGAAATAACTGAACAAAATCTTACTTTACCTATTTATATAATGTTGATTATAGATAATTGATTATGAATTTAGTACATGCAAACATGTATTGCTTGAGGAAGAAAGGGGTAATGGTAGATGTGTGTGAAACAAAACATGTATTGAAATGGTTGAGGAAGAAGGGGGGTAATGGTAGAAGTGTGTAAACAGTGAATAACGTGGGGGAGTGGGCTGATGGTGTGAAGAGAGAGGAACTAATTTGAATTGTTAAAGTCACATTAATTAAGGAGATATACTTTTAAGATAATTATAAAAAACCATATTTAAGGGAATTGTGTATCTAATTTAACTTTTTAAAAAATATGGTATAATTATTAAAAAGTGGTATTATATGTAATATTTTTAAACTAGAGGTAAAATATGTATATATAATAGTAAATTATGTCTAGATAAGCAGTTTTTCCTTATAATAAAGCTTAAATCAAAATCAAATTAATACTAATGCAAAAAGAAAATTAATTCAACACTAAGAATGACAATAATATTGAATATTTGTTCTTTAGTTTTACATTGGTTTAGACAATTAAAATACATAATCTAATTTTAATTTTCTTTAATATTTAGTCATGTAACTAAATACTTATTAAACTTATTTTAGCATGATTTAGTACTTTTAAATTATGATCATTTTTACTATGACTTGTTAATTTGCAATACTTGTTTTACGCAATTTCATTATTATTATTTTTGTTGGATATTTTAGTGTCATTAATCATATCATATTGTGTTATTTTTTTTAAGAAACACCTTAGATAGTTATATTTAGGTAGGACTAAAGAAATATTTGAAGTACAAGTAAATTATATGTTTGTATGAATACTTTACCGGAAAAACCCGAAACAACCCAAAAACCAAAAAACCCGGAAAAACTCGAGGTTGAATAACCCGAATTTTATTGGTTTGGTTTGGTTTATAAATTTAAAAATTCGACACAAATGATTTGGTTTGATATTTAAAACATCCGAATTAACCCGACCATGTACACCCCTAATTATGAATGTGAGTAAGTGATAATATCAAAAGTCCGTTAGTTATTGGAAGCCCATTAGAAATTTTAAGTCTTGTCCAATTATTATGAATATGAGTAGCCAGTAGGTGATAATATCATCAAAAGGCAATTAGTTATTAGAAGACCATTAGAAATTTTAATTGGGAAAATTGTATGTAATAACAAACTATTAATTCAAATTAAATGTTATAAACATAGTTTGATTTAATTGTACCCCATAGCAAACTGTTGTTATTTTTGCCTCTACTCTCTCTGTGGTGGAATCTTGCTCGCCATTCTCATGTTGCGCTGCCAGTCTAGCTCGCCTCTCTCGCTTTTATACAAACACAAATGTATAAAATGCGTTTGTGTTTGTATAAAACGATAGAAAATTGTATATATACATATATTTTCATTCCCCTGTCTCCCCTCTCCCAAATCTCGCTCGCCACTCTCACTCGCCTTTCTCACTTTATACAAACACAAATATATACATTGTGTTTGTGTTTGTATAAAGCAAGAGAAAATTGTATATACAAATACAAATGCATATATTTTCGTCCTATATACTTATGATTATACAAATACGATTTTCCCTTGTCCAGTTTTCTTTTGTCTTTCTCGCTTTATACAAAACAGATTATACAAATGATTCTTTTGTATATGTATGCCGAAACAGATTATACAATTGCTTCTTTTGTATATATGTATAGCGAAATAGCCATAACTTTCATTTGTATATGTATAGCGAAATATACATATTTATGTTTGCTATGGAGCGCAATTATGCAAATATTCCCGGCTTCACACGGGGTGAGCTACCTTTTAGATACCTTGGAGTACCACTGAACTCTAAGAGGATATATATACATACTTCCTAAGCAAATAATCAAGTTGATAATTACTACTTGTAGGAAATTCCTATGGACAGGAAGCCATGAGACAAAACTCTAATTGCATGGGATATCACTTTGTGCCTGCCAAAAACTACTGGGGGACTAAACTTTACGAACATTGAGAAATGGAACAACTTAAGCTGCCATCTGCAAACAGTTTTGGAATTTATGTAATAAAAAAGATCGATTGTGGGTACATGAATACTATGAAAAGAATGGACTAATAATATATATAATTTTTTATCACAAATTATTTAAGTGACAGGAGGAAAATCTTTCAGCATACTTCAAGAGATCCAACTAATTATGTTGCAAAAAATTAAAGGTGATTCGAGATGTCTTTCATAGAGACCGGAGGAGCCAAACTTCTATCCCTAAATGATTTGGTTAGCATGAAAAGTAGCAAAGTCTACAAGACAAATAGGATCATGATCGTCGAGTACTCACTGATATCTTTGATCACCTTGATTGGCTTTAAACCGAGCTGTATAAATTCCTTACGGCTAATAAAAAGTTTTATTTACCAAAATATAAATATATTTTTTTATTTTTTTTATATCATATATATCTTTTGGGTTAATATATGCTAATTTTTTATTTGTCTATTAATATAAACAATTAATATTCGGCTATATGTAGCCAATTATACTAGGAAAAATTACTTAACTACACACCATTTATTATCATATATATTTTCCTATTTTCCCTACCATTTCAAAAAATATCAAAAATCCCCTCTTTTACTCCCATCATCTCCTTTTCGGATACATTAATTTGAAATCTCATACTCATGATTTTATTTCCTTTTTTCAAAAGCCACAAATCTATCTACAATTACCTACATTAATCTATTTTTGAATTTCAAATCTTTTCTTTCCAATTAATGATTACAAGATTTTTAAGAGGTAGATTTCTTTCCATCATTTCAATTTTCAATTTTTTTTTTTAATTTTTTCATCTTAAAAAATTATTGAATTTGTTACTCCAAGTCTCTTTACCGGAGAGGAGTGGAAAACGTTGCTAATGCAGAGAGTTCATCTTGGAGTGCATTTGGAATTGTTCCAGGAATTTCGAATGGCCGTCTTGATACACTTCATTTCATTGGTTTGATCTTTCAATATTGGGCTTACCCAATTATTTCGAGAAGGATAATCTTCGTTGCTTTCCGTTGATTAGATTGTTGACTTTTTTTTTTCGATTTTTTGGTTGTTCATCTTTTCTGATACATATAGGTTCAANTCAAATCTTTTCTTTCCAATTAATGATTACAAGATTTTTAAGAGGTAGATTTCTTTCCATCATTTCAATTTTCAATTTTTTTTTAAATTTTTTCATCTTAAAAAATTATTGAATTTGTTACTCCAAGTCTCTTTACCGGAGACGAGTGGAAAACGTTGCTAATGCAGAGAGTTCATCTTGGAGTGCATTTGGAATTGTTCCAGGAATTTCTAATGACCGTCTTGATACACTTCATTTCATTGGTTTGATCTTTTAGTATTGGGCTTACCCAATTATTTCGAGAAGGATATATCTTCGTTACTTTCTGTTGATTAGATTGTTGACTTTTTTTCCCGATTTTTTGGTTGTGCATCTTTTCTGATACATATAGGTTCAAATTTTCAATGTATCTAGTTGATTTTGTTTCTTAAACTAATGTATAATGCTTTTGTTTCAACATTATGATACATTACAATTCTATCATGCATAATGTATTGTGTTCAAATATTAGTTTTGATACATAACTTTAATTAGTATTGATACTTGATACAAAAATTCTACCAAATGTATCATTTATCATGTATCAGCCTTTTCATCTACAAATTTCTAATACATATGGATTCTGCTCTCATAAATAAGTTACATAAATAATAATGTATCATGCACTAATTTTTTAGGCATGATACGTAAAATCGAATTTTATACTAAATGTATCATGTACATAACAATTACCAAACAGTAATGTATCGTCTCAAACCTAACATCTTCTGGACAACAATATCTTATTTAATGTAACTAGTAGAAATACAACACTTATCAATTTAAACAAGATACATAAATAGTAATATATTGATAAATCTATCCATCTCGGAAATGATATTCAAAAAACGATTACACAACATTACAAAAGGTATGAATGATCCATCAAAACTATGCATCTCTTCAGCCTTTTTATTTGTTGTATCAATGCATAACAGATACATTGAAAATCCAAACTCTTGTTTCTTCACCTCAACGATGTATCAGATCTCTAAATTTTTTCTCAAGTACTCGTCGATCTCTAATTCAGTTTTAATGACTGATTTGAGATTCACAAACTAATATTTTGACCAACAACAATTCCATCATTTTTGTGTCGTTCATACCTTACCTCACTTTCTCAGATTCTGGAATGTCTCAACAAGATCGACATGTTCTTGTTGTATCAGTAAAATTTGTCGACAAGTTTGATTCAAATATTGAGATTTTTTTGAAAGAATGGAAAGAAGAATTTTGGGATCTAAAAACAATTACATATACATCAAACTAGTAATGTATCACAACTTATATATCAACGAGGCATAGCTAATTAACCCTGTGTAAACAGCAAGTGACAAGCAGCAAATGCCCAAAAGATCAAATCACAAGCAAAAAGTAAAGGGTAATTGGATTATGCTATGTGATCTCGAGGCATACCTTAAGTAATAAGGGAAGTCATCAAATGAAACTTGTATATCTTCTTTTCCATGAATGATTTTAGCCTGAATTTGTTCCCTAAATACAGAAGGTATTGAAGACATCCCTGATGATGTTGAAGCATTGTATTGATTCCTCAGTCAACCTTCTTTCCTCCAACATTCTGTTAACAAATACTTTCTTTAGTTATATCATGCATGGTGTTGATCAGTGTAGGTGGTTACAAGCTATATGGTATGAGTTAGTAAGGTCCACATTCCAATATTCAGTAAGCAAGTTAGTTAGTTAGGACTTATATTCAGTTCGGAAGTTTGTCAATGTGTATATATATATAGGTGCTTAGTGAATGCAATACACATACAAGAGAATGCAATGTAACAGTAATTATCGATTGAGCTAAATGAGATGATTTCTTCCTCCCTCCCTTTCTACTTTCTCTTTTCTCTCTGTAGTACACTAGCTAAGCTCTCAATGATCTCCATTCATGGAGTTATCAGTCTTTGAACTCATAGGCCAAAAGAAATACTTTACCTTGCCTTCCTTTATGCCAGAGTCCAGGTTCCCATCAAGAGGCTTGGGAGGACGATCCAACATCAGCAGCAAGCATTGCTACTGCCAACATTTGGAGGTCAGTTGCTGAAAAATTCTATATAGAACAACGTCAAGGATATTCAATCATAATGATGAGAAATAGTATAATAAGAATCACAATAGTAGAGGATATATTTTCCCCATTGACCGAAGATGATCTATCTCATCGCCAGAATTGAGAATATTCCTATCAACTGTATGCCCATTGACTGGGCAGTGGTTCTCTGCTTGCCTTCCTCTCAATATATAATAGCAACCCAATTGTTTTGGTACTGGTGGTAATTTACACAAACAATGATCAATCATACTGTATATACAATTTCATCTCATCTCACAAAACAATCAAACAAACGCCAACTAATCCACTCCTTCCATGTTCATAGTCAAATTGCTCCAGTAACCTCTCAGGAAGAAGAAGTTTGTTCAATTTTCCGGTAGCTTTACAAATTACATCAAATTCAATTCTCCGATGGCTTTTCAAACCAGCCCTAACTGTTAAGCAAATCAACATTTATTTAGTGACGAGAGTGAAGCCCAAGGGGCGGCTCTGCGCATATTTATAAAAAAAATAAGACTTCCCGAGGCTCATTTTGTTTTGTAGCAATAACAAAATATTTATAAAAAAAACTGTACTGATGCTATAATTTCAATATACTTCTTTACGTTTTTATTAAATTTCAAATTCTACATCAATAAAATCAAACAAACAAATTGAAACGGGGAAATTTCTATTTATAGTAAGAGTAAAAAAAAATCATACAAAAACAAAGATATAATTTTGCATCTCAAAATAATTTTTTAACAAATATATCATCAACTTTGTATCTTAAAAAAAAGTACTCAAAAAGAATATACTTTAAATAAAATTTGTATTATTAATTATTATTCAAAAATTTAAGTTTTCTAATATATTTTTGTCTTTAGACCACCAAAATATTTGAACCGCTTAATAAGGAAGGGAATCCAAATTAGAGTACTACCTCTTCCCGTCTTATTACACACACCATTGCATTTTCAGGAAGGCCTTTGCCCGCACCAGCCATGAAACGTGGCTCGGAAATATCTACAGTTGGGTTCTGCAGTGTATTCACATTATATTAGATATCAAACAAAAGTTTTACGGTGTATTCACATTGTATAAAACAAAATTCAACAACAAAAATAGTTAAAAGAATCATTAAAGGATAGGGTGCAGTAGATAAAGTTATTTCTTCTTTAATCAAAGATATCAACTTTAAGTACTGAGTACGAAAAAAAATTAATATGCTTTTTCCCAAATGAGATTTCTAGATATATTAATTCAAATTAATCAAGATCTAAAATAAATACTACACAAGCCATAAAAAATAATTAAATAAAAATAAATGCTACTAATAAAAAACCTGTGGAAACTCTGATATAAGTCGGCACCAAGGTTTCTTCGTTCCAGCACCTGAGTGAAACGTGCATTCAATATTAGTATCAAATATAGAAAAAGCAGTGAACTTCTCAAAAAAATGAAAAAAGATAAATAAGCTACACGTGTACATTTTTACTTATTCACGCTAATTTATTGCTTATTTACTAATTTTCTTTTATTATATTAATATACAAATTCAAAAATAAAAAAACAGAGGGTATACATAGCAAATCCAAACAACTTGAATCAAAATTGAAAGGATCTTGATGAACTTGAAAATTCAAAAGGAAATCGTTTGTCTAACAACAATTTCATCACTTTTGTATCCTTCATAACTCACCTCTCTAACCAAAAATTTTGACAAAAGTTTTTGAATCAAATTTGAAAGGTTTATTCCCTGAATAGGGGGGAGCAATTTGAAATTTTTAATTTCTTCGTTCTGGATTTGCTTCTGTATGATTGAGAGTAAGAAGAAACGTAAGCATACTTTATGGGATTTAATTAGATTTTCAGATTTTATTTCTTTTTTAGCGCAATAGAAGGATTCTTCTTGTATTAGAATTACTGTATCCAGATGGTGAATTAATGTATCCGGATGGTGATTTATGTATCCAGATGGTACAAATTTTAAGGGATTATTGTAATTAGAAAAATAGTAGAGATATGATGTAATTTATTCTTTACACTATCAGATTTATGTAAGTTATATAAAAAAAAATTATACTATGTATGTAATAGTTGTCTATCAGTGTCAAATCCTTGTCCGTGTTTATGAATGTAATTAAGTGATAATATCAAAAGCCCATTAGAAGTTTTAAGGCTCATCCATGATTATGAATGTGATCTTATCAAAAGCCCATTAAAAGTTTTAAGGTTCGTCCATGATTATTTTGGCCAACTATATTGAAAGCTCGTTAGTTATTGGAAGATATTGTGTAATGTTTTCGGTTTGAGTTTGATTCTAGACCAAGGGGCTGGCAAAATTATTGAAGGGGAAAGGATTTTGTTCGAAAAAATTACCTATTTGGCCGTTTTCTCAAATAATTACTTTTGCTTGCCATATATATATATATATTAAAAGATCATGTATATCATATATTAAATATACAAATATAAAGCATGCTGACTAAATTTTGATGGATTACTATTTATGTCAATTTCTCATTTTGTTTTAAAGGTTGAGCATAGTTTGAGTCGGCTAGATGAGTGTTGTTGGAAGGCAAAGGTTTGAGAGGTTTTGATGGGTTTAGAGCCTTGAGGCTACGGGCAAAAGGGCTTGGGCTTTTATTTTAGCAAAAGATAAGCCATCTTGTAATCGACACTTGGGCTCTTATTTTATTTTTAAAAGGACACAATAATATATAGAAAATTTTAGAAATAGCAAACATAATAGACATAATAAGACTTTATAACTATAATTTTGATAATTGCACTATATAGCTAATGTAATGACACGGACCCGACAGGTCATTTTTTTGATAATTTTGAATAGTCATTTAACTATAGATAATTAATTTACGGGTAATTTGGTTATTGTTAATAATAGTGGGCCAAGTTTGAAATAATAAAATAGGTTAGTAAGAATTATTAGTTTTAATACATATTTAATTTGGAAAAGAAAATAAAGGGGAGCAGAAAGAAAACTACCCTGCGGCGTGTGTTGAGCGAAGAACGAGAGTGCAGATATACTCAATTCTGTGGAAGAAAATTTCTACTTTTTAATTGCATAGGAAATCAATATATGGTTATTATATTATTAAGTTGCAATTTTTTCAATTGAATTATTATTATAAGTGGGTATGGAATGAATTGGATCTTCTGCAATATTGTTGGTTTTCAAATTGATGGGCAAGTATTTATGGGTTACTGTTGACAAATTTTAGTGGAAGTAACCAATAGTTATTATTATTATATTAGTATAATAGTTGTATTAGATTGAAGGGGCAGTGGTGAATTCTTGGCGGCTTAGAAATTAGGGGACAAGAACGGTGCTAATATTATTGTTATTATTATTATTACTCCTTTTTGTTTGTTATCATTATTTTATTATTATTATTATTATTATTATAGTTGATTGTAATAGAAAAAGAGACAAGAAAGTGGGTTTGGATCAAGAAGAAGTGGATATTGGAATATTGTACAAACGTTATTGAAATTGGAGAAATATGGGTATAAGATTTAGTTGACAATGATAATAATCCTAAAGAAGGTTAGGAGGATGAATGTGATTATGAATTCAAATATAATTTCATTACTAGAGGTTATCGGGTTTTTTGTTCTTGTATCGATTTTCCAGTTGGATTTTTCATGGTTGTCACTTGTCACATTATGGCTCCTATCTTAACCTATTGATATATGTAAGTAAATATTATGTGTATTATATTATATGAAAGTTATTAGGGTTGTAGTGTTTGGAGAAATTATGACTTAACCCTAGGCTTGAGTTTGAGAAATATGAGAGTTGACATGTTAATGTACATCGAGCTTAAGAACTTGATTATAAACTTGGGTGAATTTTTGGGTCAAAACTTAACACAGTAATATGAGTGTTGTTAGTCTTGGAATCTTATTGTGGTCATTTATTTGAATAGATTGCTTTGAGTTGGAAGTTCAACGAAAGGGGAAGATTCAAGTTCCAGAGTGAATTCTTGATTGATTGAGGCAAGTGGATTTCTAAACCCTTGTTAAGTGTATGAAATTCGTGTATTTCCTTGTAATATGTGTTTGGGGATGATGAGACTTGGTGATAGGTTGACTTGTCCACATTGATTAATTCTAATGATGAAAAAGGAGTAATAAAAGGCAATGTGATTAATTGTTTATGTGTGATTATGTTCTTTATTGAACCCGTATACTTGTAATAGCTGATGTGATTACATTTCATAATGATATTTGATTGAGATCATCATCCTCTTTATTTGAAATTATATTGTGCACATGCATTGACATGAGATTGAGTATAAGTTGGGCACGTGGAGATCGTCCGTGTGAAATTTGTTTGATTTATGATAGTGCGTTGAGATCGTCCGCACAGACACGTGGAGATCGTCTGTGTCGGTATATGGACCTCACGAGTCCCCAATGGGGCATGAACTCTCGATGTATTTCCGAGGAGTATCATGTATATACGGTTGAGAGAGTATTTGGTATTCTGAGACATATCACACTACTACAAAAGGGCCCTTTAGCGGCAATAAAATATGGCTTTAGCGGCAATAACATTTGCTGCTATACTCTATACCGGCCAATGAACTTTAGCCGGCAATGTTGGGGTCGGTAACGACTTTTGCGGCCATTGTGGGAAATGTTGGTAAAGGGTAGCATGAATTGCCGCTACAAACCATTAGCTTTTATGGCAATTGATTGCGGCAATTAATTTGGCTGCTAAAGGTAATTCATATTGTCTAACTATTGTGTTTTAGCGTCCATTGATTTAGTCGATAAATCTAAATAAATAGCCGCTAAAAGGTAGTATTTTTAATGTCAATTGTTTACGGTAAGTGTGTTGGCTGCTAAAGGTAATTCATATCGGCTAACTATGGCTTATTAGCGTCCATTGTTTTAGTCGATAAATCTAAATAAATAGCCACTAAGGTAGTAGTTTTAATGACAATTATTTGCGGTAATTATGTTGGCTACTAAAGGAAATTCATATCGGCTATCCATGGTCCTTTAGCGTCCATTGTTTTAGTCTATAAATCGAAATAAATAGTTGCTAAAAGGTAGTAGTTTTAATGGCAATTCAATTTTACCATTGAATTACCGCTAAATATCATAACATTTAGCGGCAATTGTTTAGCCGCCATTAATAATATCTACTACATTTATCAATAACATGTATATATAAAAATTCAACAAACACATTCGCAAAAGAGAGCCTTATAGTAACAACAATTTTTGCTAATGGTGAAAACATTTATATTACTATTAATCCATTAAATAGAATATATCTCTTTAAATCTAGACAAACAAAAGGAAATACTGATCCAAAATAGACAGTCACAACTTTTAAAAATAAACTTATATTGTTCAAACTATTGAATAATGTCTTCAAATAAGCTTTGTTACTCTTCTTCGAATAATGTCTTTGAAATCACCCACATATGAATTTGCAAACTTCAGATTGTATTAACCTGAAATAAAAAAGAAATGTGTCAATAGATGAAATCCAAAGTATAAAAATA
>NC_064290.1:13543139-13677393 GCF_019186545.1 Solanum stenotomum
ATATCAATAGTGAATATATTTATGATATGCATATATATTGATGTCAATATTTATATTTAATATGCAGAATGACTTTCATAAGTACGTCGCTGAGAATCTAGATAGTTCGGTTCAATTGACACCTGAACTGTCCACTCAGATTTGGAAAGAAAAAGTGATAGGGGGGACACACAAGGGTAGATGCTATGGTCTAGGCTCTCGCAACGATGTTAGACGCCTTCAGTCAGTCTTAGAAGGTATTGGATCGTCATGTCAAGCTGAGGGACTTGACGATGTTCAGATTGCTGCTATGTCGGATCAAATAGCTAAACTTACAGCAGCACTAGCAAAGTCGGAGTGGAAAAGAGTAGTTGAACAACAAAGCATGAGTGAGACCGTTTAGCAAATCAAAGAACAAGTGATGAACCTCGCTTGTTGACCTACTACTTCGGCTCCTGATGACACCGACGACGAGAGTGATGAGGATGATTATGTAGATCTCACTCCTTAGTTTAGATCTCTGGACATTTATGAACTTTTTGAAATTTTAAAATGAATTTTAAAAGACTTTATAAGTCTTTAATTTATGATTTAGATACTTTTGAATGTTATTTTAAGTCTTTTGTTTTATGTTTTGTTTAGATTGTTTATAATTGTGTTTGTTTGATTAGGCTGAATGGTGTAGAATTGAATTGAATTGAATTGCATTTGCAGGTGGGCAGCAGAAGCTGCGAGCTGCTACTGTAAAAAATATTGCAGAAAAAGCGACAGATAGCGTGGTTTTGTACGCCGCTTTTTTGGGTTTTTAAAAATATAATTTCCATAAAAGCGACGGACAGTGTCCTTTTATCCGTCGCTCTTCTAGGATTTTCAAAATATAAATTTCCAGAAAAGTGACGGACTGCGTCACCCTTTAGAAATTAAAAAAAATAAAAATAAAAATAAAGCAACGCAATTCGTCGCTTTTTTAAAATTTTTTTAAAAAAAAAAGTAAAAAAGAGACGCAGTCCATCTCTAAAAGTGACACAGTCCATCGCTGTTTTAGCGATGCAATCCGTCGCTTTTTTAAAAACGACGTTGTCCATCGCTTATTAGCTACGCAGTCAGTCGCTTTTTGAAAAGAGTCGAGCTAAAAAGCGACGGATAAAAGTGCGTCGTTTTTTTGTCGATTTTGACAAAAAAAGCGACACAGTCCGTCGCTTTTGGCCGTCGTTTTTTGACAATTTTTTAGTAGTGCATGTTGGAAAAAAATGGTGAGTTGGGATTTTATTTTATCCAATAGGAACACGCCACGTAATAAACAATACTAATAATAATAATTTTAAAAAAATTGTTAAGTTTTAAGGGTAAAAATAGGCCAAAAAGGTGGATTGAGGGGTATTTTTAGCCCTATAGATGAATGGAGGGTATATTTAAACCTTTTCGAATAGTTGGAGGGTATTTTTGACCCTTTTCCAAAAAAAAAAATGTTTTATACCCACTAGTTCTAAAAATTATTAAGAATATCCAGAAGTTTGTATTATCATTTTGATAAAATTAGATTAGTAGCTTAGTTAGTTTAAGTGTACACTGTTCATTCACAGAATTAGTTAGTTACTGTTCATTCACAGAGTTAGTTAGTTAGTTAGGAATCACGAGTTTGCCATTTTCAGCATAGTTAGTCAGTTGAGTTTGTTAGAAGTGTTAGACTCCATCAAAGTGTATATATACACATACATTGTATTGATTACAGTTAATTTTTCATTCTCTATAATATCTTTAATTTTCTCTCTGATTGTTGGTGAAAGCTCAACCTTCATTAATGGAGGAAACTTATTGTTTCTCAGCTTATGGTGTTGATTTCATCATAGTATCAGAGCAAGGAGATTTCTGCTCCTCTCTCTCATCGTGAGTATTGTATTGAGTTTGATTTGCCCTCATTTCTGTTATCAATTTTCTTCTCCTTGTTTTTTTTCTGGACGATCTCACTATCGTTCCTTCTGTATTGATTCGAGTTTACTCATTGTGAGTTCATCTTCTCAATTCGTCTGTAACTGCATTCTTCTTCACAATCATCTTCATCTTCTTCTATGGATGAAGTTCCAGCTGACGCGGCTGCTACCAACACTTCAACTCGATTAGATTTCAATAGTCCCTTCTATCTGCATCCCTCAGAAAATGCAGGTTCTACTTTACTTTCTGCTGTCTTTGATGGAACTAGCTACAGGTCATGGAGACGAGCAATTCTTAGGGCTTTATCTGTTAAGAAGAGTAAAACTGGATTCATCAATGGAAAAATCGTGATACCAAGTCCTACAGATCCAACCTTGATGCAGTGGGAAAGGTGTGACGATATAGTGACCTCCTGGATCTTAAATTCTCTCTCACCGGATCTGCAAGATAGCTTGCAATACGTTAACAATGCCAAGGAACTTTGGGAGGAATTGGAGGATAGTTATGACCAGACTAATGGTTAAACTCTATCAACCGTAGAAGGAGATAAATTGTCACGCCCCAGATTCAAGGGCGCAACTGGCTCCTAATGCCAGAACTCAGGCTCGAGCTGACCCTGCTGAACCATTTGCTAGTAGCGTATGGCAGCCACAAGCAGTCAAGAAAACAAATTAGTATATCTTGGCTTAAAATTAAGCCCTCGACCGGCAAGGCCCCTGTCAACTGATCTATAAAGGAAACAGCTACTCCCAGGAAATTATATAAATAAATAGCCAACTAGCACAGAAGTCCTGATTGGGCCATCGAGGCCACCATGATATCTATACCAAAACTAAAAACAGGTAAATATAAGTACAATATATCAAACAGCTCACAAGCTTCAGCAAACCAACAACATAGGCCAACATGGCCATAACGTAGCTATAAACCCCACACACTAGTCTGCAAGCCTCTAAGAGTAGTAAAGATTGGTGGGACAGGGCCTCAGCCTACCCATGAGAATATATACAGCAAAAGGTAACAAACCTCCCAACTCTGGCAGCTCCGGAGGAAAGGGGCTGACCAACCGGACAAAAGTCAATCCTGCTGATAAGGAGGTCTACTCGGTCGTCTGTCAAGACCTGCATGCATGAATGCAGCGCCCCCAAGGCAATGGGGCGTCAGTACAAAATAATGTACAGAGTATGAAAGGCAATAGACTATGATGAGGTATCCTAATATACTGGAATAATCTGATAAATAAATTAAGGATAAGATAATTGTACTGACCTACTTCTAAATCTAAATTTATCAAAAATAATAAAACAACAACCTAACCAAGCCCCCATAAGCTCGGTAGGTACACACAGCACACAAGACCACCTACTCAGGCCCCCATAAGCCCGGAAGGTGCCAATCAGCCTGTATACCCCTATCGATAGTCCCCTAGCCCCGCAGGCAGTCACATAGTCCTCTTAGGTATCAACATATCTTATAGACAACTCATAGCCCTCTTAGGCGACAACATGGCCATGTAGGAAGCACATAACCTTCTTAGGCGTCAATATATATCCCTGTAGGCAACTCATAGCCCTTCTAGGCATCAATATAGCCCCGTAGGCAACTCATAGCCCTTTTAGGCATCCATATAGCCCTGTAGGCAGAACATAACCCTGCTAGGCATAGATCACATTCCTGCAGCTAACCACAATAGCCCAAAGGCAACAATAACAATCCAACAACTAAAAGTGAGCAATTTAGTTATAGGCAACCTATACAAATAGCCACTAAGTCGTGTCCAACATACGAATGTTACTACTGAATAAGAATCTCGATAAGAGAGGATTATACGCACTCAAGCAGCCAACAATCAACAATAATGGCTACAAGTATAACAACAATAACAACTCAATTACATTGCTCCTAAGCTTTAAGGAAACATGTCATAGGAAGAGAATAGCCTTAACATACCTTTTTCGCTAAATTCACGTGGCCTAAAGACTTTAACTCATAACTCCCTCGATACTACAACAAGGTAGGACCATAATTAACAAACAAAATAAAAGATACCATGACAATACAATAAAAGATATGTATTTCCGTCGCAAATTGCTATTTGCTGCTTATAAAAGCTAGAGTCGATGAAAGAAGGGTCTTACCTCGATCTCAGGTTCGTAATTCACCTCAAAACCTTCAAATATATTCAAACCCCTGTTGTCTCAACACTAAAGTGTGATATGCTGCGCAATCGATAAAACAAATTATACCACGATGATGAGCCCAACGCGTAGAACAACTTTCGTCAAGGACTTAAGTCGAGAAAATCTATACTTCACTTGATCCTAGAAATGGGTTTCTCTAATTTCTCTGGTTTATAGCTTAAAAATGAAGAAAAATGTTGAAGGAGAAGATATATGTAACATTCCACCAACTTAGGGCCCCACCTCACGTGCTTGCTTGCGCAGTCCCACGAAAATGCGAATATCTCTCTATTCTGAAGTAGTATGAATGAATGGTTTGATGCGTTGAAAACTAGACTCGTAGACCTTCGATTTCATAGTTTGCGGGGACCACAAATTTTAATAGATTGGGAGAAAACGTCCGAGACATTTGACTCAAATTTCAGACAAATCTTTTAAAAGGAATTTACGGTAAGTTTCACCAACTTTTATTTTGCCACTTATCTTACTTCAAAAATTGAGATACAACACTTGAACACTTAAAATATCACATAACACATCATTTTTAATTTATTACTCACCATCCTTGTCTTTCCACGAAGATACGAGTTAATTTTGACGTGTTGAAAAGTCGAGGTGTTATATTAAATGATCTTGTGCAAGGCTCTATGGATGTCACTGGTTAGTACACTAAGGTGAAGAAACTGTGGGAGGAAATGAACACTCTGGATGTTAATTCTCAATGCACTTGTGTGTGTGTTTGTGGTGGCAAAACCAAGATGCATAAGGTTGAGCAAGATAGAAGACTTATACATTTTTTGATGGGCCTAAATGAGGTGTACTGTTGTACATGGAATATCCTCATAATGTCTAGTCTGCCAACTATGGCACAAGCATTTTCCATTTTGTCACAAGAGAAAAGGCAGAGGGAAATGAAGCCCCTTAGATACATGGCTTTGGAATCCACCCCACTAAATGCCTCTGTATCACCTCAACACAATGCAAGATCCAAATGTTTCAATACAAACTACAGTTCTTATAGAGGAGGTACAAGAAGAGGTGCAGGCAATTCCAACACCAATATTTTTAGGGGAAATTCCAGCACTGGCAACAGGTCAAATTGTTTTGTGACTACTACAAACGAACCGGGCATACCAAATACAGGTGCTACAAGCTCCATGGTTATCCAACCAATACAAGAACCCCAAGAGGAAGAAGTTCAGGATCTGCAACAAATGTGCATACTTCTAAGGATGATAGAAGTCAGTGTGAAGAAGTTCCTAAGCATCTATCCAAAAGCCAGTGTGAACAACTACTCAATCTACTTGGGACTCTGCAGGTTGGAAATGGAACTGATTGCTCAGGAAATACGTCAAGTGGAGCTGCAAACCTAGCAAATATACTTGCTTGCTATTCTTCTATTACTGAGATAGGTGATTTGTCATGTAAATGTGATAGATTACTGTTTGTTCTTAGATAATAGATTCAAGAGCATCTCACCACATGACCTACACAAAAGACACTTTCACAAATCTTAGAACACTGCCTTATCCTTTCTTAATCACCTTACCAAACGAATACAAAGTTAAAGTGACTGAAATTGGTGATGTTTGCTTGAATTCAACACTGACTCTGTACAAAGTATTGCTTATACCTAGCTTCAAGTTCAATCTAATATCAGTTCATTGCTTAGATGTTCAGCTCAAAGGAATAGTTAGCTTTAACAGTTTTTCTTGCTTACTGCAGGGCCCTTCTCTGAAGAGACCTCTGGCACTTGGTAAGGCAAGGAATGGTCTGTATATTTTCTGTCCAAAGTGTCACAATTGTCTACCTACAAATGGTAATGTTGTTTCTTATAACAAATGTAAACATGTTTCTCTTTTAAACTACTGCAAGGAAGTTTTAGTTGGAAGTGAATGCCAAGCTTCACCACCAAATGTAAGATACTCTAACGAAATCAATAAAGAATCTTGTTCTATTGATCCTATTTCATGTTCTGTTGTTGATTCTTTCCCTGATGTTAATATTACTCACAGTCAAGACATTGAATTCTTATGGCATGCTAGATTAGGACATGTGCCTTTCGTAAATATGAGGAGTATATCTACCATTCCCCTAAAATTTTCCAACAAACAACCCTTTATTTGTTCAATATGTCATTGCTAGACAAATTAGAATGCCATTCCCAGAGAGTACAACTGCAACCAACTCAATGTTTAAGTTGTTTCACATTAACTTATGGATACCATACCATGTACCAACACATGATGGATATCACTACTTTTTAACCATTGTGGATGATTACAGTAGATCAACCTGGACACAACTTCTTAGGTGCAAAAGCAATGCACTTCAAACTGTAAAAACCTTCATATCTCTCGTAGAAAATCAGTTTCATACCAAATTGAAAACCATTAGATCTAATAATGGTCTGGAATTCACAAGCACTGAGACAACATGTTTCTTTCAAGAAAAGGGCATAATACACCAAAAATCATGTCCTTACACACCACAACAAAATGGTGTGGTGAAAAGGAAGCATAAGTACCTTCTTGAGACAGCAAGGGCACTTCTGTTTCAGTTAAAACTACCCATGAAATATTGGGAGCAATGTGTCTTAAATGTCACCTATCTGATCAATAGACTACCTACAAAATTCCTACAAAACAAATCCCCATAAGAACTGTTATATCAAAAGAAACCAACCTACTCCCACTTTATAAGTTTTGGATGCCTTTGCTTTCCAACTACCTTGAAAACCCTTAAGGACAAATTTGAGCCAAGAATAACACCCCACATTTTCATTGGATACCCTTTTAATACAAAAGGCTACAAGGTCTTAGATCTGGCTACCAAGAGAATTCATGTGTCCAGAGATGTCCTTTTTCATGAAATTATTTTTCCCTTTGTCATTGCTCCTGTTGGTTCTAGTTTTAATTTTGTCTTGCAGTTCCTTGTACATTATTTTGATATGTCTGATATGTTACCTTGCATGTCTAGTAAAACAAATAACTTTGTTGATGATGAAATGTTGAATTCTAACACATTGGTTTAAGTCACTTGTGATCATGTTCCCATAATTGACAATGAACCTATCACTGAACCTACAGTCATTATACCTTATGTTGGACCCACTATTTCTGCCCTTGGTGATCCTCCTTTTGTACCTAGAAGAACAACTAGGTCCCTTCACCCCTCAAGTTACTTGAAAGATTACACCTACTCATTACCCAACCTACATCATTCTCCACCCATACCTAATGTTTCAGATCCACAACACTCACTCACATCATTCATATCTCACCCTGATCATGTATGTTTCACTATACTGTGTCCTGATAGCCAACAATTAATCAATAATATTTCACATGATATTGAACATTTCTCTTATGAAGAGGCAATCTTCAATCCTGCTTGGCAAGTTGAAATGACACAAGAATTTGATACCTTGTATGCAAATGATATTTGGGAACTAGTTAACTTGCCTAATGGAAAGAATGTTATAGGGTGTAAATGGGTGTACAAGATTAAAACAAGGCAGACAACAATATAGAAAGGTTCAAGGCAAGACTAGTGGTAAAGGGGTAAACTCAACAAGCTGGAATAGATTACAATAAAACATTCTCATATGTAGTAAGGATAACCACAGTCAAGACTCTGATCTCTTTAGCAGTCAAGAAAGGTTAGAACCTGTACCGGTTGGATGTCAATAATGCCTTCCTCCATGGTGATTTAAATGAGGAAGTGTACATGACATTACCACCAGGCCTGGCAGTGGAGAGTAGTGACATAATTTGCAGATTGAAGAAGTCGTATGGTTTAAAGCAAGCCAGTAGATTGTATGACAAGTTGGCTAACAGTCTTTGTTCAAAAGGTACACTAATTCAGATAGTGATTATTCACTGTTTTATAAGAAGAATAAAAGCTCTCTAATATTTGTGGTTGTATATGTTGATGATATTATCTTAACTGGTACTGAAATGAAGGAGTTTGGTTCCTTGAAAGCTTTCCTCCATGAGAAATTCAGGATAAAAGACTTAGGAAGGCTACACTACTTCCTTGGTTTGGAAATATTGAACAGACAGGATAGTGTTCTCATCTCACAGAGAAAATTTACTTTTGATCTCTTGAAGGAATTTGACTTTATGCATTATAAATCCACTACTTCACCATTGGACTCCACTGATAAACTGAAGCTCACAGAAGGCACACTATTGTCAGATCCTACTCACTACAGAAAACTGGTAGGCAAGCATAATTTTCTCACTAACACAAGGATGGACATAACATATAGTGTCCAGCACCTTAGTCAGTTTATGCAGTCCCCTAGAGAACCTCATTTGAAGGCAACCTATCAAGTACTCAAATATCTACAACAAGACCCTACATTATGAGTTTTTATCTCCAACAAATTTGACCTCACCATTAGTGCTTATTGTGACTCAGATTGGGCCTCTTGTCCTGATTCAAGAAGTCTGTGAGTGGTTATTTGGTACTCATGGGTGATAGCCCCATTAGTTGGAAATTTGAGAAACAAGCCACAGTGTCACTATCCTCAATAGAAGCAGAGTACAGGGCTGTGAGACAAGTAATGGGTGAATTAGTATGGCTAGAAAGATTACTTGATGAGCTCTCAGTGAAGTGTTCCTTACCCATACATGTCTTTTGTGATAGTCAAGCTACAATGCATATTGCTAAGAATTCAGTTTTTCATGAGAGAACTAAACATATAGAAGTGGATAGCCAATTTGTCAGAACCAAGCTACAACAAGGATTGATCACACTTCAATACATCCCCACAGATTCACAATATGTTGATGTCTTTACTGAGGCCTTAATTGGAGTCAAGCATACTAATTTACTAAGCAAGTTGTTTGTAAGTAACTCACCTCCAACTTGAGGGGGTGATAAAATTAGATTAGTCGCTTAGTTAGTTTAAGCGTACACTGTTCATTCATAGAATTAGTTAGTTACTGTTCATTCACAAAATTAGTTAGTTAGTTAGTTAGGAATCACAAGTTTACCATTTTCAGCATAGTTAGTCAGCTGAGTTTGTTAGAAGTGTTAGACTCCATCAGTGTGTATATACACATACATCGTATTGATTACAGTTAGTTTTTCATTCTCAATAATATATTTTCTTTTCTCTCTGATTGTTGGTGAAAGCTCAACCTCCATTAATGAAGGAAACTTATCGTTTCTCAGCTTATGGTGCTGGTTTCATCACATTTCATGATAAAAATGTTTGTGTAAACTCATTCACAAGAACATAATTAATATAAATTTGAAAAAAAAAAAAGAAATGCCATTGATTTTTTCAAATATATTAGCTTGTTGCAAACTTATCAATCAAAAGGTATTCGAGCTACCTTTAAAACTTGATAGATTAATTTGGCAAATAATTTCCTCCTTATCTTCAAAACAAACGAAGGAAGACTTACGTACTAATTATACATGATTAGTAACTTCAGTGTGTTATACTCCTTACTATATCTTGACGCTAAATCATAAAATTGAACAAATAAATGGGAAAGTAACAACACACAGCAGAGCAACCAAAGACGAAAATAGTGGCTTCGCTTTCGTGAATTGCACTTTAGAAGGCACTAGTAGAATTTGGTTGGGGCGTGCGTGGAGGCCTTACTCCACGGTCGTCTTTGCTAACACTTTCATGACGGATATCGTGGCTCCTAAGGGTTGGAACGACTTGAATGACCCTATGAGAGACCAATTAAGTAACAATATAATCATTTCACCTAAAAATTTAAATTATATATCGCAATAAAAATTACATTCTTTAATTAATTTTTAACTTAATTAGTATAGGACAATTTTTTATGGGGAGTACAATTGCTCTGGAGCAGGATCGAATATGGCGCTGAGGGCGCCATATGTTCAAAGACTTAACGATACACAAGATCTTCCATTTCTTAACTCATCTTTTATTGATGCTAATTTGTGGCTTCAATCTTTCTCCTCTTAGAAACTTCTCCTTCTTTGTATTTTCTCTCTCTAATTATAAATTTACGTGTGATGAACTCGATTGCATAATATTCCAAAATTGAATGACATTGTTGTAATATTTTTTCGTATTTGACTTGTATATATATGTTTACACTTTGACACTAGTACAGATGAACATTACTTAATTCTTAGTGTAATTTAATCTGATGTAAAAGATCATTTGTGTTATTTTTCAAATTGTTAATTCTACTAAATTTTGAGTGTTATCTTTAATTACCTTTAAAGTGTACTCTATCAAATGTGAAGAAGTTAAACACACTATATAGAGAAAGAGCCTCAAAATAGTCCTTTTTATCTTTTGAGTTAAAAAGACTCAAAATTTTAACTCAAAATCATTTTTATTTTTTTCACATAAAACCCCTTGTAGTCCCTCAAGTTTGCTAAATTAGTACATTTTTGGTCCTCTCCCAAACTTTTGTCTATTTATCAACATTGGATTTTATCACAATTTTGTGTATAAATAGTTTAGTCGTCAACCTCTTCGTTTAATTGTCATCCTCTTTGTTTAATAGAAACATAATTCCATGAGAGAGAGTCAGAAGATGAGTGCCTTTTATTTTGTACAATCCAAAAATCATTATAGCTAAACCAAAAATCTATATTCGTTATTTGAGCTATATCAATTTATATATATATATATATATATATATATATATATATATACACATATAAAAGCATTGCCCGTGCTATGCACGAGCCCAACAACATGAATTTTGATGTCATTTATTTGTGTCTGATCTTGCGTTCACATATGTAGACTCTAAACAACCATAAAATTTTAAGAATAATCATAAGCCCACAAGCACAGCTACAATTTTAATCATGTAGAAGAGGACAAACATAAAATAATATTATAGCACAATTATCTATCACTGAAATAGTTACTTTTCTAATACTTTCTTTAATATACTTGCAAAATAAAACCCCAAGCGTATGTCTCATTGGCTCATTAGTTCCTATCCATCATCCTATGATACATGATCAACAAGATGTATTTCTACCACTGTTCGTACTTTGCACCATGGACACATAAATCACATAGCGGTATTGCAAATATTGTCCATTGCCAAAAATATTTCTCTGCTTTGTATTTTTCAAATAATTGTTTGCCTTATTCCAAAAAGAGAATAAGAGATTAAACATTTTGAAATAGAAAGAATTAAATGGATAAAAATTCAAAGGGACATTTTAAAAATACTATGGTAGAAAGAGAACATTTGTGTGTGTGTGTGAGAGAGACAGAAAGCAAGAAAACTTATTAACTCAAATCAAGGAGCAGTGAAAAAAAAATATGCTTATGAGTACTATGCCCAATAGTCAAGTTATACACCTTTAAGGGGACTCGAGGAGGGCACAAAGTCTATAAAGACCAAAAATCATCACTACAATCTAAGGATAGATCAAAAATTTGATTCTTTGTCAAACCAATATAGGATCCTTTCATCATTTAAGAATAAACCAATTACCAATTCCTTGTTTTTTTTCTTTGATAAGCCAATACTGACAAGTAACAACTATACGAAGATGCCGGAAATTAATGCAAACAATGTCCAAAAATAATTGATCACACATTGAGTTCCTTTTAGTATCACATGTTGCAACCATATTGACACAAAACAATTGGTGAAAACAAGCATGTGCAGGAATCAATTAAAGAAAAGACCATCATTACCATTCCCTCAGTGGCTAAAGTGGCAATTTGATAATGGTCAATCTAAGATGTCTGAAATAAATAAAAACAAGTTATGTAAGCAAACCATACAATATTGAATTATTTGGTGTTAAAGAATGATGCAGATAATCAGAACAGACCATGATTTTCTGGAGTAGCAGATGAGTATGATATCGATTCCTCAGTCGTGCTTTTATCAACATTAAAAATCATACCAAGTGATTCATCCTGCACATATTCCACTGTTGAAATGACAGTTTTAAGAAAGTCTATCAGAATCATAAAGGTACCGACAAAATCATGAACTGTCATTATACATTGAAAAAAGATCTAGATATAATTTCTTGAAAAGTTATTCCACAATATGAACTACCTTCCAATCCACATATGCGATTGTTAGGCTCTTTATCAAGATATCGCCTTTTATTTGTTGAAGTAATTTTGACAAGCTACCCAGCCTAAGTGATCTCTCTTCACTGCAACCTTCAGCATCCAGACTTGAGTGAGCACTGTTACCATTGAAATCACTAGCAACTGCTTCAATGCCTACATGGTTCATCAGCGGTCTCCTTCGAGGTTATATCGGTTCCAAGCACACCTTAAATGAATATTGACAAATAAAAATGTGAAATCGAAATTAATTCACAAATACAAAAGAGTGATCTTCCACTTTCTTTTTTCTTTTTAGGCAGAACCAACCAGTAAGATATCACTTAATTAATACACCAAGAAACCTGCTTAATTAGACACAAATTAGATAAGTAGACCAACAAAACCTCAAGTTTTCCATAATGGGGTGTGCTATTTAGGCTACAGATAATCATGATTTACGAATTAATCTAACTACTAATCAATTGCCTCATGACCGATAACCCATAAACAAATAGAGGCGGCACTAATGAATAAATGGATAACAACTACAACGAATATGCTAGAAAAACTATCAAATATGCCCATCAATTCATTTGACCATGAAAAAAACTTGATTTTTTTTCTTTAAAGTAAAGTACATAAAATTCAATTTTTTATCCTAACATACTTTGTAATCCACTTCTCACAAAGAGGAAAATCTATATTTTCCACTTCTTTGTTTGCGTAGGTATAAGAAACACACCAGTCAGTCTTTAAACAACCGACTTTAGTCATCAATCTCATTTTCCCAAGTTTGAGAAAATTTCATGTAGTTAATACTTATTAGACTTGCATCTAACCTTTCTTGTAAATTAGAAGTGTGCAATAACACTAAAAGCATAAACAAGCTCAACTTAGAACAAAAGTTGTGTCTATTTTTTTTTTTTTGGAAAAAGTAATAAATCCAACAGTAAAAGAAGCAAAATAACACACCCATATACAAGAAATATATCAAATGTAGACAAACTTACAAACGATATATTTTTTATGAATAAATCCAATCTTTTATACATATATAAGAACCTAGTGAGTGCACAAAAAATAAATAAGGGATGAGGAACTATTCTTCAAGTGTGCAAAATTCTTCTCTACTTCATCAGAAACTTTCTCAACAACAATCTTATGTTTTGCATTGTTTCCCCGTCTTCTAAAAATCAAGCTAAACATTGTTTCTTTCACACTACTTAACATCACCAACCCTTCACCATAGATTCCAATATTTCCCTTTCTAAAACCAAATTAAGTATAAAGGTGTAAAGTATAGAGATGGTACTTACTGAAAGAATTGCATATGCTATCCAGAGTCTGTAAGTTCTTGAGCTGTGATCTTGAGTTGTGATCCTCAATTTCTCAGCTGCCTATTCAATTAAAATTTTTGTATGATAAACCATTTTTTTTGCAATCTTGAGCAACTATTTCTCATATACCTTTGGAGTTACTTGTGAAGATTTTCATAATATTGCAGCACAAGCTTCAGGGCTGGTCAAAGAAGCATAGATGTTGTTGATATATAGAAAAGATCAAGATATTCAAGGAAACAATGCAAGAAGTGTTAAAACAACAACTACAAAATTCATGCCTCAACATATGTTCAATGTGTCCGCATCTTTAAGCTAACACAACATGTTTTGGGTTTATATAGTAAGTTGAGAGTTCATATATTACTTATATCTCCACATGCACAAAAATTATATTTGAACTTGAACTTCTTGTTCTTCAGACTGTCACAAGCCTGATAAGAATCAAATAAATTTATGGAAGAAGTACAAATGAACCAGACTTAACTAGCAACATAAAATGTTGAGTTTTCCAACATTAACCACTTGTTGGCACATCCAATGGCAAGTGTTTTGCCTGAACCACCTTCATTAGTTACAATTTTTATGATTGGAACTCTCAGCTCAAACATTGCCCTTAAATTGGGGGTTATTGGCTCACCCTACATGAAAATATTGGAGGTGATTATAGATTCTACATGACCAAATGTAATCTAATAACGCAATATTTGAAAGTCAAGGTAAAGAGTCACACCTGACCTATCTCTTCAGATCTTAAATCAGCAAAAATCACTGCAGTGGTTAACAAATGTAACAATAGGAAAGACACGATGATCAACATATCTCATCATTCTCAAAGCCTTTCTTTAGCTGCAAGGCTAAGATTTAGTAGTTATCAATTCATCTTTTTACAAAACTAACCTTGAGGTATCAAATTAAACAATATTCTTTTCAAACAACTGAACGCTACATAGACTCTCCAAAAATCTGACAACTTGAGCAAAATCAAATTGGGAACATGTTGAGGGGTTATGAGCAACAACTTCAGCCGAACTTGTTGCTAAATTAATGAAAAAATCAGTTCAATTTAACATGTTATCAACCACAAAACAGATTACTTGGAATTCTTAATGATAGGAATTCGTAAAATAATGCTATGAATGAGAATTTGTGAAGCATACCTATAAGGGGTTTTCATTGCAAAGTTGATTACCAATTAAGAGATAACTTCTACCTTCAATGCTCCCAATATCACTCACTATGGCAGTATCATCATAGCCTGCACGATCTCCATGGAGCTCTACCCACTTCATGCATAAGATTCCTCGAGTTCCATTGTCAAAAAAACTACTAATAAATCTAATGAACAGAAAAAAAAAATCAACATACATTTTTTCTCCATCATATTTAGTATATGATCTTGAACCGTTGGTCACAATATGCCATATGTATCAAATGGAACAGAGAAGTATTGGTCAAATAATCATATTTGCATATGTATCACCATAATAAGCTAATTTCCTTTACATAATGAACAATACTATAAGTAAGCAGACAAATTACCATAAGTTGGTAATACACAAGGAAAACAAACTTCAAATTTACCTCTTTAGAACCAGAGTAGTTCAAAACTAGCATAAAGTATGATAAACATACATACATATACAACCAACTACTTATTGTAAGAGTCAGGTGAATTTTTTTATTCAAAATATGAATTTGTACTTAAATATTAGTTACTTCAATGTTTTTCATCTCAAACAAAATGTTAAAAAATTGAATCATTAAAATAAGAAATGAAATTAAGAACATGAGCAGATGAAATAAAATAACAGAGGATTATCAAAGAGATCAACGCATGCAATGTTAACATGAGAGGTGGTACCATTCACTAATGAGGGTATGAGATAATACCAAGTTATGGTACAATTCAAAGTATTCAAGGAATTTAAAAGGAGTGCACGAAATCCAAATTTTATTTAAAATTGTAAGCGAAGTATGATTTTTTCTAGCTTAGACATTTTTTCAAACACCTGATGTACGTCAGAAATCTTTCAACATAAAAACTACATATGCATACTCCAAATCTTGCTACAAGTGAAAAATATTTAAAATTAGAAGAATGATCATACCAATTAAGTGTATAGCAATTTACATGTTGGAACAAGTGGTTGTGACCTTAGACCTTAGTCTCTTGGTGTGGACTCATAGGTCAATGAAGCAATTGACTACTAACTTGGATAAGTTGTGATGTTGTGATGTTGTGCTCGTCTTAGTGAGGAACATACACATAGAGCAGGTTCAATTTCAGTATATTGCTGGTTGAGCATCCTCTGAAGAAATAGAAATATCTGTAAACTACAACATTAAAAAGAAGAATTAACAAAATGAAGTAGAGATTAATCCAAAAAATGTATCTTATGCTCTTTAATTTNAGCAAAGAGATCAACGCATGCAATGTTAACATGAGAGGTGGTACCATTCACTAATGAGGGTATGAGCTAATACCAAGTTATGGTACAATTCAAAATATTCAAGAAATTTAAAAGGAGTGCATGAAATCCAAATTTTATTTAAAAGTGTAAGCAAAGTATGATTTTTTCTAGCTTAGACATTTTTTCAAACACCTGATGTACGTTAGAAATCTTTCAACATAAAAACTACATATGCATACTCCATTAAACCTTGCTACAAGTGAAAAATATATAAATTTAGAAGAATGATTATACCAATTAAGTGTCTAGCAATTTACATGTTGGAACAAGTGGTTGTGCCCTTAGACCTTAGTCTCTTGGTGTGGACTCGTAGGTCAATGAAGCAATTGACTGCTAACTTGGATAAGTTGTGATGCTGTGCTCATCTTAGTGAGGAACATACACATAGAGTAGGTTCAATTTCAGTATATTGCTGGTTGAGCATCCTCTGAAGAAATAGAAATATCTGTAAACTACAACATTAAAAAGAAGAATTAACAAAATGAAGTAGAGATTAATCCAAAAAATGTATCTTATGCTCTTTAATTTTCTAGCTTTGCCTATTTTTGTGGCATTGTTTTCATCAAAATGTCATTGTTGCAAAAAATAAAAAATAAAAAATCATCAGTTTGGTTAGCAACCAAATCCAAACTCACAACACAACTACTTTCAAACGAATTGTAAACTCCAACACACCCTTTCTTTGAGCTCTAGATCCTTTAACCAAATTCCCCAAATAACAACAAATTAGCAAAAGGATGCACTATAATTTTGATTTTTCATGAAAAATAAAAATAAAGAATTGGGCAAAAAAATAAAAATGGAACAGACCTAACGTGTAACCCGCTGTGAAGATGAAGAGAATCAAATAGTCCTTCAGTGTGAAGAGCAAGAGACCATTTTTGAAAGTGTTGAGTTAGGTTGAAAGAAAAATAGAGATAAAGAGTCTTATGGATGTTTTTGGATATATCTCGTTGTCTAGGTTGCGGAAGAGATTTTTTTCTAGCTTGGTAATTGGAATATCATCAAGTGAAATGAAATTAATATAAGTTCTTGATCGTTCTTGGCTTCTTGTTGATTTTTGAATCCATGATTGGAGTTGGGGTTTGGAGAGATTGGTGAGGAAGAAGAGAAAAAGTGAGACGAAGAGAACATTATGGAATGGGAAAGAAAAAAGAGTTCACCGTTTGCTCTAATTCATTTTACCATTGAATAATGGGTATATTTACAGGTATATTTCTATGTAATATGTAGATAGAAATAGTATATATATATATATATGAAAAAATCTCATGCACTAAAAATTTGAAAAAAAATATTTATGTAAAAATTATGAAAAAATTACCCAAATACACATCTTATTTTATCATATCTCTTAAATTCTCTACCATTTAAAAAATTCCAAAAATCCCCTCGGGATACATCACTTCCCTCTCGTTGGTACATCTCTATACCACTGGGATACATCCCTCCCTCTCGAATACATCCATCCCCTCTCAAATACAGTCCCATATGTATCCGAATCATATCCCCTTTCTAATGCATCCCTCCCCTCTCGGTTACATCTCTCCCATATGTATCTGGATGTCCTATCCCCTCTCTGATAGATCCCTCTCATCTCAGATACATTCCTCGCCTATGTATCCGGATGTCTACTAATGTATTCGGAAGTTTAGTGATGTATCCGAAATTCATAAAGTTTAAGAGACTTTTGTAATTTGAAAAAGAGTAGGGAAATAATGTAATTAGCTCGTAACACTATATATGAGATATATGTAAATTTTACAAAACATATAGAATAGTTTTTTAACTTATATAATGGCGGGATCGATGTAATAATTAAAAAATGGAATAGTTTTTAGATAACTGTAGCATCATTTCTTATTTTATTTTAGTATTCCTTACTCTCTCTTTTTTTGTAATATAGTACTCCTTAGTAAAAGAAAGGAGTGATCTCTTTTTATTGTATATCTTAGTCTTTGGTAGCGTTGCTTCTATTTTTTTTTTGGAAAAATTAGGTGGTTAAGCAAACTGATGCTATTTAATTACTCATCATAGCTATAGTTTGCTATAATTACTACTCGCGACTAACGTTAACCATTAATTACGTGGACTGACTTTGAGTTTGTATAAATAGCACGTTTGTATATGTGTAATTCGCCACATTTGTATAAACAATTCTTTGTTTGATTTGTATTTATATACGATGGTTTGTATTTGTATATGATGATGATTTCCTTTGGATTTTCAGTTTTGTCATCATATGTATTCAATTTTTTAGTGTATAACTTTTTAAAGTTTGTATAAGCGTGTAGTTTTTGGATATTGTATAATATATTTTGTATAATTTTTTCATATGTTTATGTTTGTATCAACTCGTTATTTCGAGTTTTATTATAATTGTATAATTCTAGACTTTATATTACTCAATTATACAAAAACATGTGAATTATACAAACGTACCTGCGAATTATATAAACGAGATGCGAATTATACAAATTATTGTCCTCTCTCGCTCGCCTCTCTTCTCCCTCTCCCAATCTCGCTCACCTCTCTCCTCAATCTCTCAATCCCGCTCGCCTCCCTCCTCCCTCTCCAATCTCTCTCCATAATATACAAATACATATGCATAATATACAATTATCTAACTGATATACGTATACAGTTCATCTCTCTCCCATTCTCTGCCCTCTCTCGCTTGCCTCTCTCCTCCCTCTCCCAGTCTCGCTCACCACTCTCCTCCCTATAACATGTAGCTATGAATTGTAATTTGCAAAGTATAGCTATGGAGCACAAATAGACTATTTTTGAGTAGCTATATGCGAAAGTTTCTCTTCTTTTCAAGTGTGGTAGTCAAATCCTTATGGATTACCTAAATGTTGACCCAAGGCCCAATTGTGATGATGGATATTTTGCAACTGTTTTCTCAAATTGTATCGAATATAAATTTATTTGGTACAATTTGATACTTTTAAAAAAATATATATTTTTCATAAAATATAAAAATCTAATCTAATTGTCGGTATTATCATAAAAATATATTGTCAAACCTATAATTTTTTATTTAAGAAATCTAATAATCAATTCGATTAAATTTGCTTCAGTCAATTCAATTGCTTTTGAGAATTATTTTCACACCCCTAATTTTTGTCATCATTCATTCCCTTATTAAAGTTGAAAAGACTTGAGAAATGGTCCAAGTTAGACAAGTGGTTGTAGTTAATATTCCATATTATATATATCACAAGGACTTTATAACGATGTTTTTACTACGTAACTTCGAAGTGTCACTATTGAGCGATGCTAACAGGAATATCAAATAGAGGGGATGATTTCAATTTGAGATATGTTAAAATAGACAAATTAATAACCAATTTCTTTTTTTATATTCTAAAGTTAAATACATATTCAAATATAATTTTGATTTCTAATTTTTCTAAACTTAATTTCAAATACTATTTTTCTTTCGATATCATGTCCAAATGACTACCTAAATTATGAGATGTTCCACCATTTTTGGATCTCTAATGAATAGTGTGTCCTAGGGATAATACAACTTATATGTAAAGAGAGAGATTATAATCCTCCATTTGCATTTTCAATTTCATAGTTTTTGGTCAAAAACATCTCTCAACTATACTCTATGTTTAAACCACATCCTTACACTATCACAATGAACAAAAAACATCCCTCAATTATCTTTAAAATGGCAAGATTCATCCTTTAATTAGTTTTTGTCAAAAAAACTAATGATTGATCAACCTACAAATCCCCTATTTTGTTTGCTCCCATTCTTCTCTTAGCTTATAGTAGTAATAGACAATCCTAACTAAATTGAATGAGCTAGGAAGAGAGGTTTGCATCCTCAACTTCACAGTAGCAGCCAGGATGTCCCGTAAAAAGTGAGCAAAATATTTCAAGTAAAATATTTTTCGCTCTATATAATTACTGATCAGATAAGCAACGAAATATTATAAGAAAAAAATGTATAATTTTCTCTTTATTTCCTAGACAATGAGGGAATTTAAAGTATGAAGGTAGTTTATTTTTATTTTATTTTTGTTGATAAACACTAGTTACTGTATTTTTAAAAATATAAAAGTAACATATTTAGATATTACATAAAAATATATTTTTTTATTCCAAAATATGTGACGTTTTTCGCTTCTTAAGATACAAACTATGTGAACTTTTTATAAATATTTTACTATGTATTTTTCATCATATTCACTTGAGAAGAATTACAACTTTAATATGTGAAAAACGCCACATATTTATCCATAGTTAATTCTAGCTTCATTTACATGAAAGGAAATGAATTTAACCGTTAGTTTCTATCAAGAAAAAATATGGAAGGGTGAATCTGACCATTTTTAGGATAGTTAAGGGATGTCTTTTGCTCATTGTGATAGTAAAAGAATGTTGTTTAAATTTAGAGTGTATTTGAGGGATATTTTTAGCCAAAAACTCTTCAATTTCACCTCAATGTACCATTTAGTGTCTTATTATTTTATTATGTATTAGAGTGTTAAGGGATGTGGATCATGTGGTGAGTTCGATGAGATACCTTCACATTTAATTGAGGGACATTTTTAATAAATTTTATATTATGTAAATTTATATTAGTTGAATTGGTAATTTTTGAATTTATTTAATTAGATAAAAAAAATTTATCATGCACTCCCCACTAGCCAATGGCAAGCTGAGTAGCTGAGTGCCCCAACCCTCAGCCCCCCCATTCTCCCAACGGAAATATTTTCAACGACTATAATCCTATATTTTCCAATTCCAACACATAATCACAAATTCTAAAAACTATATATACTCCCTCTCTTTATATTTTTAATTACAATTTATGTATTTACAATATTTAACAATTAAGAATCATCAATTTCTCTCAATTCTCAATCTTTCTCAAAGTTTTATACTTTCAATATTCAAGTTTCAAATTTCAATCATATTATTTTGTAATTGTGAAGATTTCAACAATCATTTGGTGAATTTTGGAGTAGGAATCTTCTTCAAACTTCAAGTTTCGGCATCAATTTTTCAATTTTCGATTATAATCATTTGTTCTTTACACAAACGTTTGGTAACTTCGTTCCACTCTCTAATCTTATAGTTATTATTTGTAAATTGTTCTTGTTATATTTTATTTGTTCTTGTTAAATTTTGTATTTTATAATTTATATTATATCATGGAGTTTTCTAAAAAGAGTGGAGGTAAAAAAGGTATTGTACACGGAGTAAAAAATATGTTTACAAAAAATAAGAACGGTTCTAGTTTTTCTAAATCTAATTTTCCTCTTGTTAGAATGAATGCTGATGAATTTACTCATGTGAATGAAACTAGTTTTTCTCGTCCCGATCCTATAGAAATTAATTTGGATACTCCTATAATTCCTGAAGAGGTTTATGAAAGACATTATGGTAATTATCAAGAAAATGAAGAAGTACAAATTGATAAAGAAGATTTAGATGATACACCGACTAGTCCCGACCTCAATAGTACTGAAGTTCCACCTCAGGAGGATAATCCTTCGGTTGGAACTAGTCATCCCCCTATTGTTCCAACTAGAGGTAAGACCAAGGTACAAGTACTTTAAAATCAAATGTGTGAAAATTTTGTTATTTGAATGAAGAAAAAACTTTTAGTATATGTAATATTTGTAAACAACATTTTAAATATACATCTTGTGGGAGTGGAGGTTCAACTGGGGGATTAAAAAAACATTTGATTAATAAGCATAGTAAAGAGTGGTTTGCATATATATCTTCTCTTGATGTTTGTGAAAATTCTAACATTGAAACATTGGCTAGAGGGTCAAATATTGTTCATGGTGAATTAAATACTTCGAACCCAAGTGGTCCTCTTGCACATCAAACCTATAATAAGGATCGTGATAGTGAAAATTTTGCTAAAATGGTTGTTGTTGGTGGTTTACCTTTTAGTTTTGGAGAACATCTGGATTTTATTGCATATATTCGTGATACATATAATCCTAGTTTTAAAGGTTTATCAAGAAGCATGGTAAAAAGAGATATTTTTGAATTTCAAGAAAAACATTGTCAATATTTGCGTGCCTATTTTGAAATAATGGATTGTAGAGTTGCTATTACCACTGATATGGATCGTAGTCCTAATGATTTTGATTATTTAACTGTTATTGCGCATTGGACTAATTATAATTGGAATTTACAAAAAAGAATTATTGGTTATAAAATTTGTCAAAAGAAAAAAATTGGAATGTATATTGCTACTACTGTGTTGAAATTTTAGATTTTTTCGGTCTTTGTGATAAAGTCATTAGTATTACTTTAGATAATGCTTCTGCTAATTTAAATGTTATTAATATGCTAGAACCTAGACTTTGTCCTATTAGTAAATATACTTTTCATGTTAGATGTGCTACGCATATATTAAATTTGGTTGTTAGTGACGGTGTGAAATTATTTGAAAATAGTTGTGATAAAGTTGATAATGCTTGTTTTTATATTTTTCATATGAATAGTAGTAGTAGAATTAATCAATTTAAAGAGCTTTGTAATGCATGTAAACTTCCGTTTAGAAAAGTTTTGAAGCATGTAAAAACTAGATGGAATTCTTTTTATGATATGCTTGAAGTTGCTTATACATATAGAGAACCTATTACTATGCAAATTTATAGGCGCAATGCTTATCCTGAATTTAAACTTAATGATAGTGATTGGGATGAAGTAAATGAACTTAGAATATTTTTGAAATCATTTTATGATGCTACTAAATTTTTTTCTGGATTGTATTATCCTACTATTTCTGAAATTTTAATACATATATGTGAGATTTCATATCTCTTTTCTGAATATAAAACAAATGAATTATTTACCAATGCTATTGAAGTTATGATTACAAAATTTAAGAAATTTTTTTTTTCCTATCTCTCAAATTTATTTAACTGCAATTCTTTTCAACCCCGAATATAAAGAATATGGTGCAAAAGCTTTAGTTGAATGCATTTATCAAAATTTAGATATTAAACCAGAAGAAAAACCTGATTTGGTAACATGTCAAAATAGTATAAAATTACTTGCTAAAGAAATGTATGATAAATATTGTTCATTAGATAATGTTGAAAATCCTCAAATGTCTATGCCTCGAGTAGGTGCCCATGGTAGAGTGAAACATAAACTTGGTCTTGACTCTTCTAATAAATGTGAATTTGTTAAATATCTTGAATAGGGTTCAGATAATATTACAAATGATGAAGGTATACCACAACTATTGAACTGGTGGAGGGCTCGTGGAACTTAATTTTCAAAACTTAGTAGAATGGTGAAGGACGTTCTTGCAATTCAAGGATCATCAGTAGCTTCGGAGGAAGCTTTCAGCGCGGTAAGATTTCAAATTGGAGACCACAGATATTCGTTAGCAGAAGACAATTTGGAGATAACAGTGTTGTTTAGAGATTGGATGCATGGAACTTCAAGATCGTCAACGAGCTTTACCAAGGCCAGTATTTGATTACGGTCAATCTATAGCTGAGTTAGAGAAGGGATTTACGGGACTATACAACTATTAGTATTACATTCGAGGCTTAGTTGAAACAGAACACTTCCTAGAAGATGGCTGCGTAAATTATGCACTTTACTAATAGTTGTAAATTGTAATTTGTAATACAAATTTAAATAAATTGGATTGATATTTTTTAATTTTTGACTTTGTGTCATTGTTTTATCCTTATTTTTATTTAATTTTTTAAAATTACAAACTTAAGTTATTTAAATTACAAGTTGTAAATATAACGTATAAGTTATAACATATTAATAAGTAATAACTTATAAACTTCAAAAGATTCAAATCTTGAAAACTTAAGCTCAAAAATATTTTTTTTTTTAAAAACTTTATTAAACTTAACTTGAAAATTTAATAAACTTCAAAACATTCAAATCTTGAAAACTTAAGCTCAAAAACATTTTTTAAAAAAAAAAATTATTAAACTTAACTTGCAAACTTAATAAGTAAAATTTTTTTAAAAAATATCTTTAAAATAAACTCAAGTAAAATTACATTATAAATTTGAAAACTATTAATTTAAACTTAGAAAAGTAAAAAAAACATTCATATTTTCGTATTTCAAAAAATTAAAATAACTGAATTTTTTTTTTTTTTTTTGAAATATCTATATGTGTCATCTCGTTTATCCCATCCCGTTCCATTTCGATCCGTTCCAGTCCATTTCGGTTTCATCCCGGTATATAGTAGGACGGGACGAAATTGAGTATCCGTCTCAGTAATTTCGGTCTGATCATCCCGGTACCGGTCAACAAACTGGTCAACCCATACCGTTTCGGTCCGGTGGTTCAATTCTGATCCGGCGCCCAATCTTAGTTATAGTGCATGAGTGACTTGACTTTAAAGTGGTATAGAGACATACAACTTAATGTACAAAATTGAGCATAAAATTCAAGATTAGAGGGCAGTATGCACAATGTTCATTAGCCATTGAGGGATACTCATGTGATCTTAATCATCCCAAGTTTCAACTTGTTCCTTTTGAAAGTGTTTTCCTAGGTTGATCATCCTTCTTTCAATTTATGTTCTTTAGTCTTGCCCATTTTTTCAACCCTTTTTTTTTTCACTGTCAAAGCTATTATTCCATCATTTTCTTTCGCAAGTGAGAGGAATTTCTTGTGATTTCAATCATGCGTCTGGAGCAACATGTGTTCATTGGTGAATGTTGCCTGCTTCCTCTCACTTTTCATGCAAATTCAAAGGTTAGATTTAGAAACCCAAACTAGCTTGGGTCCTTTGCATTGATAAAAAGGACGAACGAGATCTCTATTAATCCATATTGGTAAAACATTTTTAATTTTTTTCTTTTTCCACAACATGTTCCTTTGACGTGATTCCTTTCTTTTAAGAGGGTTGATTTTTCTATTTGAGGCGGCTTTGAAGTTTTTATTCATATGAGTTATAACTATTGGGCAGGTACCCCTTGAGTAACCAATACTACCGCAATGTGTGCACAAATAAGAGGTTTTCTTAGAGACTTGTTTAACAAAACCTATTGCAGCTTTAGTGTTATGTGTTCTATTACTGAGTTGAGTCACAATCATTAAGGACTGGATCTATTTGTTTGCCCTCTCAAGCTCAAGATTTATTCTTCTAGATTTTTCTCTTTCAAAAGATAGTTCATTTTTTAATAGATCTTGGTCACATCTGATTTGGTCACCACAAATTTTTTCTTTCCCATTCTCAGTAACACTTTGTTTCAAAATTTCAAACTTGAGAGCCAAAGTGCAGGAATCAAGATGTTGTACCTGTTCCTTTAGGAATTGATTTTCTTTCTTGAGATCATAATTAATTTTTTCAAGATCAATATATTCAAATTTTAAACTGGTCAAGGAAGTCAATAACTGATCTCTATTTTCATTTTAACTCTTGAAACTTATCTATGAGAGTTAGAATAAGGGAAGATAATTTTTTCTTTGACAAACATTTTAGTTTATTTTTAAGGTCAAGAAGATTTACATCCCTTTTTTCGGTGTCTGATTCAGATTCTGATTCAGAATCCTCCATGGCAATCAAGGTCATATCTTCCACATCATCTCCATTGTCTGAACTTGTTCCCCAAGCAGCATACATTGCATTTCGGGACTCCCGCGGGTAATAGGAAGCTTAAAAAATGAAGCCCATTTTTTTGAAATCCCACTATAGTAATGCCAATAAAAATAGAAAATGAGAGACCCAGATTCTTTTTCTTTGCTTGAGGGCAGCTTTTTCTCATAGTTTCCACCTTTCTTGAAGAGTTTTTTTGAGGTTTTTGCAGATCATGGCTATGCCCTCATCATCCAGATCAGATTCATCACTCTCAGTTGCTTTGAAAGAGAAAATCATATCTTTGTTTCTTCCACTCATTTTTGTTTCATCAACATTCATCTTGTAAGTCTTTAGATTCCCTACAAGTTCATCTAAACTCATGATTGTCAAATTTTTTGCTTCTCTAATTGCAGTGACCTTGATCTCCCACGACTTAGGTAGAGTCCTCAGTACTTTATCAACAAGTTCCTCAGTAGTGTATATCTTTCTCAAAGACACCAGTTCATTCACAATAGTAGTGAATCTAGTAATCATATCTTGAAGTGATTCACCACTCTCCATCTTAAATGCTTCATATTCAGTGCATAGTCTAGCAATTCTAAATTTTCTTACTTGGGGAGTTCCTTCATGTGCATTGACCAGTGTGTCCCAAATTTGTTTCGCTGTAGTACAACCAGAGATGCGATTAAACTCATCTGGTCCAAGTCTACATACAAGGATGTACTTGGATTTAGCATTCTTTGCGAGCATTCTATAATCAGTTTCTCCATATTGTGCCTTGGGCTTTGGAATGACTTTCCCTTCATCATCCTTCATCATAAAAATAAGAGGACCATCAGTAACTCTCATCGATAACTCATAGTCCTGGGCTTGTAGAAAATTCTCCATTCTCGCCTTCCACCATGCGTAGTAATGTCCATTGAATAGTGGTGGTATGTTGATGTGTTGACCTTCACCTTATCCAAGACGAGGTGCAGAATTCATAGTGATCTTATCTTGAGTTATTAGACTCTACAAAGATAATACCAATTGTTGAAATTTTGACCCCCAGATTTGCCTAAGGAACAAGTATATTTTATCTATTCCTTTGCAGATTACAGCAGTTACGTTATGTAAAGCAAATAAAGTAATGACACAATATTTCACGCGGAAAACGCAGGCTCATAAAGCGTAAAAATCACGACCTACACCTCTGTAGGATTTAACTCCACTTCATTAAACTCTGAGCCTCAACAAAAGATTACAAACCTATGTAACCTAAGGAATTATAAACTCTAATTCCTAGACGCCAACAACCAACTAGATCGTCGACCCACTTCAAGTTATGAATTCAGATTACAACTCTTGCAATTCTAAGAACTAACTCTAATTCCTAAACTCCAACACAAACCCCCCAAGGTTTATGTTCACACGTCTTTAAGTCGCCCAAACTTGAAGACTTTATTCCTACTCCAGTTTATATTTCACTGGATCTAGAAAGAATTAAAGATACAACTCGATAAAAACTTAATACAAGCAAACTTGACTTAAGAACTACAAAACATAAGCCTATGAATCAGTTCTTCAATTCTTGTTTCCTTGCGTTGGCTACACTTCTTAATCAGAAATCACTCAAATATGAACTCTCTCTATTTGATTGTATTCTGCTTGTAACTCTCTATTTAAGTGCGCAAGTTTCTCCAAAGAAAATATTGCCCTTTTTATATATTTGGACTTGAATCCAAAACCTATTTCAACTTGGACTCCTACTCATACTCGACTTCCTTTTCTGCATAGAACTTGGAAGCTCACGTGGTATGCTCTTTTTTTCCTACTTTGTGTAGTTTTCCTATTTGATTGGGCTTTGATTTATTTCCTTCTTGAATCTTTATTCACACTACTTCCTTCTTTGCTTATGCTTCCTACTTTGATTATGCTTCCTACTTCGCTTAGGATTTCTTTAAGGAAACCTTTTTGCACTGCTTTCTTGTCGAATAAGCAACCCTTCCACCGCTTTATAACTTCTAATTTGCGTGGTTGACGTTCTCCTTATCCCAGTCGAATTCAGTCAGAAAGGAACATGTCGGTGCAACCGGTTCCTTTCATATGTTCCTCTATTTGTCAATAATCAAAATCTTTCTCGATCTAACATGTATAATTCGCAGGTTTTTATAATTCGCGAGTACATTTGTATAATTTCATTATTTTTGTATACACTCGAAATAACGAATTTATACAATTACAAACATCAGAAGTGTAAATAGTTATACAAATTATGAATTATACAAAAGTTATACAAATTATATTCTACAAATTCCGAATTATACAAACGTGCGAATTATACAAAACTAAAAAACGGAGCCGCATAATTATAGCTAAAAGCAGGTCGCGAATTGTAATTAAGATAAACTATAGCTATATTAAGTAATTAACTAGTATATAATTGCTTATGCACGTAATTTTGTAATTACATAAAAATATCGCTATACAATAAGACATGGGCTTTCCTTGAAAGTTCTTGGATAATCTCATTTAGCCATGTCTTATCGATGAGGCTAACCAAAAAATGATATTTGTAATATTAGCTGATCAAAAAGTGAAATTACCCCATATATATTAAATCATTTATTTTTCTAAAATTATATGGGGTGTTTTATTTTGGTTGCCCTATTTAACTACTTAACTAGTATTTATTTTGTATTAATAAAAAAATATTAGGTAACTTTCAGGAAAAAGTGCAGGACTTCTTTTTCTCTTCTTCATCTTCTATATTATGTGCCTGATATTTCAGGTAAATTTAACGTGTGTTTCAATCATGTATAATTGAGCACAAACATACATAGAAAAGTTTAAAGGGTACTAAATGGATTTGATAAATTTATTGTTGTTTTGACTAATTGATTGATTGAATTTTTTTACGATACATGAAACATATGTTTCAAATTTGAGCTTACTCGGAGTATATTTGAGTTTTGAAATTTTAAGAAGAAAACAGGTATTTTGGGGGGCAAAAAATCTGCAAACGCACATGACTGATATTTTAGCCAATTTTAATATGAGTTTCAATCATATATGATTGAGCGCAAACATATATGAAAAACTAAAAGGGTGTTGACTTAATTTGGTAAATTTATTGTTGTTTTAACAAATCAATGATTGACATTTGTTCATAATGATTTATGAAATTTATGTTTAAAATTTGAGCTTATTTGAGTGTAGAAATGTTGATATTCGAAAAATAATCACAACCATAACAATAACAACAACAAAAATTGACAAAACAAATTCAGATACAGATGATTAAAATGTAAGCAAATTTTACATGCAAATCAGACGTAAATTTTCAACTTTAATCATATACGTCTGAATTGTTTTCAAAATGGATAAGCTCATGATTTTTTTTACAAAAGCTGTATAAGTTAAATGGCCACTCTAAATTATGCTACTAAATTCAAAATAAAGCTTATAAACTTCGAACATTTTATCATCATATGTTCTTTGGCAATTTACTAAAGCTTCTGCATAGTTATATTAGTGACACTATAACCAAAAGAAGTTACACCTGAGGCCCAATAGTGATATGATAGATTTAGATATATATTTTGTAATTGTTTCCATCTCAATTGTATTGAATATAAATTTACTTGGTACAATTCAATATTTTTTCGACATTTTTCATAAAATACAAAAAAACTTTTCTAATTTTTTATATGACTATAATTAGATTCGATTAAATTCACTTTATTAGTTAATTAATTCAATTGATTTTGAGAATTATTTTCACATCCTTAATTTTTGTCATCATTCATTCCCTCATTATAATTGAAAAGACTTTAGAAATGGTCCAAGTTAGACAAGTGGTTGTAGTTAATATTCCATATCTATATCACAAGGACTTTATGACAAAGTTTCTACTACGTAACTTGGAACTGTTAATAGTGGACGATGTTAACATGACTAGAATCTCACTATAGTGGGACAATGAGGGTGTTGAATGACGGATCGATGGATTTAAATTTGGAATATGTTAAAATACGCTAAGTTAATAAATAAGTTATTGATGGTTTAAAAGTTATTGGGTTGAATAAATAGAATTGATATGAGCGAAAAAAATCGAGATATAACTCAATCCATCTAATTTTTACTAAAATTTAAATTCTTTGTTGTTTCCTTATAATTTGGTACATAGCATAATTTTTTCGTTATAGTATGACTATATACAACATACCAAATAAAAAATAGTTTCACAAAATATTTAGACAGAGTTTCTCGTGTGTCAATCTAAATTGTACATCAACCAGTTTTAAAATGACTGAATTAAACAAGGCAAAACTGATTTTTAAAAGTTAAATGCCTATTCAAACATAATATTAATTTCCAATTTTTTAAAACTTAATTTAAAATACTATGTTTCTTCAAATATCATATCCAAATGCCTACCTAAATTATGAGATGTTTTTGCCATTTTTTAAGATCTCTAATGTATGGCGCAGCCTGGGGCTAATACAACTTATGTAAAGAGAAATATTAATATCCTCCATTTGCATTTTCTATTTCACCTCAATGTACCATTTGATTTATCACAATTCACAAGTGTCTTATGATTTGATCATCATGTATTGTAGTGTCAATGAAATACCTTCACATTTAATCGAGAAACATTTTTTCCTTATGAATTTTGTGCATACAAATCTAAATTAATTAGTTGGATCAGTAAATTTTAAATATATATAATTATATCTAAAAAAAAAATTACCATATACCACACTAGTTCAATTTTGTCAACTTACGAAACTACGATTGAACAACTCCAGAATCTACGTGTTATACACATATTTATAGTAATAGTACACTCGACGAAGACCATAGGTCTTAAGGACTGGCAAATCAAAAGGAGGAATAAGTATTATATAAAAAAAAATTATTAGAAAATTTTGAAACCTCTTTGTCTTCGTCTTCTTCTTGGAGCAGCATCTTTCACCCTCTTTGTCTTCCTGTTGGAGCAACAATTTTTCAAACCATCCATGAAGCAGAGGACAGAGGCTACCTCATCATTCATCATCATTCCCATAACGAATTCATTAAAGAATTTTGAAAAATTATTTCTCCCTTGTTTTTTTCATCTTGTTGAACTTTATATGTATAATTATCATCCCTCTAAATAATATATTACTCCCAGTATAGTCTCATTCATAGTTGGTTTGTCGTATTTGATCCGATCTAGTTGAATACTTCAATTAATTCATAATCTATTTAAACTTTTAATTCTCTGGTTTCGTTATGATCACATTAAAATTCAATTGTCCTTCGAAAAATACCTGCTTTATTTAAAAAAAAGCGACGGACTAAGAGATGCCGTCCATCACTTTTTAATTAAAATAATTATTTTTAAAATTATTTTACAAAAAGCGACGGACTGCATCTCTTAGTCCGTCGCTTGTTATTAAAAATAATTATTTATAAATTAAACAATAACCACGCTGTCCGTCGTTTTAGTTTATTTTATTTTATTAATTAGTTTTTTAAAAAAGCGACGGACGGCATCTCTTAGTCCGTCGCTTTTTGGTCAAAATANAATTAATGGCGACGGCTACGAGGAAAGTTGGGGGTTATGTGTCTACCTCTACTTCATGGATTCCTTTAAAGAATTGCTCCAAAAAGAAAGACGAATAGGGTGGGGTGGGTATTAAATTTGGGTCATTTGTGTTTAGTTGGATTTGGGTCATGGGAATGTAGTATGGGTCGGACAGGTTGGAAAAAAAATGGTGAGTTGGGGTTTTATTTTATCCAATAGGAACACGCCACATAATAAACAATACTAATAATAATAATTTTAAAAAAATTGTTAAGTTTTAAGGGTAAAAATAGGCCAAAAAGGTGGATTGAGGGGTATTTTTAGCCCTATAGATGAATAGAGGGTATATTTAAACCTTTTTGAATAGTTGGAGGTTATTTTTGACCCTTTTCCTAAAAAAAAAAATGTTTTATACCCACTAGTTCTAAAAATTATCAAGAATATCCATAAGTTTGTATTATCATTTTGATAAAATTAGATTAGTAGCTTAGTTAGTTTAAGTGTACATTGTTCATTCGCAGAATTAGTTAGTTAGTTAGGAATCACAAGTTTACCATTTTCAGCATAGTTAGTCGGTTGAGTTTGTTAGAAGTGTTAGACTCCATCAGTGTGTGTATATACACATACATTGTATTGATTACAGTTAGTTTTTCATTCTCAATAATATCTTTTATTTTCTCTTTGATTGTTGATGAAGGCTCAACCTCCATTTTAATGGAGGAAACTTATCGTTTCTCAGCTTATGGTGCTGGTTTCATCATGGTATCAGAGCAAGGAGATTCCTGCTCCTCTCTTTCGTCGTGAGTATTGTATTGAGTTTGATTTGCCCTCATTTCTATTATCAATTTTCTTCTCCTTGTTTTTTTGGGACGATCTCACTATCGTTCCTTCTGTATTGATTCGAGTTAACTCATTGTGAGTTCATCTTCTTAATTCGTCTATAACTGCATTCTTCTTCACAATCATCTTCATTTTCTTCTACGGATGAAGTTCCAACTGATGTGGCTGCCACCAACACTTCAACTCGATTAGATTTCAATAGTCCCTTCTATCTGCATCCCTCAAAAAATGCAGGTTCTACTTTACTTTCTGCTGTCTTTGACGGAATTAGCTATAGTTCATGGAGACGAGTAGTTCTTAGGGCTTTATCTGTTAAGAGTAAAACTGGATTCATCAATGGAAAAATCGTGATACCAAGTCCTACAGATCCAACCTTCATGCAGTGGGAAAGGTGTGACGACATGGTGACCTCCTGGATCTTAAATTCTCTCTCACCGGATCTGCAAGATAGCTTGCAATACGTTAACAATGCCAAGGAACTTTGGGAGGAATTGGAGGATAGATATGACCAGACTAATGGTTGCAAACTCTATCAACCGTAGAAGGAGATAAATGATCTTGTGCAAAGCTCTTTGGTTGTCACTAGTTATTACACTAAGGTGAAGAAACTGTGGGAGGAAATGAACACTCTTGATGTTAATTCTCAATGCACTTGTGTGTGTATTTGTGGTGGCAAAACCAAGATGCATAAGGCTGAGCAAGATCGAAGACTTATACATTTTTTATGGGCCTAAATGAGGTGTATACTGTTATACGTGGAATATCCTCATGATGTCTAGTCAGCCAACTATGGCACAAGCATTTGTCATTTTGTCACAAGAGGAAAGACAGAGGGAAATAAAGCCCCTCAGTCACATGGTTTTGGAATCCACCTCACTAAATGCCTCTGTATCACCTCAACACAATGCATGATCCAAAAGTTTCAATACAAACTACAGTTCTTATAGAGGAGATACATGAAGAGGTGCAGGCAATTCCAACACCAATATTTTTAGGGGAAATTCCAGCACTGGCAACAGGTCAAACTTGTTTTTTGAATACTGCAAACGAACTGGGCATACCAAATACAGGTGATACAAGCTCCATGGTTATCCAACTAACACAAGAACCCCAAGAGGAATAGGTTCAGGAGCATCCTACCACATGACCTACACAAAAAACACTCTCACAAACCTTAGAACACTGCCTTATCATTTTTTAATCACCTTACCAAACAAATACAAAGTTAAAGTGACTGAAATTGGTGATGTTTGCTTGAATTCAACACTGACTCTGTACAAAGTATTGCTTATACCTAGCTTCAAGTTCAATTTAATATCAGTTCATTGCTTAGATGTTCAACTCAAATGAATAGTTAGCTTTAACAGTTTTTCTTGCTTACTGCAGGGCCCTTCTCTAAAGAGCCCTCTGGCACTTGGTAAGGCAAGAAATGGTCTGTATTTTTTCTGTCCAAAGTGTCACAATTGTCCACCTACAAATGGTAATGTTGTTTCTCATAACAGATGTAAACATGTTTCTCTTTTAAACTACTGCAAGAAAGTTTTAGTTGGAAGTGAATGCCAAGCTTCACCACCAAATGTAAGATACTCTCATGAAATCAATAAAGAAGTTTGTTCTATTGATCCTATTTCATGTTCTGTTGTTGATTCTTTCCCTGATGTTAATATTACTCATAGTCATGATACTGAATTCTTATGGCATGCTAGATTATGACATGTACCTTTCGTAAAAATGATGAGTATATCTACCATTCCCCTAAAATTTTCCAACAAACAACCCTTTATTTGTACAATATGTCATGGCTAGACAAACTAGAATGCCATTCCCAAAGAGTACAATTGCAACCAACTCAATGTTTGAGTTGTTTCACATTAACTTATGGAGACCATACCATGTACCAACACATGATGGATATCACTACTTTTTAACCGTGGTGGATGATTACAGTAGATCAACCTGGACACAACTGCATAGATGCAAAAGCAATGCACTTCAAACTATAAAAGCTTTCATATCCCTCATAGAAAATCAGTTTCATACCAAATTGAAAACCATCCGATCTGATAATGGTCTGGAATTCACAAGCACTGAGGCAACCTGTTTCTTTCAAGAAAAGGGCATAATACACCAAAAATCATGTCCTTACACACCACAACAAAATGGTGTGGTGGAAAGGAAGCATAAGTACCTTCTTGAGACAGCAAGGGCACTTTTGTTTCAGTCAAAACTACCCATGAAATATTGGGAGGAATGTGTCTTAACTGCCACCTATCTGATTAATAGACTACCTACAAAACTCCTACAAAACAAATCGCCATATGAACTGTTATATCAAAAGAAACCAACCTACTCCCACTTTATAAGTTTTGGATGCCTTTGCTTTCCAACTACCTTGAAATCCCTTAAGGACAAATTTGAGCCAAGAACAACACCCCACATTTTTATTGGATACCCTTTTAATACAAAAGACTACAAGGTCTTAGATCTGGCTGCTAAGAGAATTCATGTGTCCAGAGATGTCCTTTTTCATGAAACTATTTTTCCTTTTGTCATTGCTCCTGTTGATTCTAGTTTTAATTTTGTCTTGCAGTTCCTTGTACATCATTTTGATATGTCTGATATGTTACCTTGCATGTCTAGTAAAACAAATAACTTTGTTGATGTTGAAATGTTGAATTCTAACACATTGGTTGAAGTCACTTGTGATCATGTTCCCATAATTAACAATGAACCTATCACTGAACCTACTGTCATTATACCTCATGTTGGACCCACTGTTTCTGCCATTGGTGATGCTCTTTTTGTACCTAGAAGAACAACTAGGTCCCTTCACCCCTTAAACTAATTGAAAGATTACACCTACTCATTACCCAACCTACATCGTTCTCCACCCATTCCTAATGTTTAAGATCCACAACACTCACTCACATCATTCATATCTCACCTTGATCATGTATGTTTCACTACACTGTGTCCTGATAGCCAGGAGTTAATCAATAATGTTTCACATGATATTGAACCCTCCTCTTATGAAGAGGCAATCCTTTTAGTATCACATGTTGCAACCAAATTGACACAAAACAGTTGATGAAAACAAGCATGTGCAGGAATCAATTAAAGAAGAGACCATCACTACCATTCCCTCAGTGGCTAAAGTGGCAATTTGATAATGATCAGTCTAAGATGTCTGAAATAAATAAAAAGTTATGTAAGCAAACCATACAGTATTGAATTGTTTGGTGTTAAAGAATGATGCAGATAATTAGAACAAATCATGATTTTCTGGAGTAGCAGATGAGTATGATGTCGATTCCTCACTCGTGCTTTTATCAACATTAAAAATCATACCAAGTGATTCATCATGCACATATTCCACTGTTGAAATGACAGTTTTAAGAAAGTCTATCGGAATCATAAAGGTACCGACAAAATCATGAATTGTCATTATACATTGGAAAAAGATTCAGCTATAATTTCTTGAAAAGTTATTCCACAATATGAACTACCTTCCAAGAAACATCCACATATGCGATTGTTAGGCTCTTTATCAAGATTTCGCCTTTTGTTTGTTGAAGTAATTTTGACAAGCTACCTAGCCTAAGCGATCTTTCTTCACTGCAACCTTCTGCATCCAGACTTGAGAGAGCACGGTTATCATTGAAATCACTAGCAACTGCTTCAATGCCTACATGGTTCATCAGCGGTCTCCTTCGAGTTTATATCGGTTCCAAGCACACCTTAAATGAATATTGACAAATAAAAATGTGAAATTGAAATTAATTCACAAATACAAAGGAGTGATCTTCCACTTTCTTTTTTCTTTTTAGGCAGAACCAACCAGTAAGATATCACTTATTTAATACACCAAGGAACCTGCTTAATCAGACACAAATTAAGTATGTAGACCAACAAAACCTCAAGTTTTCCATTATGGGGTGTGCTATTTAGGCTACAGACAATCATGATTTACGAATTAATCTAACTACTAATCAATTGCCTAATGACCAATAACCCATAAACAAATAGAAGCGGCACTAATGAATAAATGGGTAACAACTACAAGGAATATGCTAGAAAAACTACCAAATACGCCCATCAATTCATTTGACCATGAGTAACAAAATTCTGGAACAACAACTACATAAAACTTAATTTTTTTTCTTTAAAGTAAAGTACATAAAATTCAATTTTTATCCTAACATACTTTGTAATCCACTTCTCACAAAGAGGAAAATCTATATTTTTCACTTCTTTTTTTGCTTAGGTATAAGAAACACACCAGTTAGTCTTTAAACAACCGACTTTAGTCATCAATCTCATTTTTCCAAGTTTGAGAAAATTTCATGTAGTTAATACTTATTAGACTTGCATCTAACCTTTCTTGTAAATTAGAAGTGCGCTATAACACTAAAAGCATAAACAAGCTCAACTTAGAACAGAAGTTGTGTCTACTTTTGTTTTTTGTTTTTTTGGAAAAAAGTAATAAATCCAACAGTAAAAGAAGCAAAATAACACACCCAGATACAAGAAGTATATCAAATGTAGACAACCTTACAAACGATATATTTTTTATGAATAAATCCAATCTTCTATACATATATAAGAACCTAGTGAGTGCACAAAAAATAAATAAGGGATGAGGAACTATTCTTCAAGTGTGCAAAATTCTTCTCTACTTCATCAAAAACTTTGTCAGGAACAATCTTATGTTTTGCATTGTTTCCCCGTCTTCTAAAAATCAAGCAAAACATTGTTTCTTTCACACTACTTGACATCATCAACCCTTCACCATAGATTCCAATATTTCCCTTTCTAAAACCAAATTAAGTATAAAGGTGTAAAGTATAGACATGGTACTTACTGGAATAATTGCATATGCTATCCAGAGTCTGTAATGTTCTTGAGCTGTGATCTTGAGTCGTGATCCTCAATTTCTCATCTGCCTATTCAATTTAAATTTTCGTATGATAAACCATTTTTTTCACAAACTTGAGCAACTATTTCTCATATACCTTTGGAGTTGCTTGTGAAGACTTTCATAATATTGCAGCACAAGCTTCAGGGCTAGTTAAAGAAGCATAGACATTGTTGATATATAGAAAAGATCAAGATATTCACGGAAACAATGCAAGAAGTGTTAAAACAACAACTAGAAAACCCATGCCCCAACCTATGTACAATGTGCCCTAACATATCAAAATATTTAAGCTAACACAACATGTTTTGGGTTTATATAGTAAGTTGAGAGTTCATATAATACTTATATCTCCACATGCACAAAAATTATATTTGAACTTGAACTTCTTATTCTTCAGACTGTCACATGCCTGATAAGTATCAAATAAATTTATGGAAGAAGTACAAATGACCCAGACTTACCTAGCAACATAAAATGCTGAGTTTTCCAACATTAACCACTTGTTTGCACATCCAATGGCAAGTGTTTTGCCTGAACCGCCTTCATTAGTTACAATTGTTATGATTGGAACTTTCAGCTCAAACATTGCCCTTAAATTGGGGGCTATTGGCTCACCCTACATGAAAATATTAGAGGTGATCATAGATTCTACATGACCAAATGTAATCTAATAACACAATATTTGAAAGTCAAGGTAAAGACTCACACCTGACCTAACTCTTCAAATCTTAAATCAGCAAAAATCACTGGAGTGGTCAACAAATGTAACAATAGGAAAGACACGATAATCAACATATCTCATCATTCTCAAAGCCTTTCTTTAGCTGCAAGGCTAAGATTTAGTAGTTATCAATTCATCTTTTTACAAAACTAACCTTGAGGTATCAAATTAAACAATATTCTTTTCAAACAACTGAACGCTACATAGACTCTCCAAAAATCTGATAACTTGAGCAAAAATCAAATTGGGAACATGTTGAGAGGTTATGAGAAACAACTTCAGCCTAACTTGTTGCTAAATTAATGAAAAAAGCAGTTCAATTTAACATGTTATTAACCACAAAACAGATTACTTGAAATGCTTAATGATAGGAATTCGTAAAATAATGCTATGAATGATAATTTGTGAAGCATACCTATAAGGGGTTGTCATTGCAAAGTTGATTACCAATTAAGAGATAACTTCTACCTTCAATGCTCCCAATATCACTCACTATGGTCGCATCATCATAGCCAACACGATCTCTATGGAGCTCTACCCACTTCATGCATAACATAGGATTAAGATTCCTCGAGTTGCATTGTCAAAAAAACTACTAATAAATCTAATGAACAGAAAAAAAAAATCAACAGGCATTTCTTCTCCATCATATTTAGTATATGATCTTGAACCGTTGGTCACAATATGCCATATGTATCAAATGGAACAGAGAAGTATTGGTCAAATAATCATATTTGCATATGTATCACCATAATAAGCTAATTTCCTTTACATAATGAACAATACTATAAGTAAGCAGACAAATTACCATAAGTTGGTAATACACAAGGAAAACAAACTTCAAATTTACCTCTTTAGAACCAGAGTAGTTCAAAACTAGCATAAAGTATGATAAACATACATACATATACAACCAACAACTTATTGTAAGAGTCAGGTGAATTTTTATATTCAAAATATGAATTTTTACTTAAATATTAGTTACTTCAATGTTTTTCATCTCAAACAAAATGTTAAAAAATTGAATCATTAAAATAAGAAATGAAATTAAGAACATGAGCAGATGAAATAAAATAACAGAGGATTATCAAAGAGATCAACGCATGCAATGTTAACATGAGAGGTGGTACCATTCACTAATGAGGGTATGAGATAATACCAAGTTATGGTACAATTCAAAGTATTCAAGGAATTTAAAAGGAGTGCACGAAATCCAAATTTTATTTAAAATTGTAAGCGAAGTATGATTTTTTCTAGCTTAGACATTTTTTCAAACACCTGATGTACGTCAGAAATCTTTCAACATAAAAACTACATATGCATACTCCAAATCTTGCTACAAGTGAAAAATATTTAAAATTAGAAGAATGATCATACCAATTAAGTGTATAGCAATTTACATGTTGGAACAAGTGGTTGTGACCTTAGACCTTAGTCTCTTGGTGTGGACTCATAGGTCAATGAAGCAATTGACTACTAACTTGGATAAGTTGTGATGTTGTGATGTTGTGCTCGTCTTAGTGAAGAACATACACATAGAGCAGGTTCAATTTCAGTATATTGCTGGTTGAGCATCCTCTGAAGAAATAGAAATATCTGTAAACTACAACATTAAAAAGAAGAATTAACAAAATGAAGTAGAGATTAATCCAAAAAATGTATCTTATGCTCTTTAATTTTCCAGCTTTGCCAATTTTTGTGGCATTGTTTTCATCAGAATGTCATTGTTGCAAAAAATAAAAATAAAAAATTCATCACTTTGGTTAGCAACCAAATCCAAACTCACAACGCAACTATTTTCAAACAAATTGTAAACTCCATCGCACCCTTTCTTTGAGCTCTAGATCCATTAACCAAATTCCCCAAATAACAACAAATTAGCGAAAGGATGCACTATAATTTTGATTTTTCATGAAAAATAAAAATAAAGAATTGGGCAAAAAATAAAAATTGAACAGACCTAACGTGTAACCCGCTATGAAGATGAAGAGAATCAAATAGTCCTTCAGTGTGAAGAGCAAGAGACCATTTTTGAAAGTGCATAGTTAGGTTGAAAGAAAAATAGAGATAAAGAGTTATGGATGTTTCTGGACATATCTCGTTGTCTAGGTTGCGGAAGAGATTTTTTTCTAGCTTGGTAATTAGAATATCATCATGTGAAATGAAATTAATATAAGTTCTTGATCGTTCTTGGCTTCTTGTTGATGTTTGAATCCATGATTGGAATTGGGGTTTGGAGAGATTGGTGAGGAAGAAGTGAAAAAGTGAGACGAATGGGAAAGAAACAAGAGTTCGCCGTTTGCTCTAATTCATTTTACTATTGAATAATGGGTATATTTACAGGTTTGCCCTTGGTCATCCTAGGCTTCATATTTCTATATAATAGATAGAAATATATATATATATATATATATATATATATATGAAAAAATCTCATGCACTATAAATTTGAAAAAAAATATTTATGTAACTATTATGGAAAAATTACCCAAATACACATCTTATTTTACCATATCTCTTAAATTCTCTACCATTTAAAAAATTCCAAAAATCCCCTCGGGATACATCACTTCCCTCTCGTTGGTACATCTCTATCCCACTGGGATACATCCCTCCCCTCTCGGATACATCCATCCCCTCTCAAATACAGTCCCATATGTATCCGAATCCTATCCCCTTTCTAATGCATTCCTCCCCTCTCGATTACATCTCTTCCATATGTATCTGGAAGTCCTATCCCCTCTCTGATACATCCCTCTCATCTCAGATACATCCCTCGCCTATGTATCCGGATGTCTACTGATGTATTCCGAAGTTTAGTGATGTATCCGAAATTCATAAATTTTAAGAGACTTTTGTAATTTGAAAAAGAGTAGGGAAATAATGTAATTAGCTCGTAACACTATATATGAGATATATGTAAATTATACAAAAAATATAGTATAGTTTTTTAACTTATATAATGTCGGGATCGATGTAACAATTAAGAAATGGAATAGTTTTTAGATAACTGTAGCATCATTTCTTATTTTATTTTAGTATTCCTTACTCTCTTTTTTTGTAATATAGTATTCCTTAGTAAAAGAAAGGAGTGATCTCTTCTTCGTGTATATCTTAGTCTTTGGTAGCGTTGCTTCTATTTCTTTTTTGGAAAAATTAGGTGGTTAAGCAAACTTATACTATTTAATTACTCATCATAGCTATAGTTTGTTATAATTACTACTCGCGACTAACATTAACCATTAATTACGTGGACTGACTTTGAGTTTGTATAAATACACGTTTGTATATGTGTAATTCGCCACATTTATATAAACAATTCTTTGTTTGATTTGTATTTATATACATACAATGGTTTGTATTTGTATATGATAATGATTTCCTTTGGATTTTCAATTTTGTCATCATATATATTCAATTTTGTAGTGTATAACTTTTTAAAGTTTGTATAAGCGTGTAGTTTTCGGATTTTGTACAATATAATTTATATAATATATTTTGTATAATTTTTTCATATGTTTATGTTTGTATCAACTCGTTATTTCGAGTTTTATTATATTTGTATAATTCTAGACTTTATATTACTCAATTATACAAAAACATGTGAATTATACAAACGTACCTGCGAATTATACAAATTATTGTCCTCTCTCACTCGCCTCTCTTCTCCCTCTCCCAATCTCGCTCACCTCTCTCCTCAGTCTCTCAATCCGCTGGCCTCTCTCCTCCCTCTCCAATATCTCTCCATAATATACAAATACATATGTATAATATACAATTATCTAACTGATATACGTATACATTTCACCTCTCTCCCACTCTCTGCCCTCTCTCGCTCGCCTCTCTCCTCCCTCACCCAATCTCGCTCACCACTCTCCTCCCTATAACATGTAGCTATGAATTGTAATTTGCAAAGTATAGCTATGGAGCGTAAATAGACTATTTTTGAGTAGCTATATGCGAAAGTTCCTCTTCTTTTCAAGTGTGGTAGTCAAATCCTTATGGATTACCTAAATGTTGACCCCAGGCCCAATTGTGATGATGGATATTTTGCAACTGTTTTCATCACAAATTGTATCGAATATAAATTTATTTGGTACAATTTGATACTTTAAAAAAAATAAATATTTCATAAAATATAAAAATCTAATCTAATTCTCGGTATTATCATAAAAATATATTGTCAAACCTATAATTTTTTATTTAAGAAATCTAATAATCAATTCGATTAAATTTGCTTCAGTCAATTCAATTGCTTTTGAGAATTATTTTCACACCCCTAATTTTTGTCATCATTCATTCCCTTATTAAAGTTGAAAAGACTTGAGAAATGGTCCAAGTTAGACAAGTGGTTGTAGTTAATATTCCATATAACTATATCACAAGGACTTTATAACGAAGTTTTTACTACGTAACTTGGAAGTGTCACTATTGAGCGATGCTAACAGGAATATCAAATAGAGGGGATGATTTCAATTTGAGATATGTTAAAATAGACAAATTAATAAACAAGTTGGTTAGTGATGCGCCCAAAAGTTATTTGGTTATTCACAACCAAATTTCTTTTTTTATAATTCTAAAGTTATATACATATTCAAATATAATTTTGATTTCTAATTTTTCTAAACTTAATTTCAAATACTATTTTTCTTTCGATATCATGTCCAAATGACTACCTAAATCATGAGATGTTCCACCATTTTTGGATCTCTAATGAATAGTGTCCTTGGGATAATACAAGAGAGAGATTATTATCCTCCATTTGCATTTTCAATTTCATAGTTTTTGGCCAGAAACATCTCTCAACTATACTCTATGTTTAAACCACATCCTTGCACTATCACAATGAACAAAAAAACATCCCTCAATTATCTTAAAAATGGCAAGATTCATCCTTTAATTAGTTTTTGTCAAAAAAACTAACGATTGATCAACCAACAAATCCCCTATTTTGTTTGCTCCCATTCTTCTCTTAGCTTATAGTAGTAATAGACAATCCTAACTAAATTGAATGAGCTAGGAAGAGAGGTTTGCATCCTCAACTTCACAGTAGCAGCCAGGATGTCCCGTAAAAAATGAGCAAAATATTTCAAGTAAAATATTTTTCGCTCTATATAATTACTGATCAGATAAGCAACGAAATATTATAAGAAAAAAATGTATAATTTTCTCTTTATTTCCTAGACAATGAGGGAATTTAAAGTATGAAGGTAGTTTATTTTTATTTTATTTTTGTTGATAAACACTAGTTACTGTATTTTTAAAAATATAAAAGTAACATATTCAGATATTACATAAAAAAATAATTTTTTTATTTCAATTTATGTGATGTTTTTCGCTTCTTAAGATACAAACTATGTGAACTTTTTATAAATATTTTACTATGTATTTTTCATCATATTCACTTGAGAAGAATTACAACTTTAATATGTGAAAAACGCCACATATTTATCCATAGTTAATTTTAGCTTCATTTACATGAAAGGAAATGAATTTAACCATTAGTTTCTATCAAGAAAAAAGATGGAAGGGTGAATTTGACCATTTTTAGGATAGTTAAGGGATGTTTTTTGCTCATTGTGGTAGTAAAAGAATGTTGTTTAAATTTAGAGTGTATTTGAGGGATGTTTTTAGCCAAAAACTCTTCAATTTCACCTCAATGTACCATTTGATTTATCACAGCAAGTGTCTTATTATTTTATTATGTATTAGAGTGTTAAGGGATGTGGATCATGTGGCGAGTTCGATGAGATACCTTCACATTTAATTGAGGGACATTTTTAATAAATTTTATATTATGTAAATTTAAATTAGTTGAATTGATAATTTTTGAATTTATATAATTAGATAAAAAAAATTATCATGCACCATACTAGTTCAATTTTGTCAACTTACTAACTATGATTGAACAACTGTAGTCTAGAATCTACGTGCTATACACATTTATTATAGCTGGTATAGACAATGAATGTCATCAAGTATCATTTTAAAAATGTTTGAGAAATTTTCACAGAGACTAGAAATAACAATTGAGATAGGGTAGAATAGAATAAAACCTTAATAAGAGGGTGTTGTCTCCTATATTCAGGTTAGAAAAAAAAACAGATTGAACAACTGTAGTCTAGAATCTATGTGCTATACACATTTATTATAGTTTGTATAGACAACGAATGTCTCATGTGATTCATCATCACGTATCATTTTAAAAATGTTTTGAGTAATTTTCACTGCATAGACTAGAAATAACAATTGAGATAGGGTATGATAGGATAAAACCTTAATAAGAGGGCGTTGTCTCCTGTATTCAGGTTAGAAAAAAAACAGATTGAACAATTGTAGTCTAGAATCTATGTGATTTACACATTTATTATAGCTTGTATAGACAACGAATGTCTTATGTGATTTATCATCACATATCATTTTGAAAATGTTTTGAGTAATTTTCACTGCAGAGACTAAAAATAACAATTGAGATAGGATAGGATAGGATAGGATAAAACCTTAATAAAAGGGTGTTGTCTTCTGTATTCAGGTTAGGAAAAAAACAGGTTGGGAAATTTATTTGGTACAATTTGTATAGTAAAATATGGGAGCCACAATTTAATCTCCTTATCATTAAAAATATCGTTGTTATTGGCTGGATGAGTACACCACTAAAATAAAATCTTGAAAAGAATACAAATTCTATTTTACTTACTTTTCTAACTTGTCTACTTCCCTCATTCTTGGGACACGTGTTCCCAACTTAAGTTGTAAGGCTAACTATTTTCTCTTTTCAACACTTTGATACCTTTTACTCCCTTACCCAAATTGATAAATATATAATTAAATCCGCCCTAAAAGAAAAAGAGTAATATTTTAAAACAAATACTAGTTATTTACTAGTAATATATTTTTAAATTGATTTCATATGATTTAGTATATATTATTATAAATATTATTTTTTGTTGAAACTTTTTAAGTTAGAGTTAAAGATTTAAGTTGATTATAGTTGTTTGAATGTACTTTTTCCAAAAAAGTAAATATGATTAAATATGACTGTTTTCATGAAAAAAAAATTATGATAAAATTTTAAAAAGAAAAATATAATGAAATTGATAATAAAATTTTGAATGTTTTTCAAATTCCAAATACGGCTTTAATCATATCTGAAATTTTCTTGACTAAACATTGATTTTCAATTTTTTTTTAAAAAAAAATCATGATCAAACTGCTATATTAATATTCGTACGAGGTGGTCCTACTATATTGGAAAAATTCAGCTCAATTTTTATGCTCATCCTCGCCATCAACATTAATTGTCAATTTAAGAAGCATTCACTTTACACTTGTATCATTTTTATTTGATTACATTTTTGTGGATATTATATTCCATGAAAAGTAGAACAAACTATTAAATGCAAAATATCTACCCGAACGTCAAATACTTCAAGTCCTAGGATAGGCTAGACGCATTTCTGAGAAANATTTGTTGTTGCGATACTAAACTTTCATGAGGACCTATTACCTCCTTAGACTATATAATACCGTATTTTAAGCATATATATTTGCCCATATGGACATAAAAAATAATGTAAAATTATAAATAGTAATGTGTCTACGTGGGCACATATATACCTTTAAAATACACTATTAAATAGTTCAGGGGGTAAAAAATACGGTATTAAATAGTCTAGGAAGGTAATAGGTCCTTATGAAAGTTTAGTATCGCAACAACAAATCCGACTAAAATTGAGATATTTTTCAGACTTTTATCCCAAATTATTAAATGCAAAATATCTACCCGAACGTCAAATACTTCAAGTCCTAGGATAGGCTAGACGCATTTCTAAGAAATTGCCTCCAAGTAGCCTAGTTTACGATTTTCGGTCGAATCAGAATTTTCATTAACCTTATGAATTCGATCTCATATGTTTTTAGTATTGAATTTATTATATTTTTTAACTCATGAATTAATATTTATTACTTTATTATAATTTTTATAATAATATATTTATAAAATTATACTCACATCAAAAATATTAAGTTCAGATAAACACATTACCTTTTTTTCTTTAGATTGTTTATTTTTGTGATCAAGTCAAAATTTAACGTTTCATTATTAATAGCCGAACTATTGGGTGGGTTACAAGACAACAATGGAAAATGTGAGTAAATCTTCCAAATAATGAGAAAATAATATCTAAGTCACATCATATATAGTTTGTCTTCATGAGGAGAGTGAATAGGAATTTAAATATTCTTCATTAAATAAATTCGTTATTTTTTTTCTCCTCAATGTACGTACCATTTTTTTTATTTATTTGAAGTATCTTATGTGGTTATTATGCACCACAAAAGTTAAATATTGTCAACTAACTAAATATGATTATAACTCAAGAATCCATAGGATAGCATAGCTAGGAGGCCGGTTTGTTTCATAAATAAGGTGATTTTATTTTCTTTTTGGTTAAATAAGGTTTTGAAATTGTGTTTGTTGATAGTTTTTGCCAAGAAAGTTTACTTTAAAACTCAAGCATAGTATGCTGAAATTTAAATATTGCTACAAATGAACCTCCAACATAATGTGTTGAAAGTGAAACTTTACCAATATACTAAGGAGCTCGTGTTGTTTTCCCTATGGCTCATGAAGTATCAAACGCAAAGGTTTAAAAGTTTGTTGAAGTGCTAAATCTATTATCGAAAGTCCTCAAAATTGGCATTGTTGCTAATAACTGTTTATGAAAAAAATACTTTTAAAATAGCTTTTTAGAAAAAATGCTTTTAAAAAAAAGCAATTTATTTTTGGCTAATTCATTTGAAAAGTGTTTTTTATAAGCAAATTGTGTTTGTTAAAAAAAACTGCTTTTGAGAGTCAAATTACGATAAAGGGTGAGTATAATGTACTTCAAATTATAGAGAGAAACTAGTTTAAACATCTATTATAAAAAATTAAATTAAATTCATATACAAATTTTCAATCAATATTATATATTTTTTAAAGGGTTGTAATCTTTAATTGTTATTTTTTTCTTTTTTCTAATCTTGCAAAAACATTGTTGTTACTTTTTTTTTCTCATTCTGCAAAATAATAAATAAAATAATAATACATAAACGTAAATAAAATATAAAATTTATTATATAAAAATAAAAAATAAAATTACTAAATGAAATTTACCCAAACATATGATATATGTTAATTAGTTAATAACTTATATATATATTATAGGGATATTTTAGTCCCGAAAAAAAATAATTTTCTGCTTATGCTTTTTTAAGAAGCAGAAATTTTTAGTTTTTCCGCAACAACATAAAAACTGCTTCTGCTTCCATTAAAAGATAGTTTTACAGGTTCGTCAAACACCTAATTTTTTAAAAAAATGTATTTTTCTCAAAATAAGTATTTCTGGACTCAACATCAATGTCAAACAGACTCTAAAGACTTATAGAATATGCTTTAGTACTCCTTTTTTTCACACATATATATAATTTGTGATTAAGCACTTTATATTTAATAGCTTGATTTATTTCAATAAGTTTTTAAAATACATTAATAAATGCACGTTTAAAAAAATTGAGTAATTTGAATCTCGTATTGTATATCAAAATATTGCGCAGGATAATTTTTTATATTAAAAAAATGGAAAAGGGTTAAAATTGCCCCCGAACTATATGAAATAGACCATTTATACCCTTCGTTACATTTTGGGATCAAAAATGCCCCTATTGTTATCCTAAGAGACCACAAATACCCTCAAGAGTTAACACCCCAAATTCTTGTTGACATGGCAAGCCACGTGGGACTAATCCTTCCACCTAAGCGTTGCCAACTAGGATTCACTACAAAAGAACTAGACCTTTAGCGGCAACAGCAGTCGCCACAAAAGCCCAGAAAATCGTCACTAAAAGTTTTTAACATTAAATTCTAATTTTGTGTTTTTTTCTTCATTGTTTTTAAAAAATCAAATATGATATCGATTAAGTAGGAGTTTGAAGACACTATATGTTTTATTTTTATGTCATATGTAAATGTATAAAATGTACAATGATGCATTATATATATATATAGTAGGAAATTGAATCGAGAAGTAATTTTGATTATTTTTCGTAATAATATTGGATGTTTTTAATATGGATATTGCAAGTTATTTATTTTAGAAAATTAGGTCGCAATCAAAAATTAATTATCATATTTTTTTGTTGAAAAAATAGGTTTTACTAGCGAATGGTTGTTGGAGCCTTAGTCGCCACTAAAAATCACTCATAACCTTTAGTGGCAATATTTTGGGATTTTGTGGCGACTTTGTCGCCACTAAAAGTCAAGTTCTTTTGTAGTGATCTTAGTTGACAATGCTTAGGTGGAGGGATTAGTCCCATGTGGCTTGCCACGTCACTAAAAAATTGGGGTGTTANACGTTTAAAAAAATTGAGTAATTTGAATCTCGTATTCTATATCAAAATATTGCTCGGGATAATCGAACAAACATAATACTCCTATTACATATTAAAAAATAAAGAGCAAAAAATGGAAAGAAAAAAAAAGGGGGACAAAACAGAGTGGGGTAGGACAAGTTTTTATATTAAAAAAATAGTACTAAACAGGATAGAGTAATAATACATATCAAAATTTTTACCCTTTCCCGTTCCATCAATTGCCATCCCTAGCAAAGACTAGCTTCAATAGGTTTAGGAGGTATATATTCTTCTTCTTCATGGATTGAGATGGATAAACAAATTAAATGTTTTTTTATAGAAATTTGTTGAGGGTGTAGTTCTAGCCGCAATCTATTTGACAATAGTAAAGATTTTTGTTGGAGAATTTTTTTGTGTCGAGACATAGATTTTGCAGAAAAAATTATAGACAGAAGATGCAAGCTATTGAAGATTATGTGAAAAAGGTGAGCAAATTTGTTTTGTCAGAATTTCAAGCCAAGGAGGAGATTTGTTGGGTGTTTGTCCTGAGTTTCTTATCATGATTGGGTCTTCTTTTTAGAAAAGGAAAACATGTAATCTCTATATTTGACTAGTTTTTTTTTCTTGTAGAAAAAAGTTTATGATTCTATAAATAGAGGCTCATTCGTTCTAACATAAACGTAGTCCTAGGGGCTTTTATAGTTTTGTCTACGGTGAGAATTTGTGGACACAAATGATACGTTATCACTTGACCTCTTTGTATTCCAAGTGAATTTGAGTGAGGTTAATTCTCTCAATATTTTGTACTCTCATATTTATGTAGTGAATTGTTCATCTCTTTTTGTGTACGTAGGTCGATTGATCGAACTACGTTAAATCTTTATGTACTATGGTATATTTCTCATTTGACTTTTTTTCCATGGTCTTTCAGAGTTTGTTTTGCTACCTTCCGCATGACACTTAATTATTTCGACCCTAACTATTCATGTTATATAATACAAATATAGTTTATAGACGGTAAATATCTTATATGATTGACCAACTGTCATATTACTTTTGAAAAATTATCGTCAAATATTATTTTTTAAAATGTTTGAGTAATTTTCACACTGAAGACTAAAGGCCCGTTTGGCCATGCGATATGGTATCATGATATGGAATCATGATATGGTATCATGATATGGAATCATGATATGGTATCATGATATGGAATCATGAGATGAAATTGAAGTTTTGTTTGGACATGCGATATGAAATTTTTGTGTTGTATATTTTCTCATAAACATAAAAATTCCATAAGTTGTAAAACTATTAAAATAGCCCCAATTGTTTATTCAATCTTATCAAATACACAAAAATTTATAAAATCGCACAATAAATTATTACAAAGTTATTTGTTCTCCACTTAAGTAATTGTTTCATCTAACTTTAATTTAATAAAAAAAATTGAACATAAATTGTAGTATACTAGTCTTTAATATAATCCTCCCACATAGTATGGACAATTTTCTTACGTTGAACTTGCATTTCTCGATCACGTGACCGAGAAGACGAACCAACATTGTTACTTTGAGCCATTTGTTGGTCAATATCATCCGCAACTATATTTTCATGCTCATAGACCATAAATATTTCATCACTTTAATAATCGGTTGGTGTGAGTTAAAGTGACTATATGTTGGTGAGAATAATAAATTTTAAAAAGTAATGATGTGATTATAAATTTTATTGACATATGAAATAAATGGTTAATTAGTAGACATAAATGTGAGGTTGTTTTAACAAAATATAAACTTGTGGATCAATTTTTGTATTAAAATATCTCAAATCATGATATGGAATTGTAATTCCATATCATAGTTTTTGAAGAATATGAAATCACATCTCATGATAAGGAATCATGAGATGGAATCAGCGTAAAATCACATGTCAAAACACTGATTCCATCTCACAATACCATATTGTGATATGGTATCACATGGCCAAACACCTACTAACTATCAATAGGCGTTGGGGTATATATTCTTCTTCTTCTTCTGTTAAAGATAGCTTTATTATTGGCTGGATCAGAACGCCACTTATAATCTTTGAAAGAGCATAAATTCTATTTTACTATTGTCCGTCCTTAATTACTTGTCCACTTTTGAATAAACACATCTATTAAGAAAATAATTATTGACATAGTGAGTTTAGAATTTATTATTTTATCCCTATTAATTATGAAGTAGATGAATTAAAAACTTAAGATTTTCAAAAAATTTACTTTTTTCAAAGTAATTAATTGAGGGTATAATAAGTAAAAAAAACTATTTTTTCTTAATTTGTTAAAATGAACAAATAATTAGAAACAAATAAAAAATTAAAAATAAATAAGTAATTAGGGACAACGAGAATACTTTTCCAACATGTCTACTTCCATCATTCTTGGGCCACATGTTCCCTAGTTAACTTGTCTACTTTCAATTAAGGTTATCTTTTACTCCCTCAATCAACTTGACCATATTCAAAAAAATAATACTGTATTTTAAAAAGAATAGTCATTTGTCATCCTAGAGTAGATTTTATAGAGTACTCACTTTGTTTCAATTTATATAATTCAATTTTCTTTTTAGTTAGTCCAAAAAAAAAGAAGATATATTTTAAAATATTTATTTTATTTTTAATGAAATGATTTGTAGCTATACAAATATCAATTACTTATTTTAGACTACAAATTTTAAAAGTCATTCTTTCTTAAACTTCATATCAAGTTCAACTAACTCAAATAAAATGAAACAGAGGGAGTACATATTATTATAAATATTGTTTTTTACTTTTATTGAAATTTTTTGAGTTGGAGTTGTAGATAAAATAATATTTGATTATAATTTTTACAAATAATATTATTTGTTTGAATGTACTTTTCTAAAAAAAACATGAAATATGACTAAATATGGTTGTTTTCATAAAATAAAAAATTAGGGTAACATTTGGAAAAAGAGATATAGCAAAAGTAAAAATAAGATTTTGAGTGTTTTTCAAATTCCAAAATATATTTAAAATTTTCATGAATTAACACTAATTTTCATTTTTAAAAAAACAGAAGAAAAAATAAAAATTCATGATCAAACAGGTCCTAATACTAATTTGGCGAGACGTCTTACGAGGTGATCTTGCTATGTTGGAGAAATAATTCAGTTCAATTTTCACATCAATCAACATTAATTGTCAATTTAAGAAGCATTCACTTTACACTTGTATTATTTTTATTTGATTACATTCTTGTGGATATTATATTCCATGAAAAGTAGAATAAATTATTAAATTTTAAACAGCTTCATTATTGCATCACAATCTATGGCGGTGCAAAATATCGACCCTAGTTGAACGTCAAGCAGTTCTGGTCCTAGTGTCCTAAGATAGAATAGACATGTTCTCTGTTTATTTTTTTGGTTTTCCACCCAATGTCCAGAGTCTACATTAGAGCTCCAATTAAATTTGGATTATGCACTGCAGGGCCCAATCGGGGGTGGCGCTCCCAACATGATTTTCTCTATACTCATGACTCAAATCTGAGACCTCTGATTAAAGATGAAACACTCCCTCTAGTGCACCACAAACTCATATTGGTGACATGTTCTCTGTTATTGCCTCCTAGTGGCCACGTAAACAATTTACAATTCAAGACGAAATTAGAATTATTGTTTATTTTATAGATTCAATCGTACAAACTTTTAACTAATTTTAGTATTGAATCCATTATAATTTTTAAGTTATGAGTTTATATTCATTATTTGTTGCAATTTTCTTATCAATATATCATCATACTTATATTAGTGACGAAGTCATAAATTTCTTTAAGAATATTCAAAATTTAATATATGTGTATGAAAAATAATTTTTGACCTATATATTTTATACAATTTTCTATATACATATTATAATTTTTCAATAAAAAGTGTACGATTAACCACCCCAAACTATATATAGTTACGACACTGATTTACAATACGTATATTATTAATCAGTAGATCACATCATAGTTTGTCTTCATGGGAGAATGAATAGGAATTTAAATAGTCTCTATTAAAATACATTGCAATTTTCCCCTCAATGTACCACTTTTTGATTTATTTGAAGTATCCTAGTTGGTTATTATGCACGACACAAGTTAAATACTGTGAACCAGCTAAACTATGATTTAATAACTCATGCTAGAATAGCAGGCCGGTTTGTTTCATTAATAAGGTGATTGCATTTATTTTTTGAAAAAATTTACATAAACATACAATTTAATTTACCATATTTTCTATTAAAAAATTACCATCTTAAAATAGAGGGGATGTTTTGCACAAATTGTCCTTATTTTGGGGTGGTCTTTGATTTTTGCCCCTCAAATAGGTGGCTTTTAATTTTTTCCCCTACTTCTCTTTTAACGAAAATTTGTTGTCCAAAATATTTGTAACTATGACCTCCTTACGTTAGACAAATCTTTTTGAAAAATGTTTGCCCCGGGGTTTAAGATCAGTGCTATCTAATTTGCAAAGCAAATATTTACCTCATAATATTTTTAAAAATCGCTAAGCACAAGTTATTCCCTATAAGGAATAAGTACATATACTTCTAAACTTATGTTCCGAAGCACAAGTTCATACTATTGAAATTATGTGCCAAGACACAAACTCATACTATTGAAGTTATGGCCTAAGCTACAAGTATATACTACTAAACTTATGCCCTTAAACACAAGTTAGTTAGGCATAAGTTTAGTTTTAAAACTTTATACGTTAAAATGTTCATACTACTGAACTTATTCCTCAAAACACATGTCACGCCTAAGGCAAAAAAGAAAAAGAAAAGAGTAAGGCTTAATTATGCAACTTGTGCCTAACAAAGTTGTGACCTTGTCCGTCGATTTTTGTAATTCAGTATAACTATTAATATAAAAATAATTTAAAATATTTTATTTAATAAACCAACGTACAAGGTCGGTTTATTTGAAACTATATATTTTTAACTAAAACCAACTTGGGTCATTATTCTTTGGAATTTAGAATACACTTAAAACTCCATATTTTTACTTTTAATTTCACTTTCAAATGAAATAATCAAATATTATTTGTACAAATTATAATCAACAATTCCAACTTCAAAAATTCTAAAAGAGAGTGAGAAGATATTTGATTTCTATATATCGAAGCACCTAGATTATTAAATTGAAATAATAGCAATACTTTATTATTTTCAAATTATGATTCTCTGTTTGTTTGTTGTATATAAATTGGCAAAGGTGTGCAACGCTTATTTGGTTTTGTCCCCTTTTTCACACTTGGTACGGGAAGAGTAGACGAAAAAAAAAAGAAGAGCTAATTAAACTATACTAATGGGAAAATTTGAAAAGATGATATTTTGGTACATACTATTACTTTTTCCCTCCATAGTATTAGGCAAGTGTACTTGTGATCCGGATAACGATGATGAAGAAAAAAGTAAAACCAAGACAGTACTTTACTATAAAGTGGGAGCCATCGCTTCCATTTTGGCAGCGAGTGCAATTGGGGTGTGTATTCCAGTATTTGGAAAAGCAATACCGGCCTTGAGCCCAGAGAGGAATTTCTTCTTTATAATCAAAGCTTTCGCGGCTGGTGTGATCCTATCAACGGGGTTTATACACGTACTCCCTGATGCATTTGATAAATTAGCATCACCATATTTGAAAGTGCCGCCGTGGAAAGATTTTCCTTTCAGTGGATTTATTGCAATGGTTTCAGCAATAGCGACTCTGATGGTGGATACTTATGCAACTTCGTATTACAATAAGAAAAAATTGAAAAGTGGAGTGGTGGTTCAGTCCGGAGATGAANGCTTACTTGGTTTTGTCCCCTTTTTCACACTTGGTACGGAAAGAGTAGACGAAAAAAAAGAAGAGCTAAACTATACCAATGGGAAAATTTGAAAAGATGATATTTTGGTACATTCTATTACTTTTTCCCTCCATAGTATTAGGCAAGTGTACTTGTGATCCGGATAACGTTCATGAAAAAAAAACCAAAACCAAGACAGTACTTTACTATAAAGTGGGAGCCATCGCTTCCATTTTGGTAGCGAGTGCAATTGGGGTGTGTATTCCAGTATTTGGAAAAGCAATACCGGCCTTGAGCCCAGAGAGGAATTTTTTCTTTATAATCAAAGCTTTCGCGGCTGGTGTGATCCTATCAACGGGGTTTATACACGTACTCCCTGATGCATTTGATAAATTAGCATCACCATATTTGAAAGTGCCGCCGTGGAAAGATTTTCCTTTCAGTGGATTTATTGCAATGGTTTCAGCAATAGCGACTCTGATGGTGGATACTTATGCAACTTCGTATTACAATAACAAAAAATTGAAAAGTGAAGTGGTGGTTCAGTCCGGAGATGAAGAACCAGTTACTCATACTCAATCGCATGTCCATGCACATAGTTCAGTACCGATGATGATGGGTGATTCTATCTCCGAGCTCCTTCGTTATCGTGTTATTTCTCAAGTAAGCCAATTTTTTACGTTATGTTTAAACCACAAAATTAAATATCTTATGGTATGGTATAATATTTGTGGTGTGGAGTGCAGGTTTTGGAAGTGGGAATAATAGTACACTCTGTCATAATTGGAATAGCTTTGGGTGCTTCTGGAAATCTCAAAACTATAAGGACTCTTTTTGTTGCTTTGACTTTTCATCAATTTTTCGAAGGCATGGGACTTGGTGGATCCATTGCTCAGGTAATTAATTTTCTCTATTTTTTTACATTAAAGGTGGGCAAGCCCTTTTTATTGAATGGACTATATCACATGAATTGAGTGGATGAAGCATCACCATATCGCCTGTTTTTAATACAAAACTAGCCCCTTAAGTTTATCAAGATATTTCATTTAGATAATTATACCAAATCTGTTTCAATTTAATATCTCAACTCCTAATAAAATGTTTCAATTAGATATTTTTTGTTCAAAATTTATTCACGTGTGTTCTCATATGTTTACTAGGTAGTTAAGTTATAAATAGATAATTTCCTTTAATTATATACATTCATCTCAATAAGACATAAAATATTTCAGATATTTTTCACTTGAGTTTGATGTATCCAGTGAAATGATATGACATATATATTTACATACTTAACTTATTATCTAATAGACGAATATATATATATATATATATATATATATATATAAAATAAAAATATCTAATTAATACACCTTATTGAGTTAAGATATTCCATTGAAACATAACTTTGTTAGTTACATGTGTACAAATAGAATTTGGGATTGAGTCGATTGACTATGAAGCATTTTCTTTTTGTTTCTTTTCTAATTGTTATTTATTGGAATAGTGACCTGTATAACCTTACGTTATACTCTTGTCACATTTTACTTTTTTACGTTCTTTTAAAAATCACAAATAAAAAAATATATATTTACTATTGTCTCCTTTATCCTTGATTTCTTTAATAAATTACATTTTATTCGAGAACAAGATCAAACTAATTAATAATTTTATTTTAAGAAAGTTTGGTTATTGTCGGTTTATTTATTGTTGGTTTGATTTGGTTTATCTGATTTTTTTCGGTTGAAAGTAATAAATACATATCAATAGACATAAATATTTAGTACATGAACAATTCACATAAAAGCTACTGTGGGTTCAATTAAACAATACTAGAGTTATTATTACACAAACAAAGCGATTCAATTAAGAGAAAGTATGATTATCTTATGTGAGGTAGGATAGATAAAGATTTTGTAATGAATTTTGATGGGCTTGGACTTAGGGTTGTAATAGTTGGGCCAACATTAAGTGTTAGGCCTGAGAAAATGATAAACTTAAAGACTTAAATTAATTAAAAGGGAAATTTAACAAAATATTTTTATTTTATTTATGAATAATATATAAATAATTATAAAATTTATATATCTAATTTCTCGGTTTGAGTTGGTTATTTTTGTTGTTTGTTTTTAGTAAAATCAAAATCAAACCAAATAGTATCGGTTTGCAAAATTTAAAACCAAACCAAACCAAGCCAAATAAAATTTCAATTTCTTTAATCGATTAGATTCAGATTGCGAATCAATTTAATTTTTTAACCATAATCATAATCAGATTGCATGTGTTGTATAAATGCCCTAGCTATTTGGCAAATAATTGTGAAACTGTTGGTACTTTATTATTGATTGGTAATAATAATAATTAATTAATTAATTAATGTGCTAACTAATAAAGTTGTTATATATTCCAAATGTAGGAAGATTTTATAATTTATATCATACATTTATTTGGCACTTTAATTTGCAGGCAAAATTCAAATCCCGTGCTGTGACTATTATGGCTTTATTTTTCTCGCTCACAACTCCAATCGGAATTGCAATAGGACTAGTAATAACAAAAGGATACGATGAAAACGATCGAAAAGCTCTCATTGTGGAAGGAATATTTAATTCGGCTTCAGCTGGAATCTTAATTTATATGTCACTCGTTGATTTATTAGCTGCCGATTTTATGCATCCAAGAATGCAAGGCAATGGAGAACTTCAATTAGGGGCTAATATTTCACTTCTTCTGGGTGCTGGCCTCATGTCTGTCATAGCCTTATGGGCTTAATTGATCTAACACAAATTATTATTATCAATTTCACATTTTTTTTTGTCTTTTACTTTCAATGTATTTCTTTTGGTAGTTAACTTAGGGGTCGTTTGGTAGCGTGTATAAGAACAATGCAAAATAGGGTGTATTAGTAATGATTGTATTAGTAGTGCTTGCATTATTTCTTATACACTGTTTGGTTTGATGTATTAAATAACAAATCTTGCAATATTTCTATTAAAAAAATGTATGTTTACAAAAATACCCTTCACACTTTATTTCTTTGTACACTTCCTTTGCAAAAAGGTTCTTTGCTAAAACATCAAAAAAGATTTCTCTGCTAAACATTATTTACTCTTATTCTTCTTCTTTTATTTCAAATATAAAATTAAATAGTTGTTACTATATTGAAATAAGATTTTTAAAAGAAGAAGAAGAAGATGTCAAACTTCTTCATATTTTTGCCACCATATTTCCCAAACTAAAGTTTACCAGCAACATACTTTGAAGCAATACTTCACATGCTCAAATTAACGTGTTCCTTGGGATTATTACAATAATGAGGCATTTGATGAATTTCTTCCGAATAATCAAAATGTAACAGCACCACAAGAGTACAAGGACTACTCAAATTGGAATTTGCCAGCTCCATTATTAGTAGATTCCCCAAATGAATTTCATCAATGGGGTCAAAATTCTTCATCTATTTTAGATCAAATCCTACAATCCTGGATCAACAAGAACAACAGGCACAATTGGACTCTCCAATTGAAAAGTCTAGTAGTACAACTAGACCACAAAGAAGAAGAACAAGAACAAAGAAGAATGAATAAGAGATTGAGAAACAAAGATTTACACACATTGTCATTAAACAAAATCGTCGAAAACAGATGAATGAGTACTGATGAGTCCACAAATTGGACTCATTTAGGGCTTTATTTTGATAGAAATAGTGTCCTCGAATGCTTATTTTGTCTAAATATCTGATGAAAACTCTTAAGTTTCAGGTATTTGAAGTTTTAGGGGAAACATGGACACTTAGGTGCAAAAAGGAACAAAAGGGTTGAAAAGAATGAAGAAGCTGAAGCCTGAGCATCGTCGAGCATCTTTGGCGATTCGCCAAAAGGATAGACTCCGCCCTTTGTTCCAGTACACAAAGCCCTGAAGGAAGAGGATAAAAAAGGCGATGAAAGGAGTAGTCGACGCTTCGCCGAATAGTTCCGCGAAGCAGTATTATACCGCCCAATGGTCCAGAACGTGAAGACGCTGAAGGCAAGCACTAAACGGCGATGAGACAGAAGATGGGCGAGTCGCAGAGTCACTCGGCGAACTCGACTAACTTCATCGAGCTATCCACCAACACTAACTTCTGATGGTTATAAATACTAAACTTGTTATTAATTTTAGGAGTTCTGAACCATTATTATATTTTTCACAATATAATAATACTTTTTTAGATATTTTTCTCTCAAGTTTGGAGAGAGTTTTGTGGGAGACTTGAAGAGAGAAGGATTTCATCTTCCCCAAGTTGGAAGTGGGTCTTCTCCATTCTTCTTCCTTTGCTTAAATCAAGGTTTAATTTCTTATACCCATTTGATTTTAGTATCATTTTAGGTGTATTTTGTTATTTCTTAATCTGTGGCTAAAAATTCCCATTCTTGGGGTGTGATTTAGTAAATATATGTTGATATTGTTGTTGGGTCTTGCTTGTTGATAGGTAAGATGTATTTTAATGGTGATTTCACCCAGTGGTTGTGGTTTAATTTAATGGGTTTATAGTTGCAAATATAAAACCACCCATGTGTTTTCGGCTTGCCCGAGAGAGAGGTCGTGAAACCAAGATCACTAGACTGATGGCCTAAGGAGTGGGTCGACATGAGGTTCAGCCCGAGAGGGTGAACCCTAGTCCCATATCCAAACACTCAGCTCGAGAGAGTGAGTGGGGTAAGGCGTAGGCTGGTCTTCATGTGGCAAATGGGTGTCCGAGAGGAACCCATTTGAAACGGGGTAAGTTGCCGGAGAGGGAACTTATTTCCATCTAAAGTTTAGCCTAGTCAATATTATCTTGCAAATTTCCTATTGAAGGCATGTACCCAATGATTTATCTCAACTTGTATTACGGTGACACCCCAAGAACTCTTCCCCATACTTGAGTTTCTTGTTAATTTTTGTTGTTTTTACTACTTGTGACAAAACCCTCAATTGATATTTGACACTTTCGTGTCACTCCCTTTAATTTAATATGTTTTTATTCGTTAATGTCTTTAGCTATGACTAGTTAGAGCTTAATTTTATTTTTCTATCAATTCTCAAAACCACTTCCTTGGGACACGACCCCAACCTTTAGTTGGGTTACTATACTATCGACGATCGTAGACACTCATACAGTAGGTTAGTGTCGTTGGTCACAATAAGCATCAAAATGGCGCCACTGCCGGGGAGTGGTGTTATTTGAGAATTTTTAGTTTAATAGAATTTTTGTTCTTCTTAGTTGTAATTTGCTTACCTAATTTTCAGTTTTGTTTTGACTATTTGTGTGCCACAGTAGGACATATGAGTGCAAACAGGGAGAATAGTTGCCAAGCGGGCAACTCAAGAGGTGGTGTTTTTCATCGAGATGACATCGATGATGCTAATAGTGTTTATAACCCTGATGACATGGGTGAGATGGGTGATATTTGCATGCCACAAGCTAACGAAAAAGTAAGGTTCGAAGTTACCTGTGCAACACTCCAACTCATACATTTAAGAGGATTGTTTGGAGGGTTAGAACATGAAGATCCACACGAACATGTATGGAGCTTTGTGGAAGTGTGCACCCCTTTATCCTTCAAGAACCTATCTGAAGAATCCATACGGTTTCGCTTATTTTCATTATCATTAACTGGGGGAGCTACTAAATGGTTGGTTGAGCATCCTAACAATTCCATTAAATCATGGGAGGAGCTAATTATAGCATTTCACGAAAGATTCTTTCCTCCATCAAGAATGATGAAGCTGAGAGACTATATTCAGAATTTCAAGCAAAAGAAGGCTGAACCAATTCACGAGTCATGGATAAGGTTGCGTAAGTGCCCAACGTATGGACTGCCCGGTGAATTGTTGTTCCAATACTTTTACCGTAGTCTAGACTCGGTTAATAAAGGGATAGCAGATCAATTGGTGCAAGGAGGAATAATGTTACAATCATTTGAAGTAGCCTCATTTCTCCGAAATGGTATGACTAAAGTAAATCAGACATGGTATACCAAAAATAATCAAGTTTTCCCACTATGCTTCCAGTTAACGCAGGAATAGATTGAAAAAGAAAGAAAGAGGGACGAAAACATCAAGAAGATGTTATCTCAAATAAAAATCCTACAAGAACATATGAACGGGACACGTGGAGTATTTCGAGTTGAAGAGAGTTCTTCTTCTGGTTACTCAAGACCAAGGGAGAATCAAGGTTGGAACTCCAGAAGATATGAGTAGAGTTTCCACCCACGCTATCAACCACGATGTGGGAATCAAGGTTGGAATTATTATAGTGGTGAAGAACCAAGGAAACTTTGGCAAGATGGAGCTGAGCGGGATGGTCAAGGGGAAAAATATACTCATTTGAGTGATAGCCCAAAATCTAAAGGCAGTGCAAGTAGTCCTCGGGTAAATGATTTGTTATCGCGCATACTTGATAAAGTCGAGGGCTCTGATGATTTGTTAAAAGGAATGAAAGATGACTTTTCATCACTGAACAGTAAGTGAATTCTTATGTTGATGCCATCAAAATGCTGGAAGGTAAATTTAGTCTATTATCAGCTCAATTAATGTCCAAAATGCTGATGGACTATAGTGAGAGAAAGCTGGATGTGGTTACCCGTAGCGGTAAAGTGGCAATTGGGAATGTGATGGAAAATGAGGATCCTCAAAAACATGAAGAGAGCCAAGGTGTGGAGGAGCAAGAGTTACCTACTCGACAAAACCACACTGAAGAACCATAGGAGGAAGCAGAGCAACAAGTTCAAGTTCCAAAAGTCATCCACTCTTTACCCAATATACCTCCACCATTTCCCCAACATTTGAAAAAGAAGAATGAAGATGAGAAGTTCAAAAAAAAATTTGTCAGTATTCAAGAACTTATCAATTAACCTCCCTCTAGTAGAAGCATTGTTGGAAATGCCGGGATACGCCAAATTCTTGAAAGAACTGGTTACAAAGAAAATGAGCTTGGACTATGAAACGATTGAGCCCATAGTTGCAGTGCAATTATGACAAATGATTCAATTACTAAGAGAGAAGATCCTAGAGCATTCACAATCCCCTGCACAATTGGCATGCTCCAATTCGCTAAAGCCTTGTGTGATTTAGAAGCAAGCATCACTTGATGCCCTATGCAATATACAAACAACTTGGTTTGGGTGAACCAAAGGCAACCACAATGAGGCTCCTTATGGCTGATCGATCAATCAAGCACCCAGTGGGGATACTCTATGACATATTGGTAAAAGTAGATCGGTTCATCTTTCTAGCTGATTTTGTGATCCTAGACTGTGAGATCGATGCTGAAATCCCCATTATTTTGGGAAGGCCATTCTTGGCCAACGGGAGAGCATTGGTGGATGTTGAAAGCGGGAAATTGAAGTTTCGTGTGAACGATGATGAGGTGACCTTCAATATCTGTAAATCCATGAAACAACCAAGTAATATACATGTGGTGTCTACTGAGGATGTGATAGATGAGGCAGTGGCAAGTGTGAGTCATTTAATGCGCAAGAATGAACCCCTTGAATCCGTACTTGCCAATTATGATGAATCCAAAGTTCAGGGTTACGAGAAAGTGGTAGGAGCTTTATCAGAATTAGAAGCATATTCAAGAAATTCAATGAAGTTGGATATCGACCTGAAAACCAGAGAAAGTCCCCCTGCAAAGCCATCAACAGAAAAACCACTAAAAGCCCTACCCTTTCACCTCAAATAAGCTTTTTTAGGAGACAATAATAGTTTACCGGTAATTATCGCCTCCAATCTATTGGAAAAGCAGGTGAAATTGCTCGTTGAAGTACTGCAAAGGCATATAAAAGCTAGTGGATGGACAATAACCGATATAGTAGGAATTCCTCCTGGCATCTGTACTCACAAGATTCGGCTCGACAGTGAATGTAAACCTAGTATGGAACACCAACGGAGAATGAACCCTCAAATGTAAGAGGTGGTAAAAAAAGAGATCATTAAGTGGCTAAATGCTGGTGGAATCTACCCTATTGCAGATAGTAAATGGGTAAGTCTAGTGCAATGCGTGTCGAAAAAAGGAGGTATAACCGTAGTCCCAAATACAAAGGAGAACTTGTGTCAACAAGACCAGTGATTGGGTGGAGAGTATGCATGGACTACCGAAAGGTTAATTCATGGACTGAGAGAGACCATTTTCCAATGCCTTTTATGGATCAGATGCTGGACTGATTATCAGAAAGAAGGTGGTATTGTTTCCTAGATGGGTACTCCGGCTACAATCAAATCTCTCTTGCGTCGAAAGATCAAGATAAAACTACTTTTACTTGCCCTTATGGAACATTTGCATTCTAAAGAATGCCATTCGGGTTATGTAATGCCCCCAACAACATTTTAGCATTGCATGCTGTCTATTTTTGTAGATATGGTCAAAGACTCTATTGAGGTGTTCATGGATGACTTCTCAGTCGTAGGGGATACGTTCGAAGAGTGCGTGACTCACCTAGGACAGGTACTCCAAAGATGCGTGAAAATAAATATGGTTCTGAATTGGGATAAATGTCACTTTATCGTAAAAGAATGTATTGTTCTTGGACATAAGGTGTCACAAAAGGGGCTGGAAGTTTACAAGGCAAAAATTAAGGTCATTGAGAAATTACCCCCGCCAATTTCAGTAAAGGGTGTTCGTAGCTTCTTGGGGCATGCATGATTTTACAGAAGATTCATTAAAGATTTCTCAAAGATTGCACTCCCATTATGCAAACTCTTAGAGAAGGAAGTGAAATTCCACTTCAATGATGCTTGTGTGGTTGCATTTCAATGTTTGAAAGAGAAACTAATATCCACTTCGATTATCATCAACCCTAATTGGTCCGAATATTTTGAGTTGATGTGTGATGCTAGCGGTATGACACTAGGGTTGTGTTGGGACAAAAGTGCAACAAACTGTTTCACCCAATCTACTATGCAAGCAAAACCTTCAATAGTGCTCAGCAGAATTATACGATCACGGAACAAGAGTTGCTTGCAATAGTATATGCATTTGAAAAATTCAAGGGCATACTTGCTAGGCACCAAAGTAATCGTACACACTGATCATGCTGCACTCCGATACTTGATAGCAAAGAAAGATGCAAAACCATGATTGATTAGGTGGGTACTACTACTACAAGAATTTGATTACGAGGTAAAAGATCGAAAATGAGGCGAAAATCAAGTGGCTGATCATTTATCAAGGTTGGAGGCAAGGGTGAATGATCAGCCACTTGATTTTCGCCTTTTGCAATAAGTGGTTCTCAATGGCATCGAGTAAATATGGGGTGAAACACAAAGTTGCAACCCCACATAATCCCCAAACAAGCGGCCAAGTCGAAGTGTCGAATCGGGAAATCAAAAGCATATTGGCAAGGGTGAATGATCATTTATCAAGGTTGGAGGCAAGGCGAAAATCAAGTCAACTCATCCGACATTAACCCACACACAAGGTAATTGACAAAATCTGCATACCATGGAGTCTGTTTGAGGGATATTGCAAACACCCGTTCATCGGAAAAAGAGTCGTCTATATCAATCTCATTAGTGATGGGGGTTCCCACTCTTGCAATAAGTGGTTCTCAATAGCTCCAAGTAAATATGGGGTGAAACACAAAGTCGCAACCCCATATAATCCCCAAACAAGCGGCCAAGTCGAAGTGTCGAATCGGGAAATCAAAAGCATATTGGCAAAGACAGTAAATTTCAATAGAACTGACTGGTCTAGGAAACTCGATGATGCGCTATAGGCATATCGGACTGCGTACAAAATACCTATCGAGATGTCTCCATATCAGTTGGTTTATGGTAAGGCTTGTCATTTTCTCGTCGAGTTGGAACACAAAATATTGTGGGCATTAAAAGCTTTAAATTTGGACTGGATAAAAACTTCAAGGGAAAGAGTAGAGCAGCTGAACGAGCTAGATGAATTGCGACTCAAATCATATGAAAGTTCAGCCATCTATAAAGAGAAGATGAAAAAATGGCATGATGCTTGGATACTCAAGCGAGACTTCAAGGTAGAAGATTGGGTTTTGCTATACAACTCACGACTTAGACTGTTCCCCGGAAAGCTCGAATCCAAATGGTCTGTACCGTTTAGAGTAAAGTGAGTGTTCGTCAATAGTGTCATAGAAGTTGAAAATCAGGAAGGACCTCCATTTACAGTGAATTGTCAATGTCTGAAATTGTATTTAAGGGATTATCAAGAGATTTCGTTGGTTGAAGTGGTATATTTGGAAGACGCCTAAAGGTGCTGCTGCGTCGTGCCGCGACGTTAACCAAGGCGCTGTTTGAGAGGCAACCCAAAACCCCTTTAATTACTTTATTTTTGTTATTATCAGTACTTAATTCTTGGTAATAGAATGGTATGTTGTTGGTGCAGGTGAAAGTACGCAAATTGTTTGAAAAAGTGGAGTATGGAAAACAATAGATCATGTCGGTGAGTTACCTAACGGATCGGCTAATGTGACCTTATCTGCCGTTTAACTCAAGGCATTATCAACGTTGCAGTCTGTAAAACTCAGCAAGATTTGGAGCTTATTTGCGACTGGCCGACCATTTAGGCGATCCCGCTGAAAACCACCGTTTGGACCTTCACAATGACTTAAGATTCTGTGAAACTTGGCGAATCGAATGCTCACTCAGTGAATCGCCAAGAGGTTCGGCTATCCGAACTAATGTCGCCAAAGATTCACCATATTTACGATATTTTTGGGCATTTAAGAGCTATTTTACATGAATTAGGTGATTTTTTCAGTTTTTTTTAGTATTAGCCCATAAATATTTTATTGATATGGCTTCCAGTTGATTTTTTTGTAGAACCTTTACGGAACACTCTATAGGGAGTTAGGGGAGAAGTACGTGAGGCCTCACAATTTTTACGGCTTTTTTGGGCACTTAGGAGTCATTTTTATAAGAATTAGGCGATTTTCTCAATTTTTCGTGTATGTTTGCCCAATAATATATTTGTGATATGACTTCCATATGATATTTTTATAAAACATTTGCGGAACCCTCCATAGAGAGTTGAGCAAGCAATACGTGAAGACTCGCCATTTTTACGATATTTTTGGGCCTTTAGGAGCCATTTTACAAGAATTAAGTGAGTTTTTCTGTTTTGATGCACATGAATATTTTGGTGATATGACTTTCAGATGATTTTTTTGCAAACCTTTACGAAGCCCTTCGTAGGGAGTAGTACGTGAAGTCTCACCATTTTATGATAATTTTGGGCTTTTAGGAGTCATTTTATAGGAACTAGACAATTTTCTAAATTTTTCGTGTGTGTTAGACCATGAATATTTTTGTGTTATGACTTTTGGTTGATTGTTTGCAAAACCTTTATGGATCACTCTGCGGGAAGTTGATGTAGCAATACGTGAAGCCTCACCATTTTTACAGTATTTTTGGCATTTGAGAGTCCTTTTTTACATGAATTAGGCGATTTTCTCAGTTTTTCATGTGTGTTAGCCCATGAATATTTTGATGATATTGCTTGCGGTTGATGTTTTCGCAAAACCTTTACAGAACCATGAATAAGGGGTTGGGAGAGCAATATGTGAAGTCTCATTAATTTTTACGATATTTTTTGGCATTTAAGAGCCATTTTATTAGGTGAATCCCTACATACAGAGATTTTTTCCCAATCCAAAAAGTAAAAGGAAAATACACAACTATTTTCTTGAACCAAAACTCACATTAGTTTCTCCTCTTTTTTCTGAAAAATAGAATTCTGACTTCTAGTGAATATGGGCACTATAGGGCATACAAAATTAATTACTGAGCCTTCTTATTATGAAAATAATTCTAAATAATTAATTTGAATTATTCTTACCATAATAAATTACAAATTACTCACTAGAAATTTGTATTTGCACTTCTCTATTTATATTTCAAAATTCCCCATTAAACCCTTATGTAATTCCCCATGTTAAGATTACATAAAATAATTAATAAATTAAATTATTAACGAATTTAATTCAATGATTAATTTTCATTAGAGCATTGCTTAACTTATTTCATGTGTCGGATTCATAAATCCACTTGCAAGGTTTGAATGATGAAAACTTATAAGCTTCTCAAAAAGGCATATCATCAATCTCTATATCGAGACATGAATTTTATCAACTAACTTATTATTTCACCAATACATATTATTATCATCCAATCTAACAGGCATATTGACTCATCTCAGAATCTCACATTTTAATAAATCAAAATGAAAATTAATATATACAGATCATAATAGTTATATCAGGATTAATAATATAAGTACATTTAATAGTTTAAATAATATGCTTTTATTGGTCTAAAAACAACTATATCTACTTTGTCCCGTTCAATATCATACAAAATACACTAGCACAAGAAGTTGGAACTATACCGTTCTCATAATCATGATAAATTATATATAATCTTATGTCATGTTGCCTGAAAAAATGGAGAATCCGGTGACATCTCAAGCTCATTTGATGAACTCACTTAATTGGGAATATAAAATATTCAAATAAATGATTTCTTCATTCTTCATCTTGTCACTGTTCAAGATTGTGCCACATTTATTTGATCAAGTGGATCTTAGCATGCCAAATGTGTGAGCTGATCAAAGAAGGATAATTGCAGAAAAAGACACGTGTACAATAATTACATTCTGTATATATTCTCTTTTGTAGTTTGTTAGAGTTGGTTATTTTAGATGCGTTTTATTTGGGTCCATTCAAGTGCACAATAAGATAGCTAGGATGTTCTTTCTGCTTGTAAATATACGTGGGTACATAACAAGAGAAACACACAGAGATTTTTGGCAATTCCTTTTTTATTCTTTCATGGTATCAGAGCAACAGATCTAAGGAAACGATCTTTGCAATTCTTCTTCTTCTTTCTCTGAAATTTTTTTCCAGTAAACAATGGGTAATAAAGCTGCTAAATCCACTTCTGAGAATATTGCAACTCAGATTGATAACTATCATCCATACTTTCTGAATCACTCTGATTCACCTGGATTGAACTTGACCAGCTTTAACTTTAATGGTTCAAATTATGAAAATTGGAAAATAGGTGTTCTTATAGCCTTGTCGGCCAAGAACAAGATGAGTTTCATCTAGGGAACCTACACAATACCAGAAAAAAGATCCAACTCTGCTCGTTTAATGGACGAGATGTAATGACATGGTCATTTCCTGGTTGCTTAACTCCCTGAGCAAGGAGATTGCAGAGAGTGTCTTGTACTCTCAAACTGTAGAAAAATTGTGGAATGAATTGGAAGAGAGATATGGACAAGCTGATGGTGCTAAGATGTTTCAGATCCAAAAGGAGCTCAACAACATTCACCAAGGGACGAATAACGTTGCTGCTTATTTTATGAAATTGAAGAAGGTCTGGGATCAACTGAAGGAATTGAACAGTTTCATAATTTGCAATTGTGATTGTACATGTAATGCTAAGAGTCACAATCAGAAGATGCTTGATGATAAAAAAACTCATCCAATTTCTGATGGGTTTGAATGAGGCTTATACGGGGATAAGAGGAAACATTCTGATGATGAAACCTATGCCTACAACTTCTCAACCATACTCTATCGTAATTCATGAGGAAAGCCAAAGAAAGGTACATACTGGAACTCAAATTTCTATTGACTTTTCCACTTTTACTATAAGGAGAAGGGATCCACCGAGAAACTATCCTGTAAACAAGGGAGGAAACCAGTATAATGGAAATAAGAGGGACAATGTTTATTGTCAATACTGCAAAGAAAACAAGGACACATCAAGAAACAATGCTACAAACTAGTGGGTTATCCCAAGCATTTCAAGTTCAACAATAACAAACCAAGAAAAGGACCATAATTGCCTCAACAGGCTAATGTAGTACACATTGAAGAGATCAAAAAGATAGGCAATAGAGGAAATTAATTTTCAAATATTCAAGGTTTTACCAAGGAGCAATCTGAGCAGCTGATTCATATGTTCCAATCTGCAAAGGAAGGAAGTCCAACTTTTTTAAACTCGGCAACCAGTGCTAGTGCCAACCTTGCTGGACCCTTTGTTGAAGGGGGTTCAACTTTTTGGTGAAGCACAGTCAGGACTATACATGTTGAAGGATGACATTTTGCAGCCAACAAATTCTAATTTCAAGGCACTTGAGCCAATTCTTAATTTTGTTTCTAGTTTTTCTAAGGTTGTAGTTTTGAGTCTGTTTTGAATTATGAGTCTAAGTCTTTGTATTTGAATCCAAGTTGCAATGAAGTCATGAATGACATTCCTTCTGTTTCTAATTTGAGTTCTTTGGCACAAATTTGGCATTATAGATTGGGGCATTTGCCTTTTGATTCAATGAAACATATCTCCATTTTGCCTAAACTCACCGCTAAAGGGGATCCTCCTTGTGTAATATGTCCAATGGCCAGACAAGTTAAACCAGCTTTTCTAATTAGTAAGATTAAATCCGAAAGATATTTTGAACTTTTGCATATCGACACTTGGGGGCCTTACAAAGTTCCACCTACAAAGGAGATAAATATTTTCTTACAATTGTTGACGACTTTTCTAGATGTACTTGGACATATTTACTCTCCACCAAATCAAATGCTTTTCCAACTTTGAAATCCTTCATTTCATTCATAGAGAGACAATTCTCCACATAAATCAAAGTGATTAGATCAGATAATACCTATGAATTGGGTTCAGGAAATAATCCTAAGGAGTTTTTTATATCTCATGGGATTCTACATCAAAATACTTGTGTTGCTACTCTATAACAAAATGGGGTAGTAGAGCGAAAGCAAAAACATCTTCTTGAGATTAGAAGGACGTTACTCTTCCAGTCCAAACTACCTAAGAAATTTTGGGGAGATTGTTTACTTACTGTTACTTATCTTATAAATAAGTTTCCCTCGAAAATTTTACACCACTAATATCCTTTTTTTATTTGGCACAACACCTGATTACACCCATCTCAAGTCTTTTGGTTGTTTATGTTTCATTTCTACCTTGGCTAGATGAAGGGATAAACTGGATGCTAGAGCTTTTCCTAGATTTTTTTTGGGATATCCTTTTGGACATAAGGGCTATAAGGTCTTAAATTTATCACTTTCAGATTCACATTTCGAGGGATGTCAAATTTATTGAACACATTTTTCCTTTTGCTTCTCCATTACTTGTGCCTTATTTATTCCCAGTACCTCATCTCAATTCTGTTGAGCCTAGTGTTGCTTCTCCTTCCTCTTCTACACATCCTGCTCCCGTATCTCCTTCAGTCTCTCCTTTGATGCCTTTTTCATCTCCCCATCTCTCTTCTATCTCTCTTGATTCACCAGATTTTTATCCCAGTTCCCCTGCCTCATTTTCCCAAAGTTCTTGTCCAGATACCATTGTGCCATCCTCACCCTCTCCATCTACTCTTATTACTCCTGCAGGTGAAGTGTCATCCTCAGCACCAGCTCCTGACTTGCGCAGATCTCAAAGGGATCACAACTAGCCTAAGTATCTTTTAGATTATTTTTTTCATAATGCATTTCAGTTATGTCTCCTAATCCCCCTATTTTCCCTTTTTATTCTTCTTCTTTCTCTGCCTTAACTACCTTCAATCAACAATTGGTTACTTCTGTTTGTCAAATTCAAGAACATACTTCTTATCTTCAAGCCGCAATGCATCCTGGTTGGCAGTCTGTTATGGATGTTGAGTTTAAAGCACTTGATTCCAACAAAACTTGGGACATCGTACCTCTACCCCATGGAAAAATTGCATTGCCCTGCAAATGGGTATACAAAGTAAATATCAAGTCAGATGGTACACTTGAAAGATTAAATGCCCGTTTGGTTATAAGAGGTGATATTCAATGTGAGGGCATTGATTATACGTAAACTTTTTCTTCGATTGTGAAAATGACTATTATCCATTTTTTATTGGCCATTGCTATCAAGAAAGGTTGGAAATTGTATCAGTTGGATGTTAAAAATACATTTCTTCATGGGGACTTGGATAAAGAAGTTTACATGAGTTTGCCTCCTGGCCTTTCTGCTTCATCTCCATCTCATGTTTGTCTGCTTCGTAAATCTTTGTATGGCCTTAAACAAGCCTCTCGTCAATGGTATGCTCTTCTATCCTCTGCTCTTGGCACACGAGGTTTTAGTTGTTCTCTCAATGACTACTCTCTTTTTTACAAGTTCACTGGATCTCTTGTCATCATCATCGCAGTTTATGTCGATGATATCTTGATCACTGGAAACCATTTGTCTGCTATGAAACATTTTCTTAATTCAGAATTTCATATTAAGGATTTGGGAGAAGCCCATTTCTTTTTAGGGATGAAGTTGCTTCATGAATCAGAAGGTTTGGTTGTCACTCAGCGCAAATTTGCTTTAGAGCTTTTATCTGATTATGATTGTCTTGAATCTTGTTCTGTGTCCACTCCTTTGGATCCTACCGTCAAATTGACTGCTGATTATGGCTCTCTTCTATCCGATCTGACCATTTATCGTCGTCTCATCGGAAAGCTCAATTTTTAACCAATACTCGTCCTGATCTATCCTTTACTGTCCAGTCTCTCAGTCAGTACATGCATTCTCCTTGTGAAGGTCATTATCAAGCTGCTCTTCGTACTTTACGCTATATTTGCAGGACCCTGGTTTAGGGATTTTCATCTCCCCGTCTCCTTTATTTCAAATCTTGGCCTTTTGTTATTCTGATTGGGCTTTTTGCTCAGATTCTCGTCGCTCAGTCACTGGTTTCTTTGTTAGTATTTGTGGTAGCCCCATTTCCTAGAAGTCTAAAATACAGTCGGTCGTCTCCCTTTATTCTGCCGAGGCCGAGTATCGCTCCATGCGTCGGTTGGTCACATAAATTACTTGGCTTGTCCGTCTTCTTAATGATCTCTCTATTACGCCATCTCTGCCCATTTCTCTACATTGTGACAATCAAGCTGCCATTCACATAGCAAAAAATTCAGTCTTTCATGATAGAACAAAGCATATCAAGCTTGATTGTCACTTCATCCGCGAAAAACTATTGGATGGTCTGATTTCTCTATCCTTTGTGCCTTCTTCATCAAATCATTGCCGGACCTCTTCATCGGACTATTTTGCACAAGTTGGGAGCTCGATCTCCGGTCTCCCACTTGAGAGGGGGTGTTGCCGGAAAAAATGGAGAATCTGGTGACATCTCAAGCTCATCTAATGAACTCACTTAATTGGGAATATGAAATATTCAGATGATTGATTTCTTCATTCTTCATTTTGTCACTGTTCAAGATTGTGTCATGTTTATTTGATCAAGTGGATCGTAGCATACCAAATGTGTGAGCTGATCAAAGAAGGATAATTGTAGGAAAAGACACGTGTACAACAATTACATTCTATATATAATCTCTTTTATAGTTTGTTAGAGTTGCTTATTTTAGATGCCTTTTATTTGGGCCCATTCAGGTGCACAATAGGATAGCTAGAATGTTCTTTCTGCTTGTATATATTCGTGGGTATAGAACAAGAGAAATACATAGAGAAAATTTTGGCAATTCCTTTTTTATTCTTTCATGCTACAGTCCTACAGATGGCATGTCCAACTTCCATCTTAGATTGTGAACAAAACAAATACTTATAAGAACCGATGATTAATCATCTGTGTATAAGCTAAAACTCTATACACTAAATCATCTACTATATAAATAAATAAACACCTTAAACGAATATATGATCTATTAAACCTTTTATATAACCGAATAAATAATTATTCTATAATAAATACTATATATAAAACATATGATTAATAATATATATTACAACATTAATACACTATATCAAAAATGCCTTATTATAATTTGTTGAGATACATAGAGTTTTGTGCTCAGGTGATGCAAGGGTGATCTGATTCTTATTTTATAAGGACTATAGTCGAAAATTATGCTAAAATCAACTGTTGTTGGTATTTACTGCTAATCCGGACGGGACTATAGTCGAAAATTATGCTAAAAGCAGTATAGAATCGATTCTTATCACTTTATATTAAGGTTAATCGATGATGTTGAATATACGTGTTTTCGTACGCTCCCTTGTTTTTTTCTGCATATTCTAATCTAGACATCATGAGCTGTGTAGGTAATTTGTGGTGCTTGCGGAGTATACAGGGTGAAAAGAGAATTCATAGTTGAGTAATTTTTGAATTAAAAATTAAAATTGGGTAATTTTCTATTAAAGAATTTATAATTGAGTGACTTTTAAGTTAAAAATCAAAATTAAATTTATGTGAAAGACTCATAGTTAAGTGATCATCTGAGATATTGTCTGCATCATATTCTTATTATACCTTTGAATAGTAGAGGTCGGTATTCGTGTCACTATATTTTAAGTGTGTTTGTTATTTTTCACACTTTAATTTGCGTGAAAAATCTATCTAAGGCTTACTTTCGTTTGAGTTATTAAATTCCGCATTGGCTATCAATTTATTTTATTGGTGGAAGTGGATTTTTTTCGTAAAAATCAGATAATTGGATTGAGACAACTAAGGAACGCGTTTTGGTCCACAAAGTACATTCACTGTTCTGACAGAAGAATCATTTGGAAGTCTATGAAACTCAAGTCTTCTGGCCACTACTTTGGAGTTGACAATTGATTTCAACAAGAGTAATAATAATATTTTAGTAAAGAAAATGATGACATAATTCTTTATAACTGTAATAACATGTCCTCCTCATTATCTTCTACTAATTGCCTTCATTAATTCTTAAATAACTATCTATATGTTTTATATTTTATAATGGAAGAAATTTTATACATATATAAATAATGTTTTCCTCTTCCTTTTGTTGATATAATAGAAAAATGGAGAAAGAAGATGAGAAGTGGATGATAAGTTTTATGTTGTGCTTGTATTTTGAGTTAGTGTAGTGAATGAGTTGAAACAAAGAAAAATATTCTAACTCTTCAACTAGTTTACTATACAAAAGAAAGTGATTTTATTACTGAAGAAAAGTATTCTAATAGCGAAGCTTTATATTCTTTAACTAATCCGAATTGTTAGAGTTACACGATGTTGTTGGCTTGTTATATCCTAAAAGAAACAAATCAAGGATTACATAATTGGATCGGTATAGATTATGTCGCAGACTTACAGTAGCTTAAATCTCCTTGGAAAGAGCAAAATATTGCACCTCAACCTAAGTACTTATTTATTTATTTTTGTCATTTTGTTTTTCAACATTAATTTATTATAATTTGTGTTATTATATACACCAACATATTTTATATTAAAATTTTGTTCTTTCGTATCAAAACAACATGGGTATTTATAAAAGAAAATATGAATATTTATAACCAACACTCTATATAAATGTTGCTAAAATTTTTAGCAACTCTCGATGCAATGAGATTACTCAATTACTACTAAATATCAAAATTATTTAATATACCCTTCAACTTTGCGATTTAGAGCTGATATACCACTCATTATAAAAGTGTCTCACATATACCCATATCATTATACAAATGACTAAGATATACCCTTTATATCTAATCGAAACGAATAAATTAAATTAATTTTTAAAAAATAAATAAATCATGTAGGCGTTTATTAGATCGTTCTAACAAAGTTCAGAGGCATAATTTGATCCTTCATACAAGTAAGAAAATTTATTTATTATCTTGATGATCAAATATATTTTTCACTTATTTTCTAGTAAAATTTATTATAGACTCTTGATTATTTTTTTCATATATGAAAAATAAATTACTATATAACTGTAGAAAAGATATTTTTAAATGCATTCTTACTTTTTTTCTTTTTTTCATTCACATTTCTTTCTTTTTATTTTTTATTTTCACATTAAAGATGAAATAAGAATAAAAAATTGAAATAATTGTAAATGTAATCAAATAGATTTATAAAAGAGATATTTTAAAATTAAATTAGCGATTGAATAAAAAAAAGTCATATATGAAAGAATCAAGTATACATGTTTTCGAACCTGCACAGAACATGTTGGGTCCCTTATTGAAATTTGTTTGTTTTTCTTTAAAATTCATTATTATTTTTTCTTTTTCTCTTAGCTATTTCCTTATGTGAATTCATTGAAAAAGAGTTAACCAAGTTGGACTAATAATGATATCCAGTCATACGTTCTTATGATACTTATTACTTAAGGCACAATTTGTCAAGGTATTTGGATTTTGGTCAATGTTTTTCATGAATCAATATTTTTTGGTTTGAAACGAAATGGAATAGGAAGACCGTGGCTTTGGAAATTCACCACACAAAATATGGTTATGATTTAATGTTATTTTCTCAACAAACAAATGAAAACGAATTCTCTAGGTCGTTCGTAGAGTCGAGAGAGTATTAGTAAAAATAATATCTGTATTAATTTTGTGAATTAGTAATACTTTATTGATACACTTTTTCATGTTATGTATAACTAATGATTGCATTAGTTATTCACCTTATTGTGTATTAAAATGTGTATTATTAATGCCATGAATTTCTAGGTATTACTAATAGAATGAGTTTTAATGCACGATTGTAGACCTCATTGCCTCTCAAAATCCTTTTTACATCTTTTCCACCACAAATGTGAAGGGTATCTTTATAAACAAATATTTTTATGCAATGCATGATATTTCTAATACACCAAATCTAACCGTCCATAAAAAATAATCTATGTACAATTAATACAAACATTACTAATACAAACATTATTAATACATTCTATTTAGCATTATTTTTATACAATAATCTATATACAATTCATACAAGCATTATTAATGCAAACATTACTAACACATTCTCTTTAACATTATTCTTATACCACTCAGCCAAACAATCCTAACCTCAAAAGCAATTCTAGGCATAGAAAAAGAAAAAAATAAGTGGAAGCTTTAAAGAAAAAAGGAAGAAAGTAAAGTCAAACCACAATTTCTTCTTCTTCTTTTTTTCTTTTAATTTAATTAATCAATGGGATTAGCTTATATAAATCTATGTGAACTGAACTCTGCAACTATGTGATTGCTCTACCACCAAGATCGAGTGACATCACCTTATATTTAAGTAGTTTCTTTGTCACAATTTATATGAGATCGTTTAATTTAATATAAATCTTAAAAGTAAGTAAGATTTTTAAAATTTGTGATTTAAAACAAATCTAAAATATTTATGTAATTATAAATGATTTCATTAATAAAATTAACTTACTTCAGTATAAAGTATAACATTCTATTTTTTTAGTTAGTTTAATTAAAAAAGCATCACATCAATCGAAATAAAGTACTTAGTTACACTGTTCAAACGTGATAACCTGCATCTCAAAATCTCAATTTCAAGAAGAATGAAGGAGAGTACCTTAGTCCACATAGAATTAGTTAATTTAATCAGAAAAAATCAATCCAACCAATCAAATTGTAATTAAGAAATAAAAGAAAAATAGGTTTTACACAAATCCAACTTATAAGCAGTAGAAAAATGAGTTATCTGCCAGGTAATTAAGAGGTGCCAATTGGTGAAAAAAATATAATGGAGTACTAATAAAGATGAATATACTACTTGCTCTCCTCTTTCTAATAATACTTAGTTGTTCACTCTTATAATTTATATACAAATTAAAAAGTAGTAGGATGATTTTACCAAAATCCCCTTAGTAAATATAAATCATTAAAATATTAAAAAATAAATTATATTTAATAGCTAAAGTAAAATAGACAAAAAATACTCTCTCTGTCCCTAATTATGTGTCCATATTTTCTTTTTTAGTCGTCCCTAATTACTTGTCCATTTTGACAAATCAATAAAAGATAAAAAAATTTTACCTATTATATCCTCAATTAATTATTTTGAAAAATGTAAAACTTCTTGAAAATATTAAGTTTTTAATTCATACACTTCATAATTAATAGGGGTAAAACGGTAAACTCACTATGTCAATTATTAATTTCTTAATAGATGTGTCAATTCAAAAGTAGACAAGTAATTAGAGACAAATACTAGTATTCATTGGTTTTCTAAACTAGACAAAAAATGTTAAATATCTCAAAATAATCAGTGAAAAGTAATAAAGGTTAAAGCTAATAAAAACTTGCCACAACATCTAGCAACATCTGGACTGACTTGTGGTCTCCTCTTCGTTATATGTCGACATTTTTTTGACTCTTTTGCTCTATTTCTCTTCCATTCTTTCTCTATCCGTCCATATCTACGAAGCATAGTGAACACATTATGTCTTCATTTCTTCCCCTTTTAATGTTTGGTTGCTACAAATCCACAATAACTAAGTATGAAAATAGTCTTTAGTACCCTTTCTATCCTAATTTCTGTGAACGATTGATATTCTTTAGTATTTTTTATTTTTATAAATGACTCTCGTATTCTCTAATACTTTTTTTTTTTTTTTTATCCCTAATTGGATGACTATGGGATTCTTTGATGGACTTTCTCCAGGAGGGAAAAAAATACTTAATTTTAGATATCAATTTGGGTATAACTTTTTTTGTGTATTTACAAGTCAACATGTATAGCGAACTTGCCAACAAGTGCTTATGAAAGCAGGTTGGTGTGAATGATAAAGTCTTAAGTCAGTCTATCAATTCCAATTAATTAATTTAGTCAAAGAAAAAAAGAACTCCAAATACTCATACTTTTGGACAATATCGGAAATAATATTTTATTTCTTTTTCAAGTTGTATGACTTATATATATATATATTTAGCAAGTTGTGCAAATCTTTCTTGGTTTTCTCTCATCATTTTTCTCTTTTTTAACACTTCATGTGTGCTCCATAAAACACCCAAAACTATCATTGGGATCACATAAAAAGCCTCTTTTAGTTTTCTACACCAATATTTAATAGTATTAGTTATGACAAAATTTGAAAAGATGATATTTTGGTACATTCTATTGCTTCTTCCCGCCATAGTATTAAGCGAGTGTACTTGTGATCCTGAGGATGAAGACAGAAACAAAAAAGAAGCACTCAAGTACAAAATGGCAGCACTGGCTGCCATTTTGGTAGCGAGTGCAATTGGGGTGTGTATTCCTGTTCTGGGCAAGGCGATTCCCGCCTTAAGCCCAGAGAGGAATTTCTTCTTTATAATTAAAGCTTTTGCGGCTGGTGTGATTCTATCAACGGGGTTTATACATGTACTTCCTGATGCATTTGAAAGCTTGACATCGCCGTGTTTGGCAGAACATCCGTGGGGAGATTTCCCTTTTAGTGGATTTATTGCAATGGTTTCAGCACTGGTGACTCTGATGGTGGATACTTATGCAACTTCGTATTACAGTACGAAAAATTTGAAAAATGGAGTGGTGGCGACTGAGGCTGGAGATGAACAAGGAGTTGTTCATGCTCACTCTCATGGCCATGTTCATGGTTCAGGATCAATGATGGCTGATTCAGAGTCCGAGCTCCTTCGTTACCGTGTTATCTCTCAGGTAAATTGATAAGTAATTTGGTACAACTAGTTGAACTAAAATGAACAACTTATATGGAATATGGAGTTAGTATCTATTAAATTATGAATTAATAGTGTAATACTCTTTATGATTATTTAAAGTGCAAATATTTTGCTAAGTTTAAAAAGAGTTTAATTTTATTACACGAGCTAGGTCGAGGTTCGTGGATTCAGACGAACCAATAACTTTTCTGTAAATTTTGTATTTATACTAGAAAATTAAGTAAATATATATGTATATTAACTAGTGAACGTCTAACAAAATTGATTGATAACTCAATAATTAAAAATAAATAAAAAATTAAAACCTTCAAACTTCTAATACTCTGAGAACACCATAAAGATCGTGGAATGGAGGGAAAGGGAGAGGGGTAATATGAGAATTGATTCTGCACTTAATATGTGAGAGATTCAATATTCAGGAAAGTAAAAGGAAAGTATATCTTTTTTCTTTTTAATAAAAAATAATGAATGATGTTCTTTTAATTTTATGCTTATTTAAATAAATGAAGTTTTACCTAATAAAAAAACTATTAAAGAATTACATTTTTTTATTTATTTAAAGTTCTGAGATATTTTATATTAAAGTTTTACCTAACGAAAAAAACGTACTAAAGAATTATATCTTTGTTTTTATTATAAATAAAATAAGAAAATAATTATCTTTTTTGATACGTAAAAAATAATAAATAAAAATAAATGGAGAGTATTATTATTTTTTGGAAAAATCCTTTTGGCCAGAAAATTTGGTTAGAATTTGGCCAGAATGGTAAAATAACATATTTCACATTATGTTATTTTACCTTTTTGAACATTTTTATACTTTTAACTTTAATACATTATAATTAAAAAGGAAAAAAATATCAGTTTATTTTAAAATAAAAAAGATATTATAGACTTTTTAAATTTCTAACCAAATTTTGGTCAAATTTTCTGGCCATTTAGCATTATCTTTATTTCTTTGGTGTGTGAATAATAACATTTATGGTGGGGCTTGTAGGTTTTGGAACTTGGGATAATAGTGCACTCTGTGATTATTGGAATAGCTTTGGGTGCTTCTGAAAGTCCCAAAACTATAAAGCCTCTTGTTGCTGCTTTGACTTTTCATCAATTTTTCGAAGGCTTGGGACTAGGTGGATGCATTGCTCAGGTAATTGTCACGGACGTGTGTGTCTATTTATTTAATTTTATACAAATTTAATTGTTTATTTATACACATCTAAAATCGAAAGATATAAATGTGGGGTGTGATGAGGATTGTTTTGGGTCCATTGCATTTATGTGAATAGAAGGCTACGTACTCACTAATTGTTTTTTGTCTAGATTTTGACAAAGTCTTGAACGTGAAGTGTTGTGGGTTTTTGTCCAAATGCATAGTTACAAAAAAAAAATTACCATTCAAAGTCAGAAAAAGCATGCTATGTCAAGTCAATGAAGAACAATATAATGGATACGTTAGTACTAATTATGCATTGCGAAAGTTTAGGTGTCGGTACATTAACTAATTAAATATTTCGACCGAGAATTGATTTTATAGGTCACTTATAAAAGAAAATTTGTTTTATGATCTTCATTTATACACATAAGAGATCTAAAAAAATTCATTTTCTAATAAATTCATTTAGATACTTAAACTCTAGTTTGAATCTTTTTGCAGGCGAAATTGAAGACCCGCACAATTGCAATAATGGCTTTATTTTTCTCGCTCACAACTCCAATTGGAATAGGAATCGGACTAGGAATAACAAATGTTTACGATGAAAACAGTCCAACGGCTCTTATTGTGGAAGGAGTATTTAATTCGGCTTCAGCTGGCATTTTGATTTATATGGCTCTAGTTGATTTTTTAGCTGCCGACTTTATGCATCCAAGAATGCAAGGCAATGGAAAGCTTCAATTAGGGGCTAATATTTCACTTCTTCTTGGTGCTGGACTCATGTCTATGTTAGCCAAATGGGCTTAATTGTTACCAATATAGAGTAGTATACAATATATATATATACACGATTGTAAATCTTTATTTAAACTACATAATAGTGCACCCTTTACTTACTTGACTTGTTTTGTTTATATGGAAGATTCTGCTTTCTAGTGTGCCTAGTATATTTTGGACCATGTTGATTGAAACCAACCTTGAAACTGTCCTCCGTTTCAATTTTGTTGGTTTTGACTTGACACGAAATTTAAGAAAATAAAGAAAAATTTTAAATCCTATGATTTTAAATAAAACAAAGTGTGTCATTTTTTTTTTATGATGATGAAGCATCGAATTCAGAAGAGGAATGAAGATTCTGCCTGTAAAATAAATTAAATAAAAGAAGCAAAACATGTTGGGTTCGAAAGAATCATGACGTTATGAGATTGCAAAATTATGTAAAAGTATACCAAAAATATATTATTAATATAATTTGACCAAACGACGACCTACATATAAAAAATTAATATAATGTTAAAAAGCATAAAAACTACTGGGAGGATAATTTCCCCCCTAAACAAGACTCTTAAATGGATTATTTTGTATTTTTGGTATGAGAAGAATGATCTTCAATTTATAGAATTTTAAATTTTATCTCCATGGAAGAAATAATCAAATATGGAAGATAGTTATATAGTCTTTTACAAGAAAAGTGAAAATAAATTATGATAATGCTGCTTCAACTTTCTTTTATAGGAAGAAAAAAAAATCAACTATGATAAGAAAATTAGAACAAAACATGGTTAAAAAGCATTGCCTGAGAAGTCAACTTAAGATCCTCTTGCATTAGGACAACTTTAACTCTAGAATCATTGCCCACCTAAGGTAAGAATTGTTTAAGCAACTATAATGGACTAAAATAAGTTCACAACTAAAATGAGCCAAACAAACTAAGCTAAAAATTAAAATTCATCAACATATCCATGGACTCCTTATTGCAAACACATCACCTACCTTTCAAGAGAGAGAGAGAGAGAGAGTAATTCATTTAATGTGTGTGGTCAAATTCCAAAGCTTTATGTCATGTTGGTTATATAGGAGTAAACAATTGTCTAGTAGTTCTCCAATTAAATACGATTTGATTCAACTACACATCATTATTTTTGAATACCCTTAATAAAATTGATTCTATTTTGGGGTGATATTTAATTTTTATTATTTAAATTCTTAGTCTTTAATTTTCGTCCCTAGTACTCATTTAATGAAAATTTGTGAGTTAAAGTAACCTTAATTATAATTTGCATGACAAATTTTTTAGAGAATGTTTTCCTTGGGACATAACTTTTATAATATCTGATTTGCGCGCAAGACTTTTAGATAACTTTTATCTTGAGGCATTATTTTTGTCACTGAACTTATGCCTTTGGGCATAACTTGTGTTGTGAGTTATTTTCTTTTGTCTTCAGGTATAATTTGTGCCACTGCACTTATGTCTTGTGTATAAGTTGTGCCCCGGATATTATTATTAAATTTTTTGGTGTATAACTTGTCACTGAACCTATGATGTGGGGTACAACTTATAAGTCATTGAACTTATGCCTGAGCCATAACTTTAACTCAACTTATGCCTTATGAATTTTAATTTTTTACATTGTTGAGGACATTTTCGACTATATATTGTTATTTAATAAATAATTACTGATTTTAGCGATATTTTTTATTTATTATCATTTATGGCACTAGATAGCAAAACTATGTTAAATATGCAATATGTATTAAAAGTGAATTATGTATGCAATATATATGTATTATAACTGTTTTTCTTAAATATATTATGCTTGTTTGGTAAGAAATTGGCACATTATATTATAAGTGTATTAAAATGTGTGATAAATGTATTATCCATCAATAAAACTTATATTATATATGAATAATAAATTATTTTTTGTAATATGTATTAAAACTGTATTATAAATGTATTAAAAGCGATCAAATGAAAAAAAATGTTACTACTGTAAATGGTAAATATTTTTTTAATATAGTATATTTATATAAGTTTCCCAAATTAAAAACCATCTATTTTGAGGGGAAAAATCGGAAACCTCCCTATTTGTGGGGCATTTGTGCCGAATAACCCAAATCACTTTGGGCCGCAAAGGTATTGTGGGCTATTACAGAAAATTTTGTAATCAGCACTATTAGAGCCCATTTTTGCAATCTATAGCTCCATTGTTTGTATTCAAAACGAAGTTGCATTTTCCTTTCAAAATATAGCACAATACAATGTATTCGCGCATGTATAATATCTATTCCTAACTCAAAATCGTGCGAATATAATATATGATTTTAACTGTATATGTAAATTTTCAAAGTAAAGATTGAATGTATGTGTATATATGTGAAATATTAGTTGTATATGTGGTTAACTGAATCTAATGTATGTATTTTTTTAAAGCTATTTGTCCTTCATTGATTTATCAAATATGACAAGTAAAAAGGAAAATCAAATTAGAAAATATTTAACAAGTAAATAGGAACAGAGGGAGTATAAAATTGTACATAACTTTAATTATAATCTCAATTAATTATTTGTAAAACTAACCACTAGGCACCTGAGGTGCTAACATTGAAAACTTTCTTTTTATTTATTTTTAGTGACATATTAAAGGAGAATGACAAGAACGTCTTAGCACGTATAGAATTATTTTGTTAATATAACTCTTGAAGAATAAATCAAATCAATTTAATTAGTAAATAATAAAGGATAACTTCATATGGAAATCAACGAAAAAATAAATTAAAGGTCAGCTAATAAATAAGAGCAACATATGTCGACATTTTTTCGACTAGTAATGTTGTTGGACTCTTTCTAGCTCTAATTTCCTTAATTCTTTCTCCTTTGTTTATTTTTAATGACTTAATTATGTCTTCATTTTTTCTTATCATTAAATACGTGTTCCCGAATATTTATGCGATAATTAAGTATGAATGTACCTTTTAATATATGTTTTTCCATGTTTGACATTCTTTTGTCAAAGTTGTGACATTTTTTTTAAAAAAAAAAATGTTTTCTCTCTCTTTTATTTAGACACTTCATGTGACTAGAGTGATTGATATTGCGAGTTTGACATTTAAAAAAGCAATTCAAAATTTTCATTGGTCATGGCGAAGATGGAAAAAATTGTATTTTGGTACATTCTATTGCTTCTTCCCGCAATAGTATTAGGCGAATGTACTTGTGATTCGGAGGATGAAGAAAGAAACAAAAGTGAGGCACTCAAGTACAAAATGGCAGCACTCGCTTCCATTTTGGTAGCGAGTGCAATTGGGGTGTGTATTCCTGTTCTGGGCAAGGCGATTCCCGCCTTAAGCCCAGAGAGGAATTTCTTCTTTATAATTAAAGCTTTCGCGGCTGGTGTTATTCTATCAACGGGGTTTATACATGTACTTCCTGATGCATTTGAAAGTTTGACATCTCCGTGTTTGAAAGAGAATCCATGGGGAAATTTCCCTTTTTGTGGATTTGTTGCTATGGTTTCTGCAATGGCGACTCTGATGGTGGATACTTATGCAACGTCTTATTACAATAAGAAGAATTTGAAAAATGGAGTGGTGACAACTGAGGGTGGAGATGAAGAAGGAGTTATTCATACTCACTCTCATGCCCATGCACATGGTTCAACAACAATGATGGCTGATTCTAATTCGGAGCTTCTTCGTTATCGTGTTATTTCTCAGGTAATGATTTAAGTTATATATACTGACGGACTAATAAATATGTATTGAATAACATTTGTGGTGTACATGGAGAACAGGTTTTGGAATTGGGGATAATAGTGCACTCAGTGATAATAGGAATAGCTTTGGGTGCTTCTGAAAGTCCTAAAACTATAAAGCCACTGGTTGCTGCTTTGACTTTTCATCAGTTTTTTGAAGGCATGGGACTTGGTGGATGCATTGCTCAGGTAATTACACTATACTCCTTTTTTTTACTTTACTAATAAAATAATAACTAGTGGATGGTTAGGGTTAATGCCTTCACTATTTGAGGTAATAAAAATAATACTTAGGTTTTGCTAGATTAGTACAATTCGTTTTCATAGTAATATATTCTCCATCTCGCATGATGGAGGTTTCAACAAAATACTTTATTTAATTTTGTGTGGCTCATTTTGATCCTCAATCGTTAATGTATGCATTATCTTTATGTCTAATCTGAAAATTCCCCAATTTTCTCATTGCATACATGCAAAGAAGAGAGCACACATTTTTCCTTATATTATATTTTAAGAATCACATATACTTTGATTTTGAAAAAAAATAGCTAACGAAATTGTAGATATTGAAATTTTGTGGGACTCTACAAGACTTGTTCAATTCGAATTGGGACTCTAGAAGGTGTGTTCAGTTTCAATTCGAATTCTTAGAGCCTACTCAATCCTAAACCCTAGTTTATGTGGGTATTGTATTCCCTTGAAAAGGCATCTTGAAAATTCCATAAAGAGATCGAAATCTTGATATATTCCACAAATTGATGGAATATTCATACAGACGTCAAATTTAAATCATCCTAGTTCGAGAAATATATATACGCCACTAACGGCCCTAGAATTATGGATAAATCTTAGGAGAGTAGAATCAAGGGAGGAACATAATTGTACCGCAATCTTTATCAATAAAGTTATGTTTCTTCTTATTTTATTGTGATTGCAATTTATTTTCTGTCACTTTAAAATTTGTTGCAAACATGAATCTTTAAAATATTCAAAAAAGTGATATATATATCTCATATAATTTAAGGACAAATTGTCACCACAATGAAAGAGTCACAACCTTTTTCCCTAAACAATATCAGATACACACTTTTACCCTTTTTTGTAAGATTTTTAAATTTTAGGATTTAATTTGCGTCTAAACTATTGAGAGTGTGAGATTTCCTACCTGAATTATCATCTAATGGTTAGCAAAACACACTTCGATTAATTTTTGAGGATGTGTCTTACACTCTATCTTTTACTTGAAAATTATGTCACGTGGTACTCCACGAGGAAAAATAATTTCACTGTGGCAAAGCTAAATTAATTAAATTAGGTTAAGAGTTAAGGTTAAAGATTAAAAATTATCACCGCATAAATTAATTTGTTCTCCACCATGACATCCAACATCTTCCTCTCTACCTTTTTAATTATGGTCTCGTCTCAACCGTACCTAGCGCTGATATCTCCGGCGTTGAAGGGAAGAGTTTAGGATTTGTAAAGAAATCCTAGAAGATTTCAGGTGAACTAAGATTTTATGGCTAAACGCAACCTGGAAGCGTTTATAGACAAAACATTTGATTTGGTTAGCGTCTAGGTGTGTTTCACTGATCATTAGGTGATAGCTCAAATATGAAACTTACACTTCCAATAGTTCATATATGATATTCAAAAAAATTGAGGTAATTTATGTGTGTTTTTAACCCTTTAACCTTAAAATTTAACACAATCTGAACTGAAATACTACTCACCAAGTAGCTTTTAATGAACTCTTAAGTGTGAAGTGCCAAGAGGGTTTAGCCATCAATGTCTCTCACACACACACACCAAAAAAAGAAAGAAAGAAGAAGCTAGATGCCTCAGGTCAATGTTGTACATTATTAGCCACGACAAAACTTTAGGCGTCGACACATTAACTAACAAATAGAATTAAGAATTTGTTCTTGGTGATCATCTTGCTTATTAAAATTGAGTTACATATAATTTATATTTTAAGTAATCTAATTATGTAAATATTTTCGACACACGTGGAGAAACAAAAATTAAACTCTAGTTTGGATTTTTTACAGGCAAAATTGAAGTCTCGTGCAATTGCAATAATGGCTTTATTTTTCTCCCTCACAACTCCAGTTGGAATAGGAATTGGACTAGCAATAACAAATGTTTACGATGAGAATAGTCCAACGGCTCTTATCGTGGAAGGAATATTTAATTCAGCTTCAGCTGGCATCTTGATTTATATGGCACTCGTTGACTTTTTAGCTGCCGATTTTATGCATCCAAGAATGCAAGGCAATGGAAAGCTTCAATTAGGGGCTAATGTTTCACTTCTTCTTGGCGCTGGACTTATGTCTATGTTAGCCAAATGGGCTTAATTGATTAACACATATTGTTATCAATTTAATCTTTGTATTTTTTTAACATAATCTCTTGATTGATTGCTATACAAGAAGTGATTGTAAATCGTTATGAAGTGATATTTTTTTGTCATTGCTTATTGGTTTGTTTGTTTGCATTGAATATTCTGCTTTCTTTTGTGTGCTTTGGTCTTTTGAATTGAGACCGGTTGTTGGATTGTCATAAATAAATTTATTTTCTACAAGAATTCTCATTCATGTTTTTATTACATGTACAATTTATTTCTAATTTGTATTTTGTATATTAAAACAAGATCAAAGTCGTAATAACTGTTTATACATAAAAACGTATGGTTAAATTTGTACTTGCATACTTGGATTAAAATGACCTAATCGAGTAAACTAGTATATTCATATTCAGGAGAAGAAAATTCAGTCAATCAGCCTATCATGTGTCAATTTTAGGCGATTTTCTGGGGCTGTTTTGTGTAACTATATAATAGTTATGTTTATGTAGCACCATGTATCTTTCCAATGACTCCTTTTTTAAATATGGTTTGCGTAGCACCATGCATCTTTCTAGTGACTACTGTCTCATATATAATTTGCGTAGTATCATGCATCTTTCTGGTGACTATTTTTTCATATATGATTTACGTAGCACTGTGCATCTTTCTAATCCTGAGACTACTTTCTCATATTTGATTTGTGTAGCATCGTACATTTTTTCGTTGCTCTATTTTTTTGATAAATTTTAATATTTAACCGTATTTTCTCTCTGTTTCAGAATCACTTTTGTCGAAAGATATACTCACATACGTATTTGGACTGAATTATAGTGATACTTTCTCTCTCGTGGCTAAAATAAGTCTGTTTTTTGCTATCTATGACTATGTTTGCCATTTACATCTTTATCAATTGAACATTAAGAAATATTTCGGGAAGAAATCTACATGGAACAACCATCTGATTTTGTTACTCGGACCAAGTAATTATAACACCACAAAAATTTTATGCAAGACTTGAATTATTCACCGTCAATTCCTTTGAGTTTCGGACTTGTGATCGTACTCTCTAGGCGGAGTGTTTCACGCGTTAGCGTGTGTATAGATCCATACCAGATGATTCATAAGGATGCATAGGCGATAAGATCAAATCTTTAGTGTGAAAAGAGTTTCGGAGATGAATTAAGTTTATAAAATCTTCTAACACAAGTTGAGTTGAAAGGTTTCTTACCTTTGAATTCATGTACAAAATTTTACTTGAGTCAACTTCAAACAATCAGGTTTCTATCATGTATAATTCCATCACAATTCTTGTTATAACACTTCCAATGGAGAAAGAGATTCCATCATATACTAAATCACCGTCCTCAGACTACAAATATCTTTCTTAATGACAATCCATTGTTTAAGAATCACTCTCTTGTAATTTTTTTTTACGTTTAGGACTCTATTTTGTATTAATAAAATCACTCAATTAGTAAAATGCAAAATAGTAAAGTTCATCAATTTATTATCAATTTGTTAATAATTTCTTAATTATTGTGTAAAATAAAAAATGTCAATTTAATATGAAACGGAGGGAGTAGATTAGAAAAATTTTACTTGCGTTATATGAAAATAAAAAAAATGCATCAAAGGGTAGATCAAAGATAATTAATCCCTTTCCCAATATAATGTATGGAAGAGTCAACTTTTACTTTGAAGAAAAACACATCATTTACCGATAATTCTTGCCCACCGAGTCTATTGGATTTCACTCCACCTAACAAATCTTTCATGTCCTTCTAAATCTGCATCTTATCCTCTCTTAAATTTGATGGTATCATAATCGCGGATAAGATATAACTATAATGTGATAAGTTCGATGATTAATCATTATATTTGTTTGATAAGAATCTCTTATTTTACAATAAGTTTTTTTATATTCACGATATCAATTTTTGAACTTTTAAAATTTGCTTACTATGTGGAAGATGTAATGAATAACATTATTGTTTGGGATAAGCGTGCAACACACATTTCCAGAGACTAGTTTATTAATAAAAGGAAAGAGACACAACTACTACCTCTGTACATTTTAATTGTTATAGTTTCATTTTTTATAGTCAAACGATAATAACTTTGACTAACATTTTACTAGGGATGTACATGATCGGGTTGGTTCAGATTTTTCAAATATCAAACCAAATCATTTGTGTCAGATTTTTGAATTTATAAACCAAGCCAAACCAATAAAACTCGGGTTTTTCAACCTTGGGTTTTTTCGGATTTTTTTTGGGTTTTTTGGATTTTCGAGTTTTTTCGATAAAGTATTCATACAAACATATAATTTACTTGTACTTCAAATATTTCTTTAGTCCTACCAAAATACAATTATCTAAGGTATTTTTTAAGAAAATAATACAAAATATAATATGATTAATGACACTAATCCAACAAAAAAAAAGGAAATCGCGTAAAACAAATATTACAAATTAACAAGTCATAATGAAAATAATTATAATTTAAAAGTACTAAATCATACTAAAATAAGTTTAATAAGTATTAGTTACATGACTAAATATTAAAGGAAATTAAAATTAGATTATGTATTTTAATTGTCTAAACCAATGTAAAACTAAAGAACAAATATTCAATATTATTGTCATTCTTAGTGTTGAATTGATTTTCTTTTTGCATTAATATTAATTTGATTTTGATTTAAGTTTTATTATAATTACCAACATTCGTGTACTATATTCTTTATTGAACCATTTGGAATTCTAAGTTTCAAACTTGAAATAATATATTAAAAGATAAAAACTATAAAAAAGTATAAGAAATATTTAAAAATTATATCAAAGTAAATATTTTAATGTATAAAATAAAAATTTAAAATTATATATATAATGTTGGGTTGGTTTGGTCTCAGGTTGGGTTTTTTTAGTTAAAACCAACCCAACCCAAATATAGTCGGGTTTTTTTTTCAATACCAAACCACTAGTCGGGTTTTTTTTTCCGATTTGACTCGGTTTGCGGCTTGATTCGGTTTTGTACACCCCTACATTTTACGATGTAGTTTTTCATCATATTGATATGTCAAAAATTGGAATTTATAGTACTTTTTGTATATCTAATTTTTTGTTTAAAATATCGAATTAATGTAATCTAATTTAATTTTGAAAATTAATCAAATTAATTTTTGAAAAGTACAACATGACAATTAAAAGTGAAGAGAGAAAATATTTGAAAAGTTGGGTCCCTTTAGAATTATATTAGGATTTCAAAATAGAAAAGAAACGACCTTTCTTCCTTCTCCAATTTCTGAAAAGTTTCATTGATGATTCTTGTGAAGATTTCTTCTTCCGATAGCGAATAAAACTCATGTACCAAATATACAATTATAGATTGTGGCTATTTCAGTGTAATTTTATAAATGACTACATTATTTGGCTAGTGAACCACTAATTGAATGATCCTACAAATTAAGTATTTACCATCTTCAAAAGAAAACAAAGAATGCTCCAAAGGGTAGATCAAAAATAATTTTTTTTTTAATTTCAACTTAATTAAAGCCACAAGATCTACATATCTTTATTTGAAAACCACAAGATTCTTTATTTTCTTTAACTCCGTACTCCCTCTATTCTTAACTGAATTTTCCCTTTTTGGAACTCTTTTCATTGTTCAAAATAATTGCATTGTTCAAAGTTCATAGTTATTTGAAATTTTTTCCTAATTTGTCCTTTCTTTTAATGAAGTTTTATATTTTTTCTAGAAGATAAATTGCACTACTTGCAAATGTATATTTATGATTTCACAAATGATAATAATAAAAAATGTTATTTAAATTATGTTCTTGAATGTTTTTTTCGTGTACTTGCGTCAGAACAAACCAATTGAATTAAATAGAGTGCGTATATAACTTATTGATGGAAATGGAACCCCCAAAAAATGAGGGGCTAAAGGCTTCACCCCAAAAGATGGTATGAGCCACCTAGTACCCACAATGGAGATGGCAAAGTTTCTAATAGCTAGAAATGAACATCTCTTCATTACAGTACTCATAATGAAGCTTCCTTTTGACAACAAGCTCATGAGTTCCTACATTGAATCAATCTCGACAAACCCAAACTACAACTCCTCAAATGAAGTTCATTCAACTCCCTCAGGATGACTCCATCTCACAGTTATTTACAAACAAATATATCATCACATTCTTTGTTAAACAATGTGAAGCTATGACAGTTATAAGTTTGTTACAAAAGTTAGTTATAACTAACTATAGTTAAGTTAAAATTAACTAGTCTAGTTAGTTAAATGATTGTAATTGCTACACTATATAGAGTGAAGCTTAGCATACATTGTATTACGTTTTTTTACTTTCATTCTGTAAATCTAATACACAACTTTACTTCTTCTTCTTCTTAAGCTTAGCTTTGTGAAGTTCACCATTGTTAGAGCTTTAACATTCTTATCCAGTCATAAGCCTCAAGTCAGAAATTCTGTGATTGAAATCCTGAACTCAGGATCGACTCGTCTTGTAGGTGTTGTTATTGACATGATGTGCACAAAAATGATAGACATGGCCAACGAATTTGGACTCCCGTCTTATGTTTTCTACACGTCGGGTGCTGCCATGCTTGGTCTTCAGCTTCATTTGCATAGTCTCAGGGATGATTTTAACCAAGATGTGACAGATTACATGGATGACTCTGAAGCAGAGCTTTCTATCACAACATATGTCAATCCATTTTCAGCTAAATGTTTGCCATCTATAGCTTTTGACAAGGATGGTGGTTCCACAATGTACCTTGTTATCTTTCTAGAAGGCTTCGAGAAGCTAAAGCTATTTTCGTAAACAGTTTCTTGGAATTTGAATCTCATGTTGTCAAAGCCCTCTCCCTTGATGAGAAAATCCCACTTGTATACCCAGTCGGATCCTTGTTAAACCTTGACAATGATCACAGTAACAATCAAGATTTGTCTCAACATCAAATTATAATAAACTGGTTAGATGATCAACCTGATTCATCAGTAGTGTACCTCTGCTTCGGAAGCTTGGGAAGTTTCAAATAAAGGAAATTGCATATGCTTTGGAGAAGAGCGGATGTCGGTTCTTGTGGTCCCTAAAGAACCCTTTAGCTAAAGATACATTTTTTCGAGCTGCTTATGAAAATCCAGAAAATGTTTTGCTTGAGGGGTTCTTGCAAAGAACGGAATTGACTGGAAAAGTGATAGGATGGGCACCCAAGGTGGCTATCTTGAGTCATGATGCTGTAGGAGGCTTTGTGTCACACTGTGGGTGGAATTCAACTTTAGAGAGCATTTGGTTCGGAGTACCAGTGGCAACTTGGCCAATATATGCAGAGCAACAAGCGAATGCATTTCAATTGGTAAAGGATTTAGGGATAGCAGTGGAGATTAATATGGATTATACGAAGGATCTGAGAGGGACCGAATCGAACGTTATAGAAAAAGCAGAGGAGATAGAGAAAGCAATAAAGCAGCTAATGGAGCCTGAAAATGAAATAAGGTTGAAAGTAAAGGATATGAAGGAGAAGAGCAGATTGGCGCTAAAAGAAGGTGGATCCTCCTACAACTCTGTTGGACATTTTATCGAACAGGTGATGGACAAACTAAGTAAGCATCACTAATTGAGAGTCTCTCTCAAATTGAGGCAATGACTATTGAATAACAATAAATTTTCTCATTTTAGTAATGTAATTCTCGTGTGAAACTTTTACAATGTATTTATATTTGTATAACTTACATAAATCCATAGGGTAAAAAGTAAATTACATCATATCTCTAATTTTTTTAAATTACAATAATCCCTTAAAATTTGTACCTTTCGGATTCATAGGTCACCATCCGGATACATTAATTCTAATACAAGAAAAAAATTTCTATTGCGCTGAAAAGGGAATAGAATCTGAAAATTAATTAAATCCCATAAATTATGCTTATGTTTCTTCTTACTCTCAATCATAAAAAGGCAAATCCTTATAGAACGAAGAAATTTAAAATTTCAAATTGCTCCCCCGTTCAACGAAGAAACGTTTTAGATTTGATTCAAAAACTTTTGTCAAAATTTTAGGTAAGCGAGGTGAGTTATGAAGGATACAAAAGTGATTAAATTGTTGTTGGACAAACGATATCCTTTTGAATCTTCAAGTTCATCGAAGATCCTTTCAATTTTGATTCAAGATTATCAAAAATTTTGAGATTCAAGATTCTTTCTTCTCCCAGTTCAGCGAAAATCCTTTCAATCTTGATTCAAAATTGTTGAAAATTTTGATATTCAAAATTCTTCTTCTAATTTATTGAAAATTCTTTCAATTTTGATTCAAAATTGTCGAAAAATTTGAGAAGATACATCATGAATATCTTTGCTACTTAGCATTTTACTATTTATGTATCTTGTTTAAATTGGTAAGTATTGTATTTATACTAGATACATTAAATAAATAATTGTTTCCCATAAGATGTTAGATTTGAGATCGATACATTACTGTGTGGTAGTTGCTATGTAATTGATACATTTAGTATAAATTCGAATTTACATATCATATCTAAAAAATTAGTGCATGATATATTACTATTTATATATCTCGTTTAAATTGATAAGTACTGTATTTATAATAGATACATTAAATAAGTAATTGTTGCCCATAAGATATTAGATTTGAGATCGATACATTACCGTGTGGTAATTGCTATGTAATTGATACATTTAGTATAAATTCGAATTTACGTATCATATCTAAAAAAATTAGTGCATGATACATTACTATTTATGTATCTCATTTAAATTGATAAGTATTATATTGTTTACCTTGAAAGATATGTATAACTTACATAATGTATCATTTTGTAGTTAATAATAATGTATCTGATACAATAAGGTTGTGAAAGAAGAATGTATGTAAACTGAAATAAAGTGTATCTAAAATGTATCACAATAAATAAGAATTAAATTATCAATTAGATACATGAACAAACACAAACCATTAAAGAAATTTGATTATGAAAAACACCAGAAAAAAGAGGAAAATATTAGACTGTATGAATTTTTGGTGAAATTGAAACTAATATTATTATGAGACAATGAGAAGATTAAATAATAATACAAGAATCCTAATCAGTTTCAATGAATGATTAGTTTTTAGATTCCATAACCAAATCAAATTATGATAAATTTACAAATATTATATTCTTTCTTTCAATCAAACATCCGAGGTGAGTTTTACTAACCAAAAATAAAGAAACCAAATACAAATACCAAACCCAACAATGATTTGGAAATAATAGAAAAACAAAACAACTACTAAACCAAAAAAAAGAAAAGGAAAAACACAAAATAAAAAGAAAATACAACAAAAAAGGCAAGAACTTCTACAAATAATATATTAATTATTACCAAATAATAACAATTACTACTACTTTTTTTCTTTCTAATTTACGTTTTAGTGCATATTTTATTTTATTATATATTTTGGAGTATTTTAAAAAATAGGTAAAAAATTCATAAATATCCTTTAAACTTTTTTGTCTAAAAATATCCTTAACCTACTTAAAAGAGATTGATTTTGAATTTCAAACACAAATGAGAAAATAAGTACCAAGATTCTGTGACTAAAATAAGGAGAGATTTGTGAAGTGAAATAAAGAAGGGATAAATGTTGGTTTTGGAAGTTAGGATTTATGTATCCAACATTTGGGGGTTTGGGAGTAAAATAAGGGATTTTGAAAATTTTTAGAACTGGTAGGGAATTATGGGAATTATGAAAAAGAGAGAGGGTGTATATAGGTAATTTTATCCTTTATTGTATGAGATATTGTGCTAAAGTTGAACCGAAAGAATCAAGTAAAAAGGCAATTCGAACACCTTGTTTGGATGGTTGTTACCTGTTGTATTGTTAGTTTAAATATAATATTTGTTTTGATTGTTTTATAAATTCTATTGTATCATACCGTTTAAATTCATCATTAGATAACGATAAAAAGACCATTTTATGTAACGACCGATTTGGTGTGATTGCATCTCACCTTAATATTTTCTTTTCATTTTGTCTTTATTTATTATTAATAATTATATTTCATGTTTTATTATCCTACTTTTTTATAGTAGCTCTACACTATATCTTATTTTTCTTGTAGATTTATCATTTATGTAACAGGGAGAATGATACAATCTATTTAAACAATATATTTATGAAAGCAGTACAATACAATACAACACAACATAATAAAGGAAGCAAAGTGGAAAGGGAAAATGAAGTGCTCATTATTCAGTTATTGCCCGTAACCTGCTCGATAAAATGCCCAACAGAGTTGTAGGAAGAACCACCTTCCTTTAGCGCCAATATGCTCTTCTCCTTCATGTCTTTCACTTTCAACCTTATTCCATTTTCAGGATCCATCAAATGCCTTATTGCTTTCTCTATCTCCTCCGCTTTTATAACATCTGTGTTGCTCCCCTTTATCTTATAATCCATCTTAATATCCGCTGCCATACACAAATCCTTTACCAATTGAAATGCATTTGCTTGCTGCTCTGAATACATTGGCCATGTTGCCATTGGCACACCGAACCAAATACTCTCCAAAATTGAATTCCAACCACAGTGCGACACAAATCCACCCACGGCATGATGAGACAAAATTTCTGCTTGGGGTGCCCATCCTATCACCATTCCAATCAGTGGCGGATCTATGCAGAGGTTTGGGGTGCCACGCCACCCCCGAACTTCGACGGAAACTCTATATATACATAAGTATATATATATAATATTTATATAAATATAAAGCGTGCCACCCACAGAACAAAATTGTCTTGTGGTGCCATGGTAGGAGGGCAACTTTAGAAGACTGATGTTGTGGGGCACTGGCACAATTTTTATTTAATCAAATATAAAATTAATTTAATCGATAAGTCTATTTGACACCCACAGACTCTAAATCCTGGATCCGCCACTGATTCCAATCCCTTTTGTTTTTTGCAAGAACCCCTCCGGCAATACATCTTCCAGGTTCTCGTACTCGCTTGGATACCATGAGTCTTTTGGTGGCGGCTTCCTTATAGACCACAAGAACAGGAACTCGCTGTCCTTTAGAGCCTGCGCAATTTCCTTCACTTGATCCTTGTTGAAACTTCCCGAGCTTCCAAAGCAGAGGAACACTACAGAGGATGAATTTTGCCTATCTAACCATTTGATAATTTCGTCGTGAGACGATTCTTCCTTATCACTAATGCCACTGTTGAGGTACAGCAATGGTCCTATTGGATAAACGGTTGGGATTTTCTCATCCAGAGAGAGAGATATCATAGCATGAGCTTCCAGCTCCTGAAATGTGTTCACCAAGATTCCTCTGGTTTCTCGATACCTTTTGGAAATATCAAGGAACATAGTGGAACCACCTTCCTTGTCCAAGAATATCAACGGCAAACATTTTGCCGGAAATGAATTTAAATACGAAGGTACATGGAGTTCTGATTCAGGGTCATCGTTATAATCGGTAACATCCGTGTTAAAATCATCTCTTAGGCTCTGCATATGAAAGTGAAGGCCAAGTATGGCTGCACTAGTCGTGTAGAAAACATAAGTTGGAACACCAAATTCATTGGCCACATCTATCATTGTGGTACACATCATGTCTACCACAAAACCGGATAGTGTGGCTGTTTTTGATTGCAGAATTTGAGCTACAACATGTCTGACCTGAGGTTTATGGCTTTCAATGAACCCAGAAAAGAAGGTATTGTTGTTGAGGAGTAGCAAAGCGGATTCGTCACGAGGGAGGTTTATGAATTTCAATCTTGATGAGCTGCAATTAGCATTTGAGGAAAGTGATCGGAGGTAAGGTTTGAGGTTCGAGTCGAGGTTCATGTTCATGACCAGGACAGTGATGGAGAGGTGTTTCTCTCTAGCTATAAGGAGTTTTGCCATCTCCACTGCGGGTACCAGATGACCCAATCCAGGAGATGGTATGATGACCAACTCTACGTTCTTGATTTCACTCATTTGCATCCCTTTGTTGGCTTCTTGGGATATTTGGAGGAGCAAATGCAATGTGAAATATGACAAAAAACAAACACTTGAGAAAATCTTTTTACTTTTTTTGAACTAGCAAACAAATTGAAAACTAATTACTACTGTATGTACTATGCAACTTATTGATGGAATGTGGGACCCCCAAGAAAATGAGGGGCTAAAGGCTTCACCCAAAAGCCACCCTGCTAGTCTATTGTAATTAATTGTAAGTTGGCACTTGGCAGCCAAGGCAATGACATCATTTACCATTAACTCTTGCTCCCCAAGTCTATTGGTCTTCACTCACCTAACACTAACATGTTTTTTAAATCAGCATCTTATAAAATGAGACAAATCAAGCTTCCAGTTATGAGCCATAACAAATTTCATACAAGCAACAAAACATGGAGCCAGTAAACAAGAAAACAGAGTTGGTTTTCATTCCTGTTCCTGGTATGGGCCACCTAGTACCCACACTTGAGATGGCAAAGGTTCTAATAGCTAGAGATGAACATCTCGTCATTACAGTCCTCGTAATCAAGCTGCCTTCTGACAACAAGCTCAGCTCCTATATTGAATCAGTCTCGACAAATCCAAACTACAACTCTCAAATGAAGTTCATTGAACTCCCTCAATATGAGTCCATCTTACAGTCAATCACAAACACAACTTTCATCACATTTTTATCCAGTCATAAGCCTCAAGTCAGAAATTCTGTGATTGAAATCTTGAATTCAGGATCAAATCGTCTTGCGGGCCTTGTTATTGACATGATGTGTACAGCAATGATAGACGTGGCAAATGAATTTGGCCTCCCGACTTATGTTTTCTACACGTCTGGTGCTGCCATGCTTGGTCTTCAGCTTCATTTGCAGACTCTCAGGGATGATTTTAACCAAGACGTGACAGAATACAAGGATGATCCAGAAGCAGAGCTTTCGGTGACAACGTATGGAAACCCATTTCCAGCTAAATGTTTGCCATCTATAGCCTTTGACAAGGATGGTGGTTCCACAATGTACCTTGATCTTTCTAAAAGGCTTCGAGAAGCTAAAGCTATTCTAGTCAACACTTTCTCCGAATTTGAATCTCATGCTGTCAAATCCCTCTCCATCGATGAGAAAATCCCACTTGTATACCCAGTCGGACCCTTGCTAAACCTTGATAACGATCACGGTAACAATCAAGATTCTTCTCAACATCAAACTATAATCAACTGGTTAGATGATCAACCCGATTCATCAGTAATGTACCTCTGCTTTGGAAGCTTAGGAAGTTTCAACGAGGAGCAAATAAAGGAAATTGCATATGCTTTGGAGAAGAGCGGATGTCGATTCTTGTGGTCCCTAAAGAAGCCTTTGGCTAAAGATACATTTTTTCCAGCTGCTTATGATGATCCAGAAGATGTATTGCCTGAGGGGTTCTTGCAAAGAACGGAAGCGATTGGGAAGGTGATAGGATGGGCACCCCAGGTGGCTATCTTGAGTCATGATGCTGTAGGAGGCTTTGTGTCACACTGTGGGTGGAATTCGACTTTAGAGAGCATTTGGTTCGGAGTACCACTGGCAACTTGGCCAATATATTCGGAGCAGCAAGCGAATGCATTTCAATTGGTGAAGGATTTAGAGATAGCAGTGGAGATTAAGATGGATTATAGGAAGGATCTCAGAGGGACTGAATCGAACGTTATAGTAAAGGCAGAGGAGATAGAGAAAGCAATAAAGCAGCTGATGGAACCTGAAAATGAAATAAGGTTGAAAGTGAAAGACATGAAGGAGAAGAGCAGATTGACGCTCAAAGAAGGTGGATCTTCCTACAACTCTGTTGGATATTTTATCGAACAGGTGATGGATATCACTAATTGAGAAACAATCTTAAACCGTGATATGACTACTGGAAAACAATAAATTTTCTTCTACAATTTGATTGGGTCTTCGAGACTCAGACCACTGCATTCTCATTTTAGTAATGTAATTTTCGTGTGAAATTTTTAGTGGAAGTATACTGTATTAAAACGCGTGGACGTGAGGCAAGCGCTTAAGCAAACTGGGTTAAAACATACACACACTTAAGTTCCATAGATCTTACAATAGTCGATATCGTCCTGATGGCTCCACACTCACCATCCTTGTGAGGTTGGTGGGTGATTCTATTACTATCATTTATACTTAAATAATAATGAGAACCACACCCAAAAGCTTGCTATTGAGATGAGAGGCGAAATAGCCTAAGACTATATAAACCCCACATCAGTACATTGCAATATTGATGTGGAACTCAAGTTCCATGCCTCACAATGGACCATGACACACGAAAAACTTCATACATCAAGGTTTATGAATTCATGTTACCATATACTCTCTCTATTTTATTTTATCTGGCTTGATTCGGAGTACGAGGGTCAAACTAATTAATGTTTGGTGTGTGATTTAGACATAAAATTTCTAATATTTTTGAAATAAAATTTTTATACATTTAGAAAATATTGTAAGCCACAATAGTTAACAATTCAAATATTTACAAAGTATTTGAAAAATTATGATCAACGAAAATATCTTTTGACTGGCCATCACAGATTGTAAGGCATGAACTGCCAATACTAACTTTAACTCATTAAGCACACTATAAATATGCAACAACAACAAACATCAACATAGAAAACTTTTGTGCCCTTGATCATAATGTATTTAAAAGTTTTGTTCTGAGTATCCAGTGAAAAACCTGTCATTGGTGAAGATCTTTTTGCGGAAAATCTTCAGGAAATGTTGCTGATGAAATCCTCGATCAGAAGTCGTAAAGAGGTATAAGATGATCCGCCTTCTTCCATGGCTTTTCTGCTCTTCTCTCGCATTTCCTTCACTCTTTTCCTCACTTCATTCTCTTCACCATTCGCCATAAGCTTCTGTATGGCGCCTTCAATTTCCTCAGCACTAACTATATCAACTGGATTTTTCCCCTCGAAGTCCTTGACATAGTCCATCCGAATCTCCACTGCCAATCCCAATTCCTTAACCAACAAAAACGCATTCATATGTTGTTCAGCATACAAGGGCCAAGCAGCAATAGGCACCCCACAACACACACTCTCCATTGCCGAATTCCATCCACAATGTGACACGAATACCCCCACCGCAGGATGTGAAAGTACAGTCACTTGTGGCGCCCATCCTACCACTTTCCCAATTCCTTTTGTCCTCTCCAAGAACCCTTCAGGCAGCACTTCCTCCGAATTGTCATAATTGCTTGGCATCTCTATTTTCCCCTTTGGTGGAGGCCTTCGTAAAGACCACAAGAACCGGTGCCCACTACGCTCTAACGCAATTGCTATCTCCTTTACCTGCTCAGGTTCAAAACTTCCCATGGTTCCAAAGCACAAGAACACTACAGATGAGTTTGGTTGATCATCTAACCACTCCACAATACTTTCTGTTTCCTGTTTTTTGTCATTATCATCTGAATTGAATACAGCATGAATCGGATAAACCGGAGGAGCAATTTTAGCATCAGACAATGACTGAAGAGCAAAAGGTTCAAGCTCCGCAAAGGTATTGATAACAATACCTTTCGTCTCTCTGAAACGACGAATTCCATCGTAGTACAAACTCGAGCTTGGTGTAATTGCTTTAGCTGGCTTAGGTAAAACTTTAGCAGGATACGGATTTTTAAATCCGAGAATCGACAATTCTTCATTAGACTCAGAATAATCAAACTTGGAGGTACTCCTCAGAGCTTCAAAATGAAAGGACAATGCAAGAAAAGCAGCAGCAGAAGTAAAGAAAATGTAACTAGGAACACAAAAATCATTTGCTACATCAATCATGGAAATGCAGAACATGTCAAGAACAAAGCCAGCAAGCCGAGTAGAGCCAAATTGGGAAGAACTGGAATTATTACTAGTAATGTTGTTAGTAACAAATTCACTTACCTTCTGTTTATGACCATCAATGAAATCGTATAAGAATCTGTCCTTGTTAGACAAAAGTTCAACAACTAGTTTTGGGTCTATTGAAACATCAATAAAGCGCAAGCGGGACAGAGACGGGAGTGATTGGAGATAAGATTGAACACCAAAATCGGCAGGATGTTTCATGATGAGAAGAGAAATGCATAGTCGTTCATTTGTAGCAAGAACGAGTTTGACGAATTCGACAGCGGAGGCGACGTGACCCAATCCCGGCGATGGAATGAAAACAAGCTCTGCTTTGGTCTCCATTTCTCTGTATTTGAGAGAGTAGAGGGGAATTTTGAAATTTATATTTGTACTACAATGTGTGAGGAATGAATGAAAGAAAATAGGTGGGTGAAGGTTGTTCACATATAAATTTGTACATAGGATAATTATACAAAACCTCCCTATGGTTTTTTTAAGTTAGGAAACATTCCTCAACTTTTGAACACGGTCATTTCTGTTAGCAAAATGTTTTTATTTCAAAAGATTAACCAAAATTAATTAAGAAGTATTTGTTGGAAAAATGGTAAAGTTGACAGTGTAGTATATGCCATTATTTTACCACTTGTCCTCTTCTTGACACTTGTCTCACGGTGGCATTTTGCATGTAATAGTTTGGACAAGTGCCATTTCTCCCTTCCTCTATAAATTCTCTTACTCCTTCATTAGAAAAATGTGTAGAGAAATACATTCTTACTTCATGATGTCCACATATATCCTACCTCTCATACCTCACTTGTAGGATTATAATGAGTATATTATAATTATTCAATTTATATATGTCAACTAAAAGTATAAGGTCTCTTAATGAAATTTGGCTTTAGGCCCCCAGACATACTCCCTCTATACTACAATAGTTGTCTACTGTTAATTTGACACATACCTTAAAAAATAATAAACAATGGTGGTGATATTACTATATTAACCTTTGAATATATTAAATTTAATGCTTTGAAAAATGTATTAGATATTGAATAGTAATTAATACCAAGTTAAAATAGACATTAAAAGATAAATTATCTCTTGATTTCCAAACTTGACAAGTATTGTTAGAAAACTATTTTTAGTATAATATATATATATAAAGCTGGAAATAAACACGTTGATGTGACATGCTTCAATGACCAGTATCACTATTTATCTTTTGTAACACCCCTTATTCGAAAACAGACCAACCAACAGATTTTCAGAAGTTGCAGGTGCAACCCACGGTTGCCATCCATGGACCGTAGGGTGACCCACGGTCCGTGGTTCACCACCTGCAGCCCCTCCCAGAAAAGGCCTAGAAAATTATTCTAAGTCCAGACCTACGCCAGGTCCTACGGACCGTAGGTCAGACCACGGTCCGTGGTCCAGGGCCTTAGGTCAGACCCTCAGACAAAAGTTTCTAAGGCATGACCCACAACCGGACCCACGGACCATGGTCCTGGTCTGTGGATCGAGACCCTAGATTCTAGTCCTAGAACCCCGTCGACAGTTGACCAGCACAGACCGTGGGTCAGTCCACGGACTGTCGATTGGTCCCGACATCTTTTAAGTCAGGGGTCTTTTGGTCTTTTTCCTATGCGTTGGACCCCTAAACTACGTCGCTTAATCCCTAAACTACGTGGTTTTGGCCAGTTTTAGCCTAGTAAACTAATTAGAATCTAACCTAATCAATTATTCACCATAATCAAGCGAAACTTAGAGCAAAATAGAGGAGAAAGTTGAGCAGCCCTAGGTCAAAAACGCAGCAAATTTTCATCAGTTCTAGCCCCGAAATCGAAATATTTCTCCGTAAAATTCATCACTAGGTATGTGGGATTTCACTAGTGGTTCCTTTCATCCATTAGGTCCCTAGATTTCAGTCAGAATCTTGATGCCCTTAATATCATCTAGACCTAGGGTTTCTTGAATATTAGAAATTGTTGGGTTTTAGCTGTTAGAATAATCCAAATCAGATTGTCATGATTTTAGTATCGTTTTGTGTAGATTATTTCATAAATTCAGAACCCTAGCTATGTAGCTTTTTTAGTTCATGAATTACACATGCTAGGTCAGTTATTACAGATATACATGTCTCAGATTTGAATGTTTCATTATTAGTACATTAATGTTGCATTTTCAGTCAACATGTCAGTATTTTGAGCTATCCAGTATTACAGAAATTCTATCATAAATTGTTAATTACAAAATCAATTGGGAGTAGCTTAATACCGAGTGAACTAGGGTGAGTCACCCTCAAGTCCCAGAACTACGTGCACTTGTAGGTTTACAAGTTCTCTCTGTGGGAATTACATTTTAGTGATCACGCCAGTCATGTCTCTATACCTCTAGTAGGGTATATTGGATCCTCTCGATGGGGCGTATACATCAGACTCCATATTTATCTCATGTAGTTTTATGTCGGTTATTAGAAGCTCCCTTACGGTCAAATTCTATTGCATAGACCATGTTATCAATTACAGTTAAATTTTAGTATCAACATGTTATAAACTTGGTCATTGCATTCAGTCATTTCACGTTCAGTATTCTCAGTTTAGTATCATGCTTATCTCTTATCATTGCTCAAATATATGCTTTGTTCAGCTTTATTCTATCCTGCATGCTCAGTACCTTTCAAGCACTGATGCACACTCTGCGCTACATCTTCTCGTGATGTAGGTTCAGGCCCTCAGCCTCCAGATCACGCATAGATCGGTTCCCGTTCTCCAGTTCAACAGCATCAGTGGTGAGTCCTCATTTCTTGAGGACAACATACATGTTTCCTTTGCTTTTAGTTTTAGTTCTAGTTTTTGCTCGATTTAGCGGGGGCATGTCCCAACATTTCTAGTCAGTTAGAGGCTATTTCAGACATAGTTAGTTTCAACTTTAGTATTTGAGTTTGACTTTTCAGTTGTTGTTAAACTCTCACTTTTCATATATTCAGACAGTATATGGGTATTCCCCATTTTTTCAGTTTATCTCATGTCTTATGCTTCCGCACAATATTTCTTTTAAGTATGCTTATTGTAATGCCGTAATTTTCCTATCTATAGAAAAAATCACTTTTTGAAATGTTCTAAGTATAAAACAATTTAAGAAAAATACTTAGAAAAGAATCGCCACTTAATTTTTTAAAGAAATTTAGAAAACTTATCATTTTCAAAGATTTAAACTGAAAAAATCATTTGAAAATATCAAAGAGGGTTCGGGGTTCAATTTACACTTCGAGAAGGATTTAAGCATTCGAAGTGTCCGCTAATTACATGCGGTTGACCTGCGACTTGACTAAAATATATTTTGAGTATTTTTTAGAAAAAATGATTTAACATAAGAATAATAATTTACAATATTTGGTTAACTTTGAGAAAAATAGTCAAATAAATGACACATTTTATTTCATTATTTTATTTTTTTAGAGAAAGAGATCCAAAATGAAACATTTGACTTGAAATGCAAGTGATTAGAATATTAATAAAACTAGATTAATTAGAATTTATTTAATTCATTTTGAAATAATAATTTAAACCAATTTGATAAATTAAAGCAGGAAAATCATTTTAAATTAATTGACTAACTATTTTTGAGAAAATGACTAAGTAAGTATATATATATTTTTTTAATTGATTGAAAAGGTTTTGACTAACATTTTTAAAGTTTATTTGAGAAAAATACTTTAACTTTTTAAAAAATAATAATTTTAAAGTGAATAAAATGTGATTAAATGAAAAGCATTAAAGAACATCTCTTTTAAGGACCAAATGTTTAACTTAATAAAATATTGACCAATATACTTGATTAATAAAATAAATGAACACAAAAACATGAAATATATTAAAATTAAACCAACACAAAGAAAATAACTCATCTTTTGGGGAATTCATTAAGTTAATTAGCAATTATAAAGTTAAAGTTAAACAACAAATAATAAATAATCACAATTAAATAATTAAAGAGTAAGGGATTGAATTTGGGCCTCCTTTTGGGCCAATTTCGCTGGAATTTTTGGGTTTTAATCCAATTCCCGTTTTTGTATACATATGATGTATATCAGTGTATATCGGATGTATACAACCCATTTTCTGCTTTCCGGGATCTGTACGTCAACTCTAATGACTTTTTCTTTGATTTCTCAAGGTTGGCTGACTCGATAAAAGAATTTCGGGCCTTCGTGGCTCATTTCGAATTGCAAAAGAGGAAGGAAAAAGCGTCCAAATGGGTGCGCGCCATAATAAAAATAGAAACGAATGAGTAATTGAACAATCCCCTAATAAATTAAAGAAATATATATGCTCATTAAAGAACCCAAGAATAATCAATTCATGCACTTGATAATCACAAACCAATCTAGACCCCATTTCTGTCAAAGAGCTAATACTTTAATGAAACCCAAATTTGTCCAACATCATACTGCATACTTAACCAAATCACAATCAATTAAGGGCACAAACTAACACATCTTAGGAGGAAAATCTAGACCCCATTTCTGTCAAAGAGCTAATACTTTAATGAAACCCAAATTTGTCCAACATCATACTGCATACTTAACCAAATCACAATCAATTAAGGGCACAAACTAACACATCTTAGGAGGAAAATCAATAGAAGGCCTGGTAAAAGTCTAATAAAAGTAGAGGTTAACAACAACTTAGAAGGAATAAAAATTGGAAATAGTTGAAAACAAGATCACTTAGTTATGAGTGAGGCAGAAGACATCATTCCAAATTAAAATGAAGCAATGTTACACTTTCCAGTAACCAAAGATACTAATGAAGAGGAAAAGGAAAGCTTTCAGGATAAATATAGTTGAAAGGAAATAAACATAGCATGATCAAATGATTAACTTGGGACGAAGATAAACACATTATTCTATGAAATAAGAACATAATTACGAACTAATATGCTTCTAGGCAAAAGGTGTTGATATTGTATCCAAAAGGAGAGATAATTGTGACAATTAATTAGGAATAGGATAGACCATTATAGAAAGCTTCTTAACTAGATGAATATATAATATAATATTAACTAAATGATGTAAAGAAAAGTCAACAGTGAACTACATGAATTAATTGCTAAACAAAATTGCACAAAGGGCATGAAAGCTATGGTGGAAAACTATCATTTTAGTGTATCTAGATATGGCTCTTAATATTCACAATTCATTTTTAAGAAATCAACAAACTACCAAGAAAGCTTCTAAATTAATAGGCAATCCAACTTGTAATTAAAGGAGAATTGAATAAAATAACCACAAATGAAGCAAGGATGAGTAAATTGACATGTGATAGTGAACTCAAAACATCAACCCCAAACTTCATCATTAACATATGGAAATCAAAGATAAATTTTTTTTTTAAAAAAAATAAAGGGGGCACAACTCATTGCAACATTGAACTAATACTTATATGTTTGCAACCTATCGAGACTTATTAAAGATGAAAGATGAAGATCATGTGCATCACAAATAGGTACGATAATAGTGATTTCTTTACCTAACATAGCAATTTAAAGGGACAAACATGTGACTTAACCAATCAAATATACAATAATTAAATTCACATGGCAAATAGGATCACTTATGATAAAGGAAAAAGAAAGGCTACTCCTAATTTTAGTGAAAAAACAAGGATTCAAATACTTTGCAACTTGATGGGTAATACGTACTTATAATGTATCAACGAAAAACATTGATGATTTAATGCAATAACACAATAAGAGATCCCATCATATTTTAGTATGCATCTCGGAGTTAAACAACCCACTAATAATTAACAGAACACTAACACAAGACTCAAGAGAGGATAAAACACATATGAAGGAAATTAACACAAACCTCATAAGGGCCAAGACAGGACCGTGGAAAGGCGTATACGCTACTTTAATACTCTATGGATTTCACATTTAAAACTGTAAATAGTAGACATCTTTCGACCAAAGTCTAAACAAAAAGGAGGTTTATACTCGACTCATACACAACATACTAAGCAGTAGGACAATCAAGAAGTTGTCAAATAGGGAAACAAACTGCTATGGCTAACCAACAATAGATGAAACAAACTTCAACTTCTATATTAACTAACTTTAAGATTCCCTCTTCGTTTTGGAAAACAAATGACACCAAGAGTAGAAAAATGAATGAAGCTCGAAGACAACGAAAACAAAAGATGACAGAGATTTCACCACATCCAGATAAGCAAATAAATAACGCAACAGATCCAAGCAAAGAATAAGAAGCAACGATACTAACTGCAAAATGGCGAAATTTGTAGTTCGATAGTTAGACTGAGCCATAACATCGCCCAAGAACACATGTATCACATTATTATCACCAACCAAGTAGCATCTAACGACAAACAACCACATAATAAAGACTTTCTGATATCGAAAACGTCACATTGAAAAAAGAGATAAAACTGATGATGTTATCGCGACAGGAGCATTTACCTTTCTCCGGGCAGCGACTAGGACAACAACGGGCTTGAGAACAGCTATTCTTCCACCGAAAATCCCAATACGAACAACAAATAAGAAATCTGGGCAGAATTAGAGCGACTACCTTTTCGGAATTTAGAATCAACGGACTAAATATGAAATTCTAAAGTGTAAAATGACTATTTGCCGAAAACTCAAACTCCAAAAAAAAAAACTTCCCATTCACTTGAGCGTAGATGGTTATTTATAGGGGGGAATTGAGCGATTTAGGGGGAAATTTGTTGGAAAATTCAAACAAAAATTTGAATTTCTTCTGCTATTTTTGAAGCAATAGTAAAGGGAATGGAAAAAAGCTGAATTTCGCGAAAAGGGGGAAAAGGGATGAAGTGATTGATGTTGAGGCTGCTAGGGTATGGGTTCTGCAGGGTAGTTGGACGAGATTTTCGGGTTTGCAACGCGATTTGCTCACTGGATTTTGGTTTTCACGTGAAAAAGAAGAATGCAATGTGCAGGGGTGGAGTCGTCTGGTTTGCTGGAGTTTTTGGGTTTCTTCTGGGTTGTACGCGTGAAGAAGAACACGTAGGGGTGGGTGTACTGTATTGTATCGTTGGAATGGGTTGAGTACGGTGTTGTATTGTTGTTGGAGAATGGCTTTGTTGATGGGTTTCTTTGGTATTGAAAATGGGTTGGGCCAGGTTTCTGTTGAAAGTAGTGGGCTGCTAGGATTGTTGGGGGAGTTTTTGGCCAAAAACATCCCTATACTATCCTCAAAACCTAATGTACATCCTTAAAGTATTCATGTAAACAAATAACATCCTTAAAGTTTCACAAAATTGGCAGGTTTCATCCTTCTGTTACTAACAACTTAAAATCTAACAGAAAACTCACATAATTTCACAATCACATAATCAAAAAGGAAAAAAAAAAAACACTCAAAGTGAAAGAAATATAGCATGGCAGAAAGTTATTCTCATGTATAGCTGTTTGTTTATTTTTCAAATCATCATATAATTAATTTGATATTAATGATGTCTCACAAAAAAATATTATTTTGTTTTATATTTAAAAATATTCTTTTTCCAATTTCTTTTTGACTTTAGATATTTATTACATTGGAACTAAATGTAATTATCACATATCCTTCTCAGAAAATATAATTATCACATGCATATTCAAGAACCCAACATAAAAATTTCCAACGGAATAATATCGAATCAAATTTCAAAAAAATGAATCAAATGGAATGAATTTTGATTTGGTTTTGATTTTTTCAAATTGAAAAAATTGAACCAAAATTTTCAAAATCGAACAAAACGAATGTCCACCAAAAAATCACTACAAAGATTATCAATTTCACTGTATCTAACTAATCTAAATTTCATTTTTTTAAATTGCATATGATTTTGAAGCTCCCGCTAGTTTTTTAACAGTGGAGCATTGAAAGGATGAGAGTTGTTAACTTTGAGAAATGTAAAGGATGTTTTTTGCTTACAAAAATATAATAAGGATGTAGTTTAAGTTAAAGGTATAGTACAAAGATGTTTTTTGCCAAAAAATTGGGTCACTTGAAATGGCCCAAAACTGATCTTAAACATGGGTTGGAATTAATATTAGAGGATGGTTGAGGATTGCAATTGTAGTCAATTAGAATTAAGAAATTAGCCAAATTGAATTTAATTGGTGAATTCGGCTAAATTTTAAATAAGGCGAATTAATATTTAATTAATTAATGAGCTTCTTAATCTTAGCGAAATAAAATAATCAACTCAATTACGAACTAATTAACTAAAAAAATATACACTATTGAATAATTAGACTAATTAACCAAATATTTAATTAAAAAAAATCTTTTTTTTTTAGATGATTTTTGAATATTTATAAAATGTACTAATTATATATAAAATTATGTAAAACATATATATTATCTAAAAATTATAAAAAGTGACAAAACTAGTTAGAATAACTTGCAAAATATATTATTTTTATTATTATTTATTTATTTTTGAAATTTTATAAAACTAATTATTTTAAATTGTTTGAAATTGAAGAAGCTCGATGATTAATCTATATTGTGGAGGTCCAAAATTGGGTATCAACACTTATGATATGCCAACAGGGTTAGCTTGTGGTCACTCGTGATCCTAGGTCCCGTGTTCGCGTCCTGGGGGTAGCTTCGGGGCGTGACATCTTTTTTCCTAGAATTTTGAGCTTTTTTCCTTATTTTCTATCCTCAAAATCTTGAAAAATAATACTCCCTCCGTTAACTTTTCTTGTCACTTATTCTTAAAATAGATTTTCATTTTTACTTGTCACTTTTGACATATCAAGACAAGACAATTATTTTTTCATGTTTTACCCTTAGCACTAAATACTTATTCAGTTATTCTCCAAATTATTTTCTAAGACTTAAACTAAACATCATTTAATAGAGATAATCTGGTAAAATACCTATATCAATAATTATTTTCTTAATGGGTATGTCAAGTCAAATAATGATAAGTAAAAGTAGGGGTGTTCACGGTTTGGATAAAAATCGATCCAAACCGAAAAATCGAATCAAACCGATAAAATAAAACCGATTTTATTTGGGTTTGGTTTTAGATTTTTGAAAACCAATAGTATTTGGTTTGGTTATGGTTTTATTAAAAAAACCCGAAGAAATAACCGAACCAAACCAATGAATTATATACAAATATTTTATTAATATACATACTTAATATATTATTTTTATAAACAATTTTAAAGATCTCATATATGTTTTCATTATAATTTCTTTATAATTTACTTATTGAAAGCAAAAATGTCCAAGGTGAAAATATTTATTTTATTTATTTCATGTATAAGAGTGTTAATGACAATTCTCTGTGGGACTGCAAATGTTAATGTCTCTTCCTTCTAAGCCAATATAGTGAATTTTAAAGCTTTAATCACAATAAATTCAATGATAGAAAGTTCAATAATTTCAGTCATTCTAACTTTTTTTTTTGTTTCGAATGGATTGTTGTCACTTTTTTCACATTTTGAAAGAATTTTTTCTTTTATTTTTATGTATGGTTAATAACCGAATAACCGAACCAAACCGAAACCGAAACCGATAAATGTATATTTTATTTAGTTTGGTTTGGTTTTGATAATTTTAAAACCGATTAAGTTGGTTTGGTTTTGGTTTTGATCAATAACCGATCCAAACCGACCCGTGAAAACCCCTAAGTAAAAGTGAACGGAAGGATATCTCTTTCCTTATTATGTCTGTTCATTATGTTTCCTTAGATTCTTCTCCTACTAAATACATTTCATATTAATTCAATTGTTGAGACATTTTTCAAATTAACTTAATTGTTCAATTTTCAAGACTACTTTTGGAATGTTTTTCCAATTTTATCCTTCATTAGTTAGTATTTGTATTAGTTATTAATAATTAATAAGGGTAAAAATGAAAAGTTAAGCCTAATTTATGTCTTAACCTTCTTTACTTAAAATACCTCAACAATTCAAAAAATGGAGGGAGTTTATATTTAATTCTTATTAATTCTGTCCAAAAAGTAGAATTTATGTTCGTTCATTCATGACTTAAAGATAGAATTAAATTGAAATAATGAGTCATTAAGTTATATACATGCCCTTTCGACTGCATAATGATCTTTTCATTTTCCAATGTTCAACATATAGTAGTATATATATTTCAAGATTATGTTTCAAGTTTTCAATAATTTAACTTTTTATTTAATCTATCAGGGCCGTCTTAACCCCTAGGCCATTAAAGTCATCGCTTGGGGCCCCTATTTAATTTTTTTTTTACTAATATATGTTTTTTTTAATTTTTTTTTTTATATGTATGAGTGTTATGATTTCTACTAAGGAAATTGCACATGAGATTAACATCGAACCTGAATTTCGTAAGAAACAATTTGATGAAAATATTGCTAACTAAATCACAAAGTCATATATATATATATGCTCACGTAGTAGATCAAGCTATTTTTCACTTCAAAATAGATTTGAACCAATTGAAGCATATGAAAATATTTTTGATTTTTTATTTAGTGGTAAAATACTGAGATCACTAGATGATGAGAACTTAAAAAATATTAGCTTAACCTTGAACTTTCTTTAACACATAATAGTTATTTTGATATTGATATTTTAAATTTATTTTATGAATTAAATGTGTTCAGAGAAATAATACAAGTAAAAGATAATGATTTAATGAAAACACTCAATCAAACGAAAAGTGTTGATTTTTTTCCAAATAACATAATGCTTATAGAATAATGTTATTTGTTCCTGTAACCGTTGTCTTAACCGAAAGTAGTTTTTCGAAACTAAAATTGATTAAATCTTATTTAAGATCAACAGTGTCTCAAGGGAGATTGAATGAATTAGCTATATTATCAATTGAAAAGAAAATATTAAAATAACTCGATTTTAAAACAATAGCTAATGACTTCGCATCTAAAAAAACTAGAAAAGTAAATTTTAAATAAAAATATATATGATGAAAAAAAATATTAGGGCCTCTTTCTATAGTTTCGCTTTACCCCAATCTTGTTAAGTCGGCCATGTCTATCGTATCTAAAAATCAAAAGAACTAATTGAGCAAATATCTTGATATGAGTAGTTTAAGATATATTATGAAGGCTTTGAAGAAGATAAGGCAACTCTTTGTTTTCTCAATCCATAAGACCTCGACTCTAGATAATTTCTTTCATTTCATAGTTCAAATAGTATTATATTCATATTTTAGTTTGACTTGAAAAATAAGGCTCTTGAATGAGGATTGACTTGTGAAAGTGAATATCGACAATGACTCAAACAATTTTACATTAATTTCGTGTTTTTGAGAAGTCTAGAAAGTAGGTGATAGAGCAGAAAAATAGAGCTAATTAAAAAGAACACAATGTCAAGAAGGCTAAGGCAGAAGATGTCAAAAAGAAATGACCTGTTGTATTACTTTTGTTTTTCTGAACATTTATGCAAAATCTTTTTAGTTTTGATTAATTCACAAAAATGATTTTAGTGTGTTGAAAGGGGGTGGGGTTGGGAGAGGAAGATATATTTATAGAAAATTTTCATGGATTTTTTGTTATCGAAAAAACAACTTTTTAGTTTTGATTAATTCACACAAATTATTTTAGTGTGTTAAAATGGGGAGGGGAGGGGAGGGGGAGGAAGATATATTTATAAAAAAAAAAATCATGAATTTTTTTATAAATCTGACTAATCAGAATTGTGGGTCATTTTCTTTTTAATTTCTCTTGAAAGTATTTTAAAATTTTAAGATAATCTAATGCAAGTTGTAAGCGTCTAAAGTTTCAATCCTGAAATACAGTAAACAGGAAAAGAAAAATAGCAAGCAAACAATAATATTTGTATTTGAATAAATGCGAAGGTTACAATCTTTATAAAATCTCTTAAAAAAGATGTGTAATCCCCTGATTTTTCTCTCCACAGATGTTCTTGATTTGGCGGAATACTTGCGGCTCAATACTTGGAGCGAAAATTTCTTTGTATGCGGAAGACTTGCAGATCACCAATGAAGAGCAACTATGTATTTCTGTGTGTATTTATGTGTGTATCTCTTTTGGTCTTATGAAGACCTCTTTATATAAGCTTGAGCTAGGACTTTAGGGGTATTTTGGTCCAAGCAATTTTGACCCCTGGGCCTGAAGAACCTGAGTTGGGCTCATCTTGTCAATTTAATGGACTGACCCAAATGTTATTTGGACTTGATTTAAGTCATATAATTCTGACATAAATATTAATCCGACTTTATTAACCAGTAATTTGACTTGGTCAACGTATCATGAATTTAAGATTTAATCCAAATTTAGTATGAATTTATCAATAAAACTTCACTGTCTACAAATGTCCCCTACTTCGAGGCTTGTTGGGATGCTCGATTTATCGAACTTGTAAAGACAAGCCTTGAAGTATTTGTGAAGCAAATGTTTTTTTTTTCGTAGTTGATTTTTCAAGAAACATTTGAAGCTTCATGAGAAATGACTATGCCGATATGTTGATGTCAACATTTACCAGAGTCTTCATGACAACATTCTCTAATTTGTAAGAGATCATTTGACTTTCGGTTGTTTTTCAACTCATTTTCGACTTGAAGTGTTTTGAGCTCATGAAGACTTATCGCATGACATTTCTTCATAGTTTGGTAATTTTATTTGGGTCATCAACTACAAAACGACCGCCAATTCGGTGAGCAAGGATTGCGTGTACAAGCTTGACTTGGTGACACAGAGCTTGTGATTTCGACGAAAATTTTAGGCGCTGCTTTCTTTGGGGTTGAATGTCCTGCCAGTTTTTTTTCTTTCTAAATCACTTGAATAAAACGCAAGGAATTCAAATTCTCATTGCGCGAGTCTATTCTCATTTGGGTTTTTTTTTTTTTTTTACTCCCCTTGTAGTTTCTTAGAAAACCTTACCATAATTTGGTTTCTATGAGATTTCCATAACTCGACTTCTTTGGAAAATTTTCATAATTTGATTCTTATGAAAACTTGCCATAATTTGGTTTCTATGGAATTTCCATAATTTGATTCCCATGGAAACTTACCATAATTTGGTTCCTAGGAAAAATTACCATAATTTTGTTTCAAATATGGTTTTTCCATAATTTGTAGGAACACAATTTATGTACTTTTGATTTCTATAAATACACATGCTCTAACAATGGTTGATTGTCAACTTGACGCATATCAAACTCAATTTTCGTCACTATTTTTCAGTACAACAGATCTGCGCTAGAAAATTCATAACCTGTTGTATAAACGTCGAAATCATGATTCGTTTGATGTTCCAGAAACTAGACTCAGAGGAATACGACATATTCGAAATTCAAAATCAAAACCCTTCTGAATTTATGGAAATTAATTTTTTGAAGTTTGCTATCAAATCTGTCTTTTTTTTTTTATAGCTCTATGCAGTCTCGCCAAAACGTCTCTATCTTGGTGCGGAAGATTCTAAATGACAAATGACTTGATTCTGTAGAAACTAGACATAAAAGTCTACGACATATCCAAAAATCAAGGTAAAAATCTTCATGGATTGACGAGAATTAATTTTTGAAATTGGTCTTCAATTCTGTCATTATTGTTTTGCAGATTTGTGGAGTCTCACCAAAATGTTTGTATTTTGGCATAGGAGAGCTCGAATGGAGAGCGACTTGATTCTATAGAAAATAGACTCTTAAGTCTTCATGAGTTTACTTCTCTGCATCTTTGCCGAAGAGCCGCATATTGATTTCCGTATTGATTAAGAATTTTGTCATCATCTACATGGAGAAAGAACAAAAATCTCTTAAGTCAATATATATGACCACATTCATCATGACGATCGCGAGAGCATATGCCATAATTTTCCCCATGCCGATTTGAAGCTTCGTGCAATTTGCACCGTGAGACACATCACTTTTCCTTTTTTTTTTTGTAGGTTTACGATGGATCAAAAATAGCATGAATATCATACCATAAAAAATGAGGGGTAATCCTTAATTGACAAGGAACCACTTGATGCATCTTTGTTTGTAGTTGCGATTTTGACGACGAATCATACTTGGTGTAATATTTTAGAGATTGTGGCTTTGGTGGAGATGAACCACACGTCATGCGTCTTCTTTTGTAACTGAGGCTTTGACAACGAACTACACTTGGTGCATTTAATTTTACATTTGCGGCCACACATGATGCATCTACTTTTGTACTTTCTACTTTGATGATGAACCACGCTTGGTGCCTCTTCTTTTGCAATTGCAGCTTTAGCGATGAACCACTCTTAGTACATCTTCTTCTACAATTGCGGCGTGGAGCATCTTCTTTTAGAGTTGTGGCCTTGATGAAGAACCACACATGAAATATCTTTTTCTTTTTTGTAGAGGCTTCGACGACGAACCACACTTGATATCTCTTCTTTTGTAGTTTCAGCTTTGATGACGAACCACACTTGGTGCCTCTTCTTTTGCAGTTGCGGCTTTGACGACGAACCACACTTGATATCTCTTCTTTTGTAGTTTCAACTTTGATGATGAACCAGACTTGGTGTCTTTTCTTTTCCAATTACGACTTTAGCGATGAACCACACTTAGTACATCTTCTTCTACAATTACGGCGCGGAGAATTTTCTTTTAGAGTTGTGGCTTTGATGAAGAATCACACATGAAATATCCTTATTCTTTTTTGCAGTTGCGGCTTCGACGACGAATCACACTTGATATCTCTTCTTTGGACGATCTTGTCGAGAATTTCTTCAAGTCGTATACAGTGTATGATACTTTAAGATCATCAAATATGACTAAAGAATCACATGAAAATGCCCTCTCTGATACGCAACGCCGTCTCGATGGTGCAAAGCTTACACATGAAAAGTTGGATGGATCCATGGATAAACTTCAAGCAACTCTAGTGGAGAAAGACTTAAAAGTCTTGACTTCCAAGAAAAAGAAGGTCACCGCGCTCATTAACAAATATCAAGAGAAGCTGTCCAAAATTCAAGAGAATGTCACCATCACGGAGGGCGAGATTTATACCATTGAGGCAAATAATGTGATGTCTAACGATGAAGTTGAGAGACTAGCCAAGCTAGAAGGGGCAGTTGAGAAAAGTTGCCAAGAAATCATAAGCTTCAAACTTTTTCCGTAGTTTGATTTTTTATTTATTTATTTGCTTAGAATTTTCTAAGTCGCTCATTATGGTGTAGTGGTTCTTTTTTTGAAGCAATAAAATAGTGACTTATATTTCAATAAGAATTTCTCCGCTTGAATTTTGATTGTTTCTTTCCACGAGCCCCTTTTCCTTATTAAAAAAAGACTCCATAAGCTAGTGTTTATATGAGGATAGCAACAAAACATTAACTTTTCAGTTTTCTTCAGCTTTGCGCACACGTGGAAGAAAATTCATAACGTGGAGTAGGAGAGCCGGAATAATGAGCTTCCTTTTTTGTTGGAAAGATGACTTCAAGATCTTCAATCCATATAAAAATCACTTCTATAGGATTTACGGATTAATACAGATTTGTCTTCAAAGTCAGCTCGAAATCCGCGTGCTTGAATTTTTAGCTTTCTTCAGCTTTGCGCACATGAGGAAGAAAATTCATAACATGGAGTAGAAACACTGGAATAATGAGCTTCTTTTTTGTTGGAAAGACGACTTCGAGATCTTCAATCCATATAAAAATCACGTCTATAGGATTTACAGATTAATATAGATTTGTCTTCAAAGTCGGCTCAAAATCTGGGTGCTTGAATCTTCATTTGAAAGAATTAGCATGATATTCACATGATTTTTTTTATTTTTATTTTTATGACTGAACCTAGAGTAATAATACTCTAAGCTGCCTACGTACCTCAGTGAAGAGGATCAAGTCATTACGTAGTTCAGAGAGTGAATTTTTTTTTTGTGTCCTAACTTTTGCCTAGGCCGCCTCTTTCGAGATTTTCAACCTAGCAGACATTTTTTTTTTTTGGTTTTTTTTTTGGAGCCGTACACAGTTTACACTCTTGCTGGCCAGGAGTAAAACGCCACTTCAAGGATAGTACTTCTTCAAGAATTTTCCGTTGATGGGACCGATCCGCAATCCGTCTGCATCCACAATTTTGTAAGCTCCGCTTGAATAGACTTCTTAAAAGACATATGGTCCATCCCATTTTGATGTGAACTTGCTTTTCGATTTATGAGATATGATAATTGGTCTTCTTACCGCAAGGACTTGATCACCGACTTGGAAAGACCTTAGGCGAACCTTTTTATTGAAAGCCCGAGAAAGACGAGCTTGATAGCACTCAAGACTTTGTTGAGCTTCCAACCTTTTCTCATCGAGAGAGTCTAACTCTTCAAGGCGCATACAAGCATTTTCTTCTTCAGTAAGTCCTTCTTGGATGGCAAGCCTCAATGACGGTATTTGTCGTTCAAGTGGAAGGATTGCTTCAGTTCCAAAAACAAGAGAATAGGGAGTTGCTTGAGTCGGCGTGCGATGAGTCGTTCTGTATGCCCAAAGAGCTTCTTCCATTCTATCATGTCAACCCCTTTTAGATTTGGAGACGACCTTCTTTAACAAGTTGCACAAGGTCTTGTTAAATGTTTCAGCTAGTCCATTTGCAACAGCATAATACATTGATGCATTACGTTGCTTGAAGCCAAAAAGGTCGCAGATCTTATCCATCAATTTATTGGTGAATGGATTTCCATTATCTGTTAGTATATAACTAGGAATGCCAAAACGATAGATGATGTTCACTCTGATGAAGTTTGCAACATTTTCCTTTTTTACTTCTTTGAGGGCTACAACCCTAGCCCATTTTGAGAAGTAATCTGTCGCAGCTAAGATGTACAAGTGACCACCAGAAGATTTAGGTAGTGGTCCAACCACGTCTAGCCCCCAAACATCAAATGGCCAAGATGCAACAGTCGAATGTAATACATCAGGAGGTTGGTGCATAAAGTTTGCATGAAATTGGCATGCTTGACAGCTTCGAGCATAATCCAAACAATCTTTTACCATTGTTGGCCAATAATATCCCATTCTTTTTATATGAAAGTGTAACTTGAGCCCAGATTGATGTGATCCACAAACTCCAGAATGTGCTTCTTGCATAGCTTGAATCGCTTCTTCTTCCCCCAAACAACGCAAGAGTACTCTCTCGAATGATCTTCGATATAGAGTATCTTTGTAGTAAAGAAACCTAGGAGCATGACGACGAATTTCAGTCCTTTTCTTTGGATCCTCTGGAAGTATATTGTAACACAAGTAATCAATCAAAGCATGTCTCCAATCGACTATCTCAGCCTGTGAGACAACTACAAGATGTTCAAATTTGCTTTCTTCATTCACATCTGGTGATACTATCCATTTTTGGCAGATAGTGATTTGTGCTTGATCAGGCAGAGTTAAAGTTGAAGCCAAAGCGGCTAAAGCATCAACTTTCTTATTCTCCTTTCTTGGAACATGTTGAAGAGTTACATCTCTAAGCTATCTAATCAATTTTTGTGCATAGTCATGATAGAGATGCAATTCTGGCTTTTTGACTTCATAGCTACCTAACAATTGATTGATCACTAATTCAGAGTCTCCAAAAACTTGTAATTGCAATTGCTTCATATCAACCGCCATTTCAAGCCCAAGCATTAAGGCTTGATATTCTGCAACATTATTGGAGCAACATTGCGTTAAGGTGAAGCAATATGGCAAGATCTCCTCTCAAGAAGTGACAAATATTACGCTAGCGGCAGCTCCTTCGCGATGTGAGGCCCCATCAAAATACATCTTCCAAGGCGGTTGAACTTCAACAACCATTGCATCTTCATCAAGTAATTCATCAGTGAGTTCCCAATCATCAGGTATTGGGTGGTCTGCTAAGAAGTCAACCAATGCTTGCCCTTTTACAGCCTTTTGAGGAACATACACAATTTCAAATTGCTGAAACTGGAGGTACCATCGTGCTAGTCGATCATTGAGGACATGTTTCGACATCACAAATTTGATGGGGTTGGCTTTAGAAATAAGACGGACGACGTGAGGTTGAAAGTAGTGTTTCATCTTCTGAATTGAGAAGACTCAGGCCAAACATAGCTTTTCGATTGGCGAGTACTTCAACTCATTTGGTGTCATCATCCTACTCAAGTAGTAAAGGGAATTTTCTTTCCCTTTGCCATTCTATTGGGCTAAGAGTGCCACTGATCTTTCTTGAGCTGATATGTAAAGTATCAATGGCTTTCCAGGAACAAGAGTTGCTAAAACTGATGGTTTTGTCAAGTAAGACTTGATGCTCGCAAAGGCATTACTACAAGCTTGGTCCCATTCGAAAAGAGCGCCCTTTTTCATAAGGCGGCTGAATGGTTGACACTTTCCTGCTAGATTCGAGATGAATCTCCTAAGATATGCTAGCTTTCCTTGCAGATTCTTCAATTCATGAATGTTTCTTGGCTCTACCATCTTCAGAATTGCATCTACTTTTACTTGATCAATTTCTATTCCTTGATGTCGTATAATGAAGCCAAGGAATTTTCCAGAGGTAACTCCAAATGCACATTTCAAAGGATTCATTCTAAGTTGATACCTTCGTAGTAGATCAAACACCATCCTCAAGTCTTGCAAGTGATCACACTTTTTTCTTGATTTCACTACTAAATCATCAACATAACATTCAATATTTTTGTGAAGAATGTTATCAAAGATGTTTTGCATAGCTCTTTGGTCTGTTGCTCCTGCGTTCTTCAAACCGAAATGCATTACTTTGTAGCAATAAATTCCTTTAGGAGTGCGGAATGCGGTCAACTCTTCATCTTTTGGTGACATGCGGATCTGATTGTAGCCAGATGAACCATCCATAAAAGACATCGCCTCATACCCAGTAGTGGCATCAATCATAAGCTCAGGGATAGAAAGTGGAAATTCATCTTTGGGACATGCATTATTGAGATCCCTAAAGTCAACGTAAACTCAAATTTGCCCATTCTTTTTCCTCACGGGGACAATACTTGAAACCCATGTGAGGTACTTAACTTCACGGATAAAGTCAGCCTCAATAAGCTTGTTAACTTCAGTTTCGATCACGGGAACCAATTTAGGCCTAAAATGCCATTGAGCTTGCTTGATGGGACGTGCACCGCTTTTCACAACAAGATGATGGACTGCTACCTTCGGGTCTAATCCATGCATTTCTTTGTAACTCTAGACAAATACATCTTTATACTCTTTGAGTAAGTCAACGTAGGCCTTTTCTTCATCACTTGCCAGTGAAGCATTCACATAAGTGGGTTTTGGATGTTCAACAGTTTCAAGGTTGATTTCTTTCAATGCATCAGCTGTCACCTTTACTCCTTCTTCAAGTTCGGGAGGCGCATCTTTAGCATCTTCATCTTCTTGATGTTCTCCATCGTTGAAAGATATATGGTAACACCATGAAACATTCTCTAACTCTCCATCAATTTTAATTGGAGAAAAAATATCTCTTTCATCTTGTATAGTGACATGATATGAAGAGCCAACACTTTCTTTATCTTCATCACGTTGCTTGGTGTAGACCACAACATGCGACTTTGCCTTTAGTACTTCTCTACATGAGACCACAATGTTCGTCTGCCGCCTCATTCTAGAAGGGATTAGACTTTGAAAGTCTTTAGGAGCATTTTGAGATTTTAGTAAAGCAGATGCTTGAATACTCTTGCTATTTCTCCAAACCTTGTTTTTCTTCCTCAATGGCCCTAACCTTTCAAATACAGAAATCCTCTTCGTTGAGCTTCCAAGTTGGTCAAAGACAGAAGGCCTTTTGTTAGAATTAGTAGACTCATCTTCCACAATTTTGTAGTTGTTGCTTACCCTTTTTATGGAGATGCGGATAGGTGGAGGTTGTTTGTAGCCCAACCCTTCACGTTGTTGCCTCATAGCAGGTTGTGATGGAAGCTTCCCCAATTTTGATGGTTCGTTTGGATCGAATCCAGCTTTTGCTAGCAGCCTATAAGCATTAGGATCAAAATCTTCTTCTGTACGCTTCATTGGGAGTGCTTCGTATAGGGGTGACTTAGGGGCCACAAATTTTTCGTGAAGTAATGAGTTAGGAGCCACAGACTTCCCAAGTAATTTTGTGGATGACTTCACCATATCAATTCGCCTTACAGGAAGGGTCAACCCTTTTAGCGCATTTTCTTGCAACTCGAGAGAGTGTCCTTTGTCCTCATTTGCCTTTGGGACATAAAGAAGAATGGGTGTGACCTTTTTACTTGAAAAAACACCAATCACGTTAGGCATCTTGTTTGGATTGCCAAGCTTTGAATCTTCCTTGTTTGCGACTTTTGCCTTATCGACCGCTACCTAAGCCATATTGTTAGGGAGTCCGACATCTCCGGATACAATGGCATCGACTTTTATGGAATATTTCTTCAAGTAAAACTTTGCGTCAGCAAAGTGAGCTTCAGATTCAGTGAATGGATTATCATCCGCAATAACCCTTTTTGCAACTCCATCCTCATAATACTTCAAACATTGGTGGTAGGTAGATGGGATTACTTTGTTCTCATGTACCCACATCCTACCAAGCAAAATGTTATATGAAGTCTTTTCATCAATTACATGTAACCACACGCTTGATTGCAACTCTCCAATGGTAAGGTCTATTTTGACGGTCCCTATGAACCTTTGTCCTCCTTAATTGAATCCTTGGATCATCAAGCGACTATCAATAAGATCTGTTGTTGATATTCTAAGTTCTTTCATTGTGCGAATTAGAAGGATGTTGATTCCAGATCCTTCATCGACAAGGATTCTATTCAACCTTTTCTCACGTGCAAAACCAACCATGAATAAAGGGCGATTATGAAATATGTCACCAAACAGAAGATCATCGTCAGAGAATGTGATTTTGGCCATACATGTATTTTCGACTCTAGGAGATGACTGTGGAGCATCTTTTGGTGATGGACATGATGGATTTTCAACTTCAGGAGACAACTTTGGAGCATCTTTTGGTGATGGACATGATGGAGTTTCATCTTTCGCTTCCTTTTCATCGACATTACAACATAGAGTTTTTGTGCCATCGCATGTGAACTTGGTGTAACACCAATTTGGCAAATATTCTCCTAATGTAACGGGTCTCCGCAACTCTTGGTAGTGGTGCACCTTTATTTCCTTCTTCTTTGAATGCACAATCAAAGTTTCGGTTTTGGGTCTCATTACCATCTTTTCCCTGACGTGTTGCTTTGTTGACTCCTTATACGAACTCACTTTTCTGCATCTACGACGAGTCACAATAGTCCAGCCCCAATCATCAAAATCATCTACTAAGTCTTCATCTTGTCTTGTTGATCCCTCTCCTACAGAGGCCACATCACTTAGTATAGGAAGAGATAACAAATTATTTACTTCAATGGGCTCTAAGTCTCCAAACTTAATCATTCTTGTTTGATTGGTGTTTAGAATGTCTTTGTCACGACCCGATTTATCAAGTCATGATGGCACCTACTATAACCCACCAGTAGGTAAGCCAACCCGTAACCCGGAACAACAAGTAATGGGTCTGAGGGTAGAAATCAAACAAGAGTAGGCAAATAACAATCCAACTCACGGTACCGGATCTTTTCCTCTCCGAACGGTCTCCAAATGCTTCCCCACTAACAAAAGGTTAATCACCTCGTCATTACGAATATATTGACACTAAAATTATATTTTTCGGAGACGGACCCAAAATCGGGTCTAAAACGGGATTGTGGGGCCCACACTTAGAATCTCAAAATCGAATCCGTGGAAACGTCCCAACTACCTTACTAAACTAATATCCCAAAATTTTAGCACAAACAGATGCCCACAACACCGCAAATCAGCCACAATAATTAAAAAGGACAGCCCTTTCATCATCAATTTCCGGAAAAACGAGACCCTTTCAACCCAAACAGATTATACCACGACGATCCTTGCGAAAAACTCTACAAGTTAGCCACAAGAATGACTCAAAACGGACTTACGATGATCAAGATCTCACATTTCAAAAATTCAACAACAAAACATCCGAAAATCACACTGGCAGTGGCTAAAAATTGATTTCTTACCTCAACGAAGCCTCCCCTCGCGTTTTCGAGATCACCGCTAGATTCCCCTCGAAATTCTCTTGAAGTTTGCCTTTTGAATCACTTAATTTGGATTAAAAATGAAGGAGCAATCTCAATTTGAAGTTGAACAAAAATTTGGACGAAATTCGTTCTTAAAAATCTGGAAATTTCCACCTCTGCCACGTGTCGTCACGTGGCTCTGCCACGTCACCGCCGCGTCAAAATTTTACAACCCTCCAAACTTAAATTTCGATGTTTCGGACTCGTTCGGAGTCGGAAAAATACAAACCTTATATGGAATCTGATTGGAAATGATATTTCGGACTCAATGGTGAAGGCGGAATTTCCATTTGGAGCTCGCTTCGACGAAAAGTGGGTCCCACACCCAGTATCATTTGAGCCAGATTCCACAATTGCTATCTAAAGTCTCGGGAAGTGAACAAAGGGTCGTTCTAGACCAAAATCGATCTTCCGAAGCTAACCTAGCTGTCAGAATTTTCATCTGAGCACGTCTTCCAAGAAGGTTGACCAAAGTCAACTTTTCAAGTTATAAAAATCTCCAAAACAGGAGAACGGGCCTAAAACCCAAACGAACGACCAGGCGACCGAACAGTCAGTGCCAGCAAGTCATAAATGACTTGGGGTCGCTACAGGAACGCTCTAAACGATGAAATGAATTCTTTAATTTAAAAATGACCTGGAGGGTCATTACAGTCTTGCTCCATATTTCCTTCAACAAAATTGCAGGTCATGACCGGATTGGGTAAGTCATAAGCGACACTGACTTGGTTTGAACTCAATTTCTCATCTTCAAGTTCAATCTTCCCTTCGCAAGCTAAGTCCATGATTTTATCCTTGAAAACGAAGCATTTCTCGATAGGGTGTCCAACCAGCCGGTGATATTTGCAGTATTTTGGATCATCACTCCTCCCTGCTTCATCTGGTCGTTTCATCTCTGGTAACTCAAAAAGTTTCATCTCAAGGAGTTCATCAAATATTGCGGAAACATCTGAGTCAAGAAATAAGTAGTCCTTCCGCTGCATTTCCTTCAAGGTGAGCTTTTGATTTGTCCTTCCTTCAAAAGAATTCGCTTTTGCGCTCTGCGTATTGCCCACTCTTGTGGTGAATTTCACATGAGAGGCATTGACGTTCATGGATTCTTTATTTTCAGTCTCTGGCAAATATTTTCCCACTTTCTTGAATTCTTGCCTTTCTTTGACTTTGCGGAGTTCGTGGACAGGTGGTGCTTCAGTTCCAACCGACGACATGCTTAACTCCATATCATGAGCGCGAGTGGCCAACTCTTCAAAAGTTTTAGGCTTTATACCTTGCAAAATATAGCGGAGACCCCAATGCATACCTTGAATGCACATCTCTATGCCCGAGGCTTCACTAAGTCTATCTTTACAGTTTAGACTTGCATGCCTCCATCGGCTGATGAAGTCAAAGACTGGTTCTTCATTTCGCTGACGTGTGTTTGTAAGTTCCACCATGCTTACAGTACATCTTGTACTATAGAAGCGGTTGAGAAATTATTGCTCCATTTGTTCCCAATTATCAATGGAACCAGACTCAAGGTCCGTGTACCAATCAAAAGCATTGCCCTTAAGGGAGCGGACAAATTGTTTGACGAGGTAATCGCCGTATGTTCCAGCATTGTTGCAGGTTTCAATGAAGTGCGCCACATGTTGCTTTGGGCTTCCCTTACCATCGAACTGCTTAAACTTTGAAGGTTGATAACCGGCAGACATTTTCAAACTATCAATCCTTGCAGTGTATGGTCTTGCATATGTCAAGGAGGATTTTGTAGCAACCTCGTACTTGTCTTTGATGGTACCCATGATGAACTCCCTAATTTGGTTGATCGGGATTGATCCTTTCGAAGAAACTTGGATCTCTTTAGCATATTCAACTTGCTTTGTGGGGCGATTGACTGTCTCTTGGACTTGCGGAAGTTTTCCAGGTGCGTGACTTGATTCTTCATCCATCATGCCCTCCACCCTATCAGTTAGCTTAACAATTCGAGCATCTTGATCTTGAACATACTTGGTCAAGCCTTCAATAGCTCTTGTCAAGCTCACAAGCACTATTGCGTGCATTACCATAGTAGGTGGCGGAGAGTAGCGTTGATTTTCCTTAACATGAGATGCAAACATGTTATGTGTGGTAGATCCCGTGCTTAAGACATCATTGTCAGTCGAAGCGATGGACTTCTCGTATGTAGATGGGCTCAATTGGGCAAGAACCCTTTCGACCATTTCGGCTATGTTTTCCTTTGCAGCTTTTGCAGGAGACTTCACATGTTTTGGAGACAAACCAAAGACAGTAGTAGATTCGGACGGCACTCGTGAGGCTTGTTGTCCTAGCAATTTGGCTTGGTTCCTTGTGATAGGTCCCATGCTTCCCGCAGTAACATCGAGGATGTTTTCGACATCGATGCCGAACTTGGATCCATTAGTTTTTGCAGATGCAGATGCGAATACAGATGCAGATGCGAATTTTGATGTCGATGCAGATTTTGATGCAGATGGAGATTTTGATCCTGATGCGAATACGGATGTAGATCCAGATTTGGATGCAAATGTGGATTTCGAGTTGATCTTCTTGCAAGTCATCTCGGTGTTTTTGAACTTTGGTTGTCTTGAATAGAAGAGATGAGAGGTAAAGATTGTCCCACTGGGCGTGCCAATTTGTAACTGTCTAAAGTTTCAATCCTGAAATACAGTAAACAGGAAAAGAAAAATAGCAAGCAAACAATAATATTTGTATTTGAATAAATGCGAAGGTTACAATCTTTATAAAATCTCTTAAAAAAGATGTGTAATCCCCTGATTTTTCTCTCCACAGATGTTCTTGATTTGGCGGAATACTTGCGGCTCAATACTTGGAGCGAAAATTTCTTTGTATGCGGAAGACTTGCAGATCACCAATGAAGAGCAACTATGTATTTCTGTGTGTATTTATGTGTGTATCTCTTTTGGTCTTATGAAGACCTCTTTATATAAGCTTGAGCTAGGACTTTAGGGGTATTTTGGTCCAAGCAATTTTGACCCCTGGGCCTGAAGAACCTGAGTTGGGCTCATCTTGTCAATTTAATGGACTGACCCAAATGTTATTTGGACTTGATTTAAGTCATATAATTCTGACATAAATATTAATCCGACTTTATTAACCAGTAATTTGACTTGGTCAACGTATCATGAATTTAAGATTTAATCCAAATTTAGTATGAATTTATCAATAAAACTTCACTGTCTACAAATGTCCCCTACTTCGAGGCTTGTTGGGATGCTCGATTTATCGAACTTGTAAAGACAAGCCTTGAAGTATTTGTGAAGCAAATGTTTTTTTTTTCGTAGTTGATTTTTCAAGAAACATTTGAAGCTTCATGAGAAATGACTATGCCGATATGTTGATGTCAACATTTACCAGAGTCTTCATGACAACATTCTCTAATTTGTAAGAGATCATTTGACTTTCGGTTGTTTTTCAACTCATTTTCGACTTGAAGTGTTTTGAGCTCATGAAGACTTATCGCATGACATTTCTTCATAGTTTGGTAATTTTATTTGGGTCATCAACTACAAAACGACCGCCAATTCGNGTCGAAATTTATTGAGAAGAAACACTGCATTAAAATGGATATTCTACAACTTGTCAACACACATCAAATTCTTAGTCTTTGAATTTCTCACTCTCAAACCAATTCCTCACGAATCCACCATTTTTTCTCGCAAGGGGAGCGCGCACAAAGACAATGGGTATTGTTGTAAGCAGAAATTTCAAGCCCAATAGATTTATCAAATTCGACATTGACGATGGTACCAGTTGCATATCTTGTATACTATAGATCAACCAAGAAACTTCATGTCACTTCTCTCATCGAATCTAGGCGCAATAAGCAACACTGATGAATCAAAAGGTGAAGCAAACACCGCTGCGGTGAGATCCTCTTACCAGCCACGAGCGTAAGCGAAAAGTTTCAATAAGCGAAGATTTACGCATGTATTTGACTCATTATTGATGTATCTGATACATTATTGAGATACGATTATATGTATCTAGTTTTTTATCAGTGATTCTTATTAAGTCTATGTATCTAATGAATATATTGGAGATTTACGTATTATCGGAAATTTACGCATGTATTTGACACAATTTGTTCGGTCATGTATCCAAGTATTGTCATATGTATCTCGTCTTCTATCATGTATCTTAATATTATTATATATATTTTTTATGTTATTACAAAGTATCTAACTATTTTCGTATTTATCTGAGATATATAATGTAGAAAAATTGATAGTTGATATATACATATTAAAGATACATGAAATAATATTAGATCATATAAATAGATACATGAAATTAATACTAAATACTTCTATGATACATATGAATGTACTTGTATGATACTCATGTATCTAAGTGTTTAGTTTATTGGATACATTATATATTGATAATAGATACATCAAATTAATGAATTTATTATTTTAAGATTAATAAAATGAAACTAATTAAATTACATGACCAAGATAGACATGTTTTTGTCTTTTATTAATAATATTAATGAATTTATTATTTCAAAGAATAATAAAATAATATTAATTAAACATAAATACACTCCTTGATTTTCACCTTATATTAAGAGATTTAATAATTTAAATTTTCAAAATTAATTGTTCATGTATTTTGAAAATCTTCAATTACTCCTCTAATTAAGGAAATCAGTTACAACCAATTAATTTAAATAAATAAAATATGTATCTCGATTTTAAAATTCGGCAGATACTTGTATCCCGCTGATTCAGATTCATGTATCTTAAGCACGAAATATGATAGATGATTTAATATTTGAAACTATCAGAAATCTTAGTAATTAGGACCTAAACTAGTGGGATTACTGTAGTTTACCCTAAAAAAAAGGCACACTTTAAAAAAAAAATTAATATTCCTTCTCCATTATTTATTCAATCGTTTTGTTGTGTTTTCGATATATGATGTAATATGATACTTTACTGATAGGTGATGTATCACGATGCATTTTCAGTGCATTACATAATGATACCTTTCCATAATGTATCAGCATACCTTTTTGATACACATGTATCATGATACAATGGTTACGTTAAAGAAATCACATACCTATTTGATACTTTATGTTTGGACGACTTTCCTTCAGCAACAGTCTTCCCTGTGAAAGAAAAAATATGCTCATACACTTATCGTTGGCTAAAATTTTGAATAATTACAAAAGAGCAAATTTAGGAAGATCTCTAGTTTGAACTTGGAGAAATTAAAAAGTAAATTATGCTAAATTAGTGGAGTCAGTGAAAGAAATACGATAATATAGGTAAGAGGGAAAAAAGTGACATACAATTTCTAATTATGCGTGAACTAGGGAAATGAGTATAATCATATAAATTTTCTATTAAAATAATATTATAACTTTATTAAATAATTATTTTAATAAGTAAATATAAGATTTATATTTGCCATAGTTACATAGATTTTCCTATTATAAAATTACCCCAAATGTTACGACCTGATCTCGAAAACTAAGGTTTCGAAACCAATTTCGCAACTTTGGCAACTTTGTTGAGTTTTGGAAAAAATAAAATTTGGAAGTCGCCACTTAATTTTTTAGGAAAAATTAAGAAAACCATTTTAAAAGAGAATTTTTGAAAGAAAAACATTTTAAATAAACCAGAGTCGAGTAAGGATTCAAATAATTCTCTAAGGAAGGGTTTAGGCATCTTAGAGAATCCGCTAACACGCGGTTGACCGACGGATTTAAAGATTGGCTTAACTTTGTAAAAAAAATGGTTCCTTAATTATAAAAATCTCATTTTGAAACTTAGATAAAAATCTTTTAATACTTCTAAAAATCTCAAGAATAATCCTAACTTAAAACTTTTATCCATAGTCATGTTTTGAATCATACAATTAATTCTAACTTATAAACATGGATTAAAGGACCTTGTTTAACAACTATGAAAGGATATTAAAGATCCTTAAGTCATTCATACAAAATCCTAAGTTAAATTAAAAGACAACTAATTTATTTTAAGAAACTTAACAATTTTATCCTATTCAAGCGTTTGAGTCAAATAATCAACACAATCACTTAGGCGTGGATTTGAAAGCTAATACTAACTATGAAAGAATATGAATAATTCTCAAGTTAGTCTTGAAGCTTAGATTGCCTAACTTGAAAGAGGTTTTGAAAATTTGAATACTTAAAATGACAAAATAGAAGAGCCATTAAAAACCTCCAAATGATTCATCTAAGTAAATGAAAAAGTTAACAAAAAGTTAGCATTCACAATAATCAAAATAATAATGAGGAAATAAACATAAATAATGAATTATAAAACTGAAATTTTCAGCCCCTATTCGACCATTTTGGGGGGCTGAAATGTAGATACGTTGCTTCGTCAATTTTGAGTTTTAATTCAATTTCTACTTTTTGCTTAGCTGCTGCTGGGACTGCTGTATATATTGGACTTGTTAAAGTCCAAGAATTATCAATTTTAGTCCCTTTGGGGACTGTTGTTGCGGCTTCAATTAAATTGGACTCTTTCAAGTCCAAAATTTCCAATTTTCAGCTTTCAGAGTGTTGTAACCCTGGTATTGACCTGCTGCCAGTGGTTTGAAATTTAACTCGATAATAATAATTTCCCCTCCGCGATTTTGAAGGAGGTTGACTCAAGAAGGGAAATATGCAAGAGATGGGAGTCCAACTGGACTCGAACAAGAGAGTTCATGCGTGAGAAAGGAAAGAAAAAGGATTAGCAAGAGTCTAAGTAGCCTAGTGAATTAAATGGAATCAAATAACGCCAAATGCTGACTCAAACAAATTAGGATAAGCAAACATTCAAACAAGAAATCAAAGAAGGGCATAATTTGAACAAGTGTTGAGACTACTGACTCAATTCACATAAAAAAATAACTTGCTAACAGACTAAACAGAGCAATGAATGCAATAAGCAATTGATCAATCAAAACTGAAAATAAATCATGCTAAACTTACTGTAAATCATGCTCCATGTCTCAAAGTTCCCAGAACGAATACATATATTTGGTTCAAAATGAAATATTCATAAACAAGGGAGGACGTTCAAGCTTTGAAGAGATTTCATGTATGCTTAACACACTTCGAAACATCTTAAGATATTGAGCACGCTAAGCGGATGCCATTTATATGAGCGACGAAAAAGACAAGAAATAATTAGGAGCATAGTGAGCTTCTAGCATCAAATTTTACTCTTAAATCTCTACACTTGAGGAAATAAATCTTGATCAATTGAATTAAGTAAAGGAGCAGAGAATTGAACCGGGATTGGAAACAGGAAGAAAAAGCACGACCAACAATTTAACTCGAATGAAGGAACTGCACCAAACTATATGAAACAGAAAAAATATACAAAGCTGAGACTAACAGGGGAATAAATCTACCAATTAATCTCAACACATATCTTATCCTCCATCAAATAGAGTTCAACAACAGGTCATATTTGATTAAAAAAGCGAAGAACTTGAAACGGAAACAAAAGACTTCGGCATTAAGGAAAAGAAAATAATCGGGACATATAAATGCACAAGACCTTTTACATCAAAACCACGGAGAAATTAACAGCTAAACCCAAAATTTTGAACAAACAAATTAATTACCCCTAACAAGACGCTAAAAATTGAAATCGAATAGCCGGAGATTTGAACACTTTATTAACCAGATTCGACTCAAAGGAGCAGAAAACTAACAGAAGGTAAGATTTTAGCGAGCAATAAAAGAGGAGGCATAATAACAATTTCCAATCATGATTTTGCAAAAGGGGAACAAACTGTGAACACATAAACTAATCTAACCTAACCAAAAAAAAAGGAAAATGCATAAAGCTAGCAGATTAAACATATCTACAAAGCACATTCAGAAACTAATTGAAAGCTAACAAAATATAAGAGAGAAAGAAGATTACCTAGTTCTGGGCAGCGAATTGGACGGGCGAGTTTGACGGAGACGATTCCACCCAACTCGAACAACCTCAAAACTTTAAACTATTGAGTTGAAAATTCCCAAACCTTTTGGGGGTGCTCTCAAGTCTCCAAAAAAACCGTCCCATGAACAGTAAGAAGAAGGGTATTTATAGGGGTTGAGAAATCTGAAAATCACAACCTAGAATCGATGTGGGACTGTGAGTAATTTGAAATTTTCAGAGGATAAGGCGTGAGCTGGAAAAGTACCAATTCCAACAGAAAATTGATCTGGAGCGCTTGATTCTTGAGAAGGACGATTGAGGTATCAAGATCGCAACACCTGTCTCGTTCAAGAATGCTCTTGTACGATTTGCGTACGGAAAGGATAGAGGAGAGAGGAGATGCGATGGGCTTGGAATCGATGGGCTCACCGATTCTGGGTTACGAATTTGGTTTTGCAAATGGGTCACGTCTCTGGACTGCGCGAGGAAGAAGAAGCGCAGGTACTGGGGTCGTTTTGTTAGGTCTGCGTTGCGGGAAGATAGGAAATTGAAATGGGTCGGTAGTTGTAGGAATTAGGTATGGGTATTGTATTGTGGGAAATGGGTTGCTCAATAATGGACTTGATTTAAATAGGCCCAAAATGGGTCTGAAAATGGTTTTTTTTTTTTTTTTTTTTTTTTTTTTTGAGAAATACCCAAATTGAGTTAACTTAACAATTCGGCTATATCCTAAATAAGACGAATTAATATTAATTAATTAATGAGCTTCTTAATCTTAATGAAATAAAATAATTAACTTAATTATAAACTAGTAATTCAAAATTATTACCATGATTTAAACTAAATTAATATAACAAAATACTTATTAAAATTAAAATCTTTTTGAGATGATTTTCAAAGTGTTTATAAAATATACAAAATTATATAAAACCTATATGTCACTTNTAAAAGTAACTTGAAAAATATTTTGAACTTTATAAAAACTAATTATTTCGAATCATTTGGAATTAAAAAAACTCGTTGATTAATCTATAACGTGGAAGGTCAAAATTGGATGTCAACACCAAATAGTCCGTAATGAGATCTCATTAATTAAAGTTCTGACGTAGTCTATTGGAATGGCCCAAGCGTTATGACCGTATTATTCATATCAATAAACAAAACCATAAGGTCGTACTTAAGCTTGCGTGTAACAGTATTATTCATATCCAATTGAAAGTTGTATATACACTAGTTGTAGAATAGGACAATTTTTCTTCGTACCTCAAATATATATACTTAAAAATAAAATGATTTTCTTGGTCGGCAGGCCATGACTAAATATCGTTCTCCATCATTGCATAACATCATAATATGGATGATAAACTTATAAGAAAAATAAGGTGCAGGATAAAATTACTATGAAAATGTTTGGTAAAGGATGAATACAATTATTAAATAGTTATAAAGACAAAATAAGAAGAAAATATTAAGGTAACCACGCGATCACACAAAAATCAATCGTTACATAAAATGAGTATTTTTCATTGTTACCTAAGATGGTTTAAATAATACTATACAATATAATTCAATTAACAATCAAAATAAACATTATATTTAACCAACAATACAATACAACACAACCGATAACAACCATCCAAACAAGGTGTAATAAGTGTGGAACAAAATAATCAAGAAATGTTACTAATGACATCCTCAATTAGAAGCCCAAGAGCAGCATAAGATGAACCACCCTCCTTCATAGCTGCATTGCACTTCTCTTTCATCTCGTTCGCCTTTCTCCTTATTTCATTCTCGTCTCCATTAGTCATCAACTTTCGTATGCCACTTTCGATTTCCTTCGCACCCACAATTTCTACATTCTCATCATTCCCATGGAAATCCTTGAAATAGTCCATTCGAATCTCCACTCCCAATCCCAATTCTTTAACCAACTCAAACGCGTTCATTTGTTGTTCAGCGTGCAGGGGCCAAGTAGCTATTGGTACCCCGAAATACAAACTTTCGAGTACAGAATTCCATCCACAATGCGATACAAATCCACCCACTGCTGGATGAGATAGTACCGCCACTTGAGGTGCCCATCCTATCACTTTCCCAACCTCATTTGTCCTTTCAATAAACCCTTCTGGTAGCACTTGCTCAACATTCTCGTAATTACTCGGAAGCCCAATTTGCCCCTTTGGTGGTGGTCTTCGCAAGGACCATAAGAATCTATGACCACTACACTCAAGTGCAATTGCTATTTCATTGATCTGTTCGATTTCAAAGCTTCCCATACTTCCGAAGCACAAAAACACAACAGAGAACTCTGGCTGATCATCTAACCATTTGATAATGCTTTCTGTTTCGGATTGACTGTTTCGACCATGACCTCCTTCCTTAAAATTCATCACTGGACCAACTGGATAAATTCGCGGAACTGAAAGAGACTGAAGAGGTAAAGGTTCTAGATCGGCGAATGTGTTGACCATAATACCCTTCGTCTCTTTGATTCGAGTAATCGAATCGAAGAACGTAGTCGTCATTACTGATTGATCTGTTGTCAGTCTAGGCAAGAATTTCGATGGATACGGATTTTTAAAACCCGGGATTGTTAATTCTTCATTGGAATTTTTGTATTTGGAGGTATCGATATGATGCTCCTTTTTCAGAGACTCAAAATGAAAACAGAGGGCAAGGAAAGCAGCATTTGAGGTGTAGAAAATGTAACTTGGAACACAAAATTCATCGGCTACGTCTATCATAGGGGTGCAAAACATGTCGAGAACGAAGCCAGCGAGACGAGAATTCGATCTAGAAAAGCTGGAGTTATTCAAAAAATCTTTTACTTTAGGTTTATGACTTTGAATGAAGTTCATGAAGAAAGTCTCCTTATTTGACATGAATCCAGCAATAGTTTTTTCGTCAACAGTGATGTCAACGAACTGCAAACGGGGTATAGATGAGAGTGATTCGAGGTAAGATTGAATGCCGAAATCCATTGGAAGCTTCATAATGAGGATAGAGATACAGAGCCGGTCATCTCTGTTGAGAATGAGTTTTGCAATTTCAACGGCGGAAATGAGATGACCTGCTGCCGGAGAAGGGATAAAAACAAGTTCTGCTTTCGTCGTCATTGAATTTATGTGAACAAATTTGTGACTCTTACTATTCCTTATATATAGTTTGTAGCATTATTAAAAGCTAATTATAAACTTTGGTCTTGGTCAAGGCCATATCATATTATATATAGTTAATGGTGATTATTTTAACTCAAAACTTGTATCTTGCCCAACAAGTTTTTAATGAAATCTCATTAATTAATTTTTTTTTTTTTTTTGTTGACTAGTCTGCTCGAATGGCCCAAACGTCATGGCTGCTCCAAGCAATTTTCAAGCTTAAATCATTAAAAATTCAATTAGGTCGCACAAAAATTTGAGAATTTTCAAAAGTTGTTTTAACTTTATATCCCTCGTAAAAATTCAAAAATAACTTTAACTTGTATTTATATCCGAACTCAACTCTAACTTCCCAATATATTTTTTTAAAAAGGAAATTTACCACTAGACAGTATCTAGCGACCTTTTATTAAACATAAAAAATATCAATAGGAATAAGTACAAAAGCTAGACCTTACCTTACTAATCCTAATGAAGTACCTACCTTCTACTACCTAACAAGCATGAAGAAAATAAGAGTTAGAGAGAACTAAGCATTTTCTGATCACCACATAGTTTGTAATACACTACATGATGATATTACAAATGAGGATGCTTAAATAATGTAAAAATATGTCAATCAAGAAGAAAGTTGAGTTATCAGCCTCAAACTTTCTATTACAAAAACATGAATTAAAAAAGATTGATTGTCCATCAAAAGTAACATAAAGTATTTTTCTCTTGTCTTTTTCTTCAAACCTATCCAACAACACTTAATAATTCATACCTTCTTTATGGATTTATTGGATCTTGTTGAACATATTGATATCGTCAAATGGTTTTGTTTTGTCTGTCGCTTCAGTAGGTGTCTTGGAACAAACTCTTCAGTCATTTTACCGTCCCAACTATGTTGCCTTCCATGTGTCTTCTTTTTGCTTTTGTTGCTTCCACTTCTTTGTTGCCTAGGTGATATATTCCCTTCCCTAGACACTCTATCAAAGCATAAGTCTAGCATATTGTCTTCCTCATCTTCATCAAGAGAATCCTCGCCCAAATCCATTGTGTTTGACACTAAGACTTGTGACTCATTCTTCTTTGCAATCACACATTAGGCACATATACGGGAGCTTCTGGACTTAATTTGTTATTCAAAGCAGGTGGTGAGACCTGTTTTTCTTGGATTAAATCATTGTCATTCTCTATTAACCTTACTTGCTTTCTAGTTGTCTTCAATAAAACATCAAAATTATTCGAACACAATAGGTCTCTTGAGGCATTACTAATATCTTGCCTCTTCTCACTGTCATAAAAATTCCCAGACGCACCCTTTTCACTATATGGAGAATTATTTTGACAAGTCGGAGAAAGGGTCCGACTACTAGTTGAATTTTTGTGTGCAACCAGTGTCCAGTTTTTAGTTGCATTCTCATTTTCAACTTGCAAAACATGCTGCCCTAAATTTTCAGCATCTTCAACACGGATGTATCCATTAGTTTTTGTCCCGAATCCATTAATTTTTGTCCTGAACTAACTCGCGCCGCATCAACTCCAACTCTTGGTGTTCCCCCTTTGTTTTTGGTAGTTGTTTGAACATCAATATTATATTACTTGTATCAATATCCATTGAGTCTGCACGATTTTTCTCAGAAGTGGCAGCAACCAATTGTCAATCTAAAGAAGTAGCTATACTTTGATCGACATCTACAATCTTTCTTTTTTCATTTAGTATTTCTCTCGCATCACCTTGATACTTTTCACTATCGATAGTACCTCTTAAAGCAACTTCAATGGTATCATCAATTTGTTTGTTGTTTTGATTTCTTTTCGAGATCAAACGACAACTATCTTCATCATGACCTTGGTGCTTACCATAATTGCAATACAAAGGTAGATTATCATGTACAGTCTCACTACTAAAAAAACTGTGAATACCGACCTATAAATACCGACCTCCGGAGGTCGGTATTCCTTGAAATACCGACATCCCAGCTTAGGTCGGAAAA
>NC_064290.1:13677493-13732802 GCF_019186545.1 Solanum stenotomum
ATAAGAGAATGACGAGCGAGATGGGAGGGAGGCGAGGGTGCTGGATTTGTCAATGTATCCTAGATACATGTGAATCTACTTGGATATAGTGTATATAGAATAAATTACACATATTTTTGAGTTCATATATCTCGAAATACATGTATGTAGACACACTAAAATTCAGTAAGATTTATAATATTACAACATAACATGTCTCTAAGTAATTAATTTGTATAACTTACCTAAATCCCATAGTATAAAGAGTAAATTACATCTTATCCCTACTCTTTTTCTAATTACAATAATCCCTTAAAATTTGTACCTTCCGGATACATAAGTCAACATCCGGATACATTAATTCACCATCCGGATACAGTAATTCTAATACAAGAAGAATCTTTCTGTTGCTCTAAAAAGGGAATAAAATCTGAAAATTAATTAAATCTCATAAATTACGCTTACGTTTCTTCTTACTCTCAATCATATAGAGGCAAATCCTATCAGAATGAAGAAATTCAAAATTTCAAATTACTCCCCCCATCAACAAAGAAACCTTTCAGATTTGATTAAAAAAAATTATCGAAATTTTGGGTAAGCGAGATGATTTATGAAGGATACAAAAGTGATGGAATTGTTGTTGGACAAACGATTTCCTTTTAAATCTTCAAGTTCATCGAAGATCTTTTCAATTTTGATTCAAGATTGTCAAAAAATTTGAGATTCAAGATTCTTTCTTCTCCGAATTAATCGAAGATCCTTTCAATGTTGATTCAAAATTGTTGAAAATTTTTAGATTCAAAATTCTTCTCCTAGTTTATTGAAGATCCTTTCAATTTTGATTCAAAATTGTCGAAAATTTTGAGAAGATACATCATGAATATCTTTGCTACTTAGCATTTTATTATTTATGTATCTTGTTTAAATTGATAAATATTATATTTATACTAATACATTAAATTAATAATTGTTGCTCATAAGATGTTAGATTTGAGATTGATACATTACCGTGTAGAAATTGCTATGTAATTGATACATTTAGTATAAATTCGAATTTACGTATCATATCTAAAAAATTAGTGCATGATACATTACTATTTATGTATCTCGTTTAAATTGATAAGTATTGTATTTATACTAGATAAATTAAATAAGTAGTTGTTACCCATAAGATGTTAGATTTGAGATTGATACATTATCGTGTGGTAGCTATTATGTAATTGATACATATAATATAAAATCAAATTTACGTATCATATCTAAAAAATTAGTACATGATACATTACTATTTATGTATCTCATTTAAATTGATAAGTATTGTATTTTTACGGAATACATTAAACATGTAATTGTTGCCCATAAGTTATTTGGTTTGAGATTGATACATTTAGTATAAATTAGTATTTATGTATCATGCCCGTATAATTGACGTAGTTATGTATCATATACAAAAAAAATTATGAATATGATAAACAATGATTTAGTTTTAAAAAAATAGTACTGCACATACATAATAAACATATGATACAAACCCATTAATATAAGTGACACTTTTTATGATTCGTTTTTGTCCTAATTTTCTTCATATCTATTTTGTCGTGTCCATATATGGGTGGTTTATTTTGTGTATGAAAAATTACCCCAATATTCACATGATTTTCTTGTAAAAAAAAAAAAAAAAAACTGAAAAGAAAAAAAAATAAAGAACTACCTCTTTATTAACTTTAAATCATAAATTGGAGAGAGAAAATATTTAAAATTCAAAATAAATGAGTGATGAAGGTAAGTGGTGATATAGTGGAGTGATTATAAGCATGAAAAATGGGGGGAAATAGTAGAGTTGGAAGATTGTATCTGGAAAGGAGAGAATTTGAGAAAAAAGAGGAATTTTTGTAATTTTTTAAAATGGTAGGGAATGATAGAAAATAGGGTAAGAAAAGATGTGTAGTTAGGTAATTTTTGCTAATTTATACACTAGTGAACTTTCAGTAAGTTACCCTTAAATAAATAGTGTTGACCCATGGGACGACCCTAATCAAGCCTCAAGGGCCAAGGGCTTATATGGGTCCGAGTTATAAGCCCTAGTTTTAAATGGGTTTGAAAAATCTTAGCTCAATCTTACCCCAATAACGGGTTCAGTTGGTCAACCCACCCCATGGGCTAAGCCCATTTTGACAGCTCTAAAATTAATAATGAAATAAAAGAAACACTTATAAAGTTAAAATTTTATTAACCCCCTTCCCCCCTCCCATCCCAATTTATGTGACACTTTTCAGATTTTGAGATTCAAATAAATCTATCTTTGACAGTAAATTTTAATATTTTGAATTATTATTTATCGTGACTTATACTACTTTTTATGTAGTTTGTAAATTTCATTTCAAAAAATTTAAAGATTTCATGCGCAAATTTCTGATCAAATTTAAACTGTTCGACTCTAAAAAAAATGAAAAATATCACATAAATTGAGATAGATTGAGTATTTGTTTTTGCTGAGACAATGAACTACACATTCTTTGTCACTTCAAAATTTAAGGAGTAAATAACGACATTTTAAAATAGTCTAAAGAATAATAGAACCGTGTGACACATGAATGTGTAATTGAAATATCGGCTATAGATTGAGGGGTCTTTTCACAATTTTCTCTAAGTTGTGTTGGTCAACTTTTAGTTTTTAACCATCATGAAATATATCTCTAATTAAAATCATTTTAAAGGATATGTAAGGTCGTCAAGTAATAGGGACATTAGGGAGGATGTAACAGACAAAACAGAATCTTCCACCACAATTATTTAGTAAAGAAAAGGACAAAATTTCTTTAACCCAATGCAATTAGTATTTTTCTTAAAAGAATAATTTTCAAGAATGATAAACACAATTACATATGTGTAGGGGCCTCCTCAGAATTAGGACCAAAGTGAACAAGAGCACTTCACTTATTAGTATGTCCAATTTCTTATGAAACACTTGCAAATTGAAACAAAAACAACAAAAAAAGGCAATCTTAATCGCACGGTTGCCATGCAGATGCAGTCAACAAAGATAAATCCTTCCATCCCAATTTCAAACACCCATTTTCCTCGACCAAAGTATACCCTCTTGGAAACATTCCTAACAATAAACTTGCTTGAGCAGCTGGAGTACCCGATAACGAAAGGGGTAAAAACCCGATTCGTTTCATTTCATCGCCCCATCGCTCTACGGGTACTTCCCCGGTCCTCTTGGGCCCACCTACTGCTACAATATTCCTAATTTCGCTACCGAACAACTGCTGTTCCACCGTATGCCTTTCTACACTCTCTTCACTCAATCCATCCCCTAATGCATCAAACAAGGCTGAGTAATAATGCAATGCCTCAACGAATCGGCCCAAAAAGTTTCCTCCGTGACTCAGATCTTGTTCAACGAGTGTGATCAATTTCGGCTTTAACAAAGTTAACAATCTGAACGTACCTAAATCACTCCCTGTGATATCGTAGAGGCAATGGTGCATCCAATTGACAACTGTAGTTTCCCCAATTTTGACTCCGAGTTGATTAAGGTCTGTGATGTGTCCCATTTTGCCTTCAAACGGTTGAAACTCGAACGGAAGTCCGAATGAGTTGGCGAATTCGGTGAGTCTACGGCCGGTGGATTCGAGTAATTCCATGGAGGATCCGACGCCGGTGATTTTGATGGAACGGAGCTTTCTCGATCGAGAGGAGAGGATTTGGAACAATCCTGGCCATTGAAGACCTTGCATGATGTCGAGATCGATGACGTGGACGTGATCTTCACCTTCTAATGCTTGGTAAATAGCTTGATTAGCTGTGTAGTGAGAGAATTTGATGAGCGGGCTTATTGTATTGTAAGATTGCAGAGCGGTGAAGAGTTTTTGGGAATGTGTGAGAGTTAGGGATTTGAGGTTAAGCGGAGAATAAAATCGGAGATGAGAACTGATGATTCTGGCCGATAGAGATTCAGCGAAGTAAGCAGCGACTCGCTCAGCCGATGAGCCGAACGGCGATGAAAGCTCAGCGATTTCCGGTAATAAATTAGCTGCTTCATCCAGATTCTCCATGGCAACAAACTCAGCGCATTGGAGGAGCAAACCGAGAAGGCGAAGGCCGATGGAATCGGCGTCAACGAGAACTAACTCCTCAACTTCTTCTTCTTCCTCCTCGTTTCGGGGCCGTTTAGTAAGAACTTGAGGTTCATCTGAGACCGGAGTAAACTCAACAATAGAGCGCTTAGAAGACATGGAAGATGAAGATGAAGAAGAAGATGTATGATTAATTGGAATTGCAGATACAGAAGAGAATTGAAGCATGATCATTCATCACATCACATGGCAAAGAAGTAAGAATTGCTAGTAGAAAAAAAAATGAGTGGTGAGGATAATTAAAAGGGGGATTTGTGAAAAAAAGGTTGATGACTTTTTGGAATTATTCATCTTTGTAAGACACATTGAAGTGAGGTTTTTGTATTTTTGTGTTTGAATCTTTCCTCAAACATAAAATACTATACTCCTATTAATAATAGTACTACTATTATCATAATCCCAAATTCATTACACAATAAAATATGTTCACATCTCTTCCAAGGGAAAAATCATAGTTTCCTTGGAATGTAATATCCTCTCTCTTGATTATTAGGTGTTCTAAATAAATTGACTTTTTTTGTGGTTAATTTTAGAGTAATATTTAACCTTAATCTAGGAAATTCAAGAAACAAAAAATGTTAGTGAATCCGTTCATATTTACTCAAAAACATAGAAGAATTCATAATTAGAATTTCGAGTGAAGCAATTTTACCAAATTCAAAAGGAGGGATCATATGTCGTATTCAAAAACTAGCTGTACGATCAATTTTTTTCATGAACTAGTTGGGGCAATGAATTAGTTTGATCTAAAATTTGAGATGATGAGTGTAAAACAGAAAAGGATTCATATGTAGTTGTTAATGACTGAGGTTACCAAAATCTGAGTTATTGATATCAATTTATACCAAATTGCTCCACATATTGTCCCCAAATAACATTTTCTAAACAAATCAGAGCTAATCCGAATTACTCAATTATAAAAGATCTACTACCGAACGAATAAACAATAAATTAGAGATGGACTAAGTAACTGAAATTTGAACCGAGCTAAGCCACTTCTAAATTCATTTTTTATTTTATATTAAGGGATTTATTTTTTAATATAAACAACAATTTTAGTTTATTTTATAATATATTTTTCTTACAAAGGAATTCAATTGAATTAGGTTAAATGGTCTGAAAAATATTTCAATTTTAGTCGAAATTGTTGTTACGATACCAAACTTTGAAAAGGACATTTTACCCTTCTGTACTATTTAATAGTGTATTTTAAAGGTATATATGTGTCTACGTGGACATCATAAATATTGCATCATTTTAAATAGTAATATGTCCACGTGGACACTTATATACCTTTAAAATACACTATTAAATAGTGCAGGAGTAAAATGTCCTCTATAAAGTTTGATATCGTAACAGCAATTTCGATCAAAATTGAAATATTTTTCAGACCATTCTCCCATTCAATTATGACCTTTCGGATCATATAACTCTGCCACAATGTGGACATGTGACGAACCCCACATGATGAATAATAATCTGATTCTCATTTTTTATTTGTTAAATTTTGACTTTACACATATATTAAAAAAATATTAATTGGTATAGCGAGTTTATTTTACCTATATTAATCGATAAAATCTTAAATATATTTACTCACTATATTTTTAAAAAAAATATTAACTTAATGTAAACAAATTGAGAATATAATAGAAAAAAATAAATTATACTTTGTAAAAAAATAACAAGTAAAAATGACATCAAATTAGAAAATATTTGACAAGTAAATTGTACCAATTGAAATATAAAGTTACTGATTTTCTATTTTTTTTAAAGAAATGCTTGTACTAGCTTGTCACGTCTGTTTCTATACCCCATTTTGCAAACAAATATAATACAGTAGTTATCATGTTACTCCAAGTAGCTTCAATGCCCCNCTATTTAATAGTGTATTTTAAAGGTATATATGTGCCTACGTGGACTTCATAAACATTGCATTATTTTAAATAGTAATATGTCCACGTGGGCACTTATATACCTTTAAAATATACTATTGAATAGTACATGAGTAAAAAATCTTCTATAAAATTTGATATCGTAACAATAATTTTGACCAAAATTGAAATATTTTTCAGACCATTTTCCCATTAATTATGACCTTTCGGATCATATAACTCTGCCACAATGTGGACAAGTGACGAACCCCACATGATGAATAATAATCTGATTGTCATTTTTTATTTGTTAAATTTTGTCTTTACATATATATTAAGAAAATATTAATTGGTATAGTGAGTTTATTTTACCTATATTAATCGATAAAATCTTAAATATATTTACTCACTATATTTTTAAAAAAAATATTAACTTAATGTAAACAAATTGAGAATATAATAGAAAAAAATAAATTATACTTTGTAAAAAAATAACAAGTAAAAATGACATCAAATTAGAAAATATTTGACAAGTAAATTGTACCAATTGAAATATAAAGTTACTGATTTTCTATTTTTTTTAAAGAAATGCTTGTACTAGCTTGTCACGTCTGTTTCTATACCCCATTTTGCAAACAAATATAATACAGTAGTTATCATGTTACTCCAAGTAGCTTCAATGCCCCCACATTGCTTTGTCACTATTATTTTACCCACGAGGAAAAGTAAGGCAAGTTTGATCTAGTACAATTTCTTTGGGATTCTCGAGGATTTGTTTGGGAAATATTGGAGAATCCAGAGAGTGTCTTGGGTGACATTGATGTTTTTTTCTTATTGATTAGAAAAATGAATTATTTATGTATTATAATTAATACTAATATATTTTATGTATAAGTTCAACGTATTAAACATGGTGGTACAATTATACATGTACAAGTTATAAAGGAATCTAAAAAAAATAGAATAAATACTACTCTAATACATAATTAATCCATGCATTGTAAATACAAGAATGATGAGAAGAGCTAAACTAGACTAGTTGTAATGATTTGACAACCAGCTACAGAAGAATCAGGTTATCTGCTTGTAATTTGGAAAATTTCTTCTCACGCAATCAATGGCATATTATAGTATTACTCCTGTTAGCTTCCTTATTTGACTAGCCAGAAAAGGGCCAAATTTTTGCTTCCTTGTTTGACTAGCCAAATTTAGTTATTTCATTTTTTATTTTAATATAAAATGAATTTATATTTATATCAAGAATATTATCTCTTATCCGACCGATCAACAAACATAAAAGCATTAAGAAAAGTTTTGTTTTATCACAAAGTAGTTATCCGAATTTTAAATCTTACTATAACAATTGTTGGTATTAGTTATATTATATTATTGTCATAAAAATGCCAACCAATTGAAGGACGGATAATTTATAGGTATTCATATATTTTCGATTTATACAGCATCTAAGAGGACGGCACATGTGACCTCTCAACCAAAAATGAAGTGTAAATATTTTTGACTACAGTCACTTGACTAAATAATAATTGCTTTACATAAAATTTCTTATATTCAAATTGTGAGTCAAATTGACTCATTTCCACAAAAAGTTATCAAAAAACATAGTCCTTATTACATTTTTATAGATTTATTAGTTATTTTTATGAAAAGAAATTGCAAAATCAATCACATCCACCTAGTAAAATTCTAAGATTACGGGTCAAAAAGAACTAAACTAATGAAATCCAGAAATTTTGTACTTAAACGGCCCAAAAAATAGTTTCCAAATAAACATTTCACAATGAGCATGGCACAATAATTTTTTTGTATGCAAAACAAACAGCCAAAACAATAACATTAAGTTTTATGAAACAAGTCCAATATAGAGTGGTAGTTTTTTTACTATCTTCCCAAAGCTACCATAGATTATAAACCCTCTTCATTGTTCTCTTTTTCGATTTAAATATCTATATAATATACATTGCACATCCTTTATTCTGACTAATACGTCATTATTATAAATATAAATTACATATACATAACTACTCTTTGTTACTGTTATTTTTGTTTCTCCTCTTGGGTTTGACAATTGAACTCATTTAAAATTAGATTAAAACAACCTTGAACATGTTTCAACCAATCAAGAGAAGTGAGTATCTACAGAAACATTAACAAATGAATCGTTTCCCTTTCCATTTTGTGATAAGCAAATTCAATCATCATGATTAAAATACCATAGACTAAAGATTATTAATCAAAACAGGTTAACGGTTGCAAACACTGATATATTGTTAAAACTCTTGAGTAACTAACAAATACTCTTCTTCTAAAGTTTTTCTTGAGCTTTGCAACTTTGAAATAAAACTGGTTTGGCAACTATGCTTACAACATGATGGCAAACAAAACTGTTCATTGGATGAAGAAAACATTTTCAACAATATGCACCAGAGGAAGCAAATATATCAAAAATAAGGTAATGTTATGAATTAGAAGACATCCCTTAATCAAATAAGTGAACTCAATGAACAGCAGGACAGAAACACAATCACTGACCCTAGCTCAAATTACTAATGTCATCCATATCATACATGGAACTCATATACTTTCTTGTATGACTGAGAAATCGTAAACCAAACAATGATGATTGTACTCTAAACAGCACTTGCTACATTTTGAAAGTAAATATCCGAACAACTAAAATGCATTCATTCAATCTCAAGAAGAAGAAAGGACTTATCCTAAAGCTTAGAAATGACAAAATAGAATGTAGCAGGAGACAGGTAGCAAGATGTAATTGACTTACACCATGCTGTTTAATACTGACTATTCATCTATGCTTCGGAAACTTGAACATCCCTCACTTCAATTTTAAGAGAGAGTTCACCATATGAAGCAACACATAAACAACAAGAATAAAAAAACTGAGAAGTGGCAGACGGAATTTTTTTTTGATGACAAGGAAAACCCGCAGCCGTTACCCTTTGGGTGTGCACAGGGTAAGTGGCAGACGGAATTTTGATAATTACAATGTTGCAATCCAACCGTCAAGCAAACTAGATAAGAAACCAGTATACTTAAATCACTAAAGGACTTTGGATTGACATCATTCTACGCTTTCCTTGACACGTCCATCGAACATTAATGGGTCAATGCACGCAACGCCTCAGAAAGCAATATATATCACGAATTCAAATTCTCTACAGTCACAGCTTATGTGTTTTCACTACAACAACATACCCCATGTAATACCATAACATACACCTATGCACTGGTAAATGTCATACAACAATCTTAAATTGCAACCACCATACACCAATATAGTGGTAACAAACTAGATGCACTTATCAAAGATCATACAACTAATTTGGGATTTGTCAAACACTGATCATACTCTAAACAGCACTTGCTATAATTTGAAAGTAAATATCAGAACGACTACATTGCATTCTTTCAATCTCAGGAAGAAGAAAGGACTTCTCCTAAAGCTTGGAAATGACAAAATAGGATGTAGCAGGGGACAGGTAGCAAGATGCAATTGAAATACACCATGCTGTTTAATACTGACTATTCATTTATGCTTCGGAAACTTGAACATCCCTCACTTCAATTTTAAGAGAGAGTTCACCATATGAAGCAACACATAATCATTAAGAACAAAAACTGAAGTCACTTCTAAGGAAACATTTACACAAGACAGACAAATTCTGATCATGTTGCAATCCAACTATCAAGCAAACTAGATAACAAAACAGTTTACTTAACTCACTAAATGACTTTGGATTGACACCATTCTATGCTTTCCTTGACACATCCATCAAACATTAATAGGTCAATGCATGCAACGCCTCAGAAAGCAATATATATTACGAATTCAAATTCTCTACAGTCACAGCTTATGTGTTTTCACTACAACAACATACCCCATGTAATACCATAACATACACCTATACACTGGTAAATGTCATACAACAATCTTAAATTGTAACCACCATACACCAGTATGGTAACAAACTAGTTGCACTTATCAAAGATCATACAACTAACTTGGGATTTGTCGATCATACTCTAAGCAGCACTTGCTATAATTTGAAAGTAAACATCAGAACAACTACATTGCATTCTTTCAATCTCAGAAAGAAGAAAGGACTTCTCCTAAAGCTTGGAAATGACAAAATAGGATGTAGCAGGAGACAGGTAGCAAGATGCAATTGAAATACACCATGCTGTTTAATACTGACTATTCATTTATGCTTCGGAAACTTGAACATCCCTCACTTCAATTTTAAGAGAGAGTTCACCATATGAAGCAACACATAATCATTAAGAACAAAAACTGAAGTCACTTCTAAGGAAACATTTACACAGGACAGACGAATTCTGATCATGTTGCAATCCAACTATCAAGCAAACTAGATAAGAAAACAGTTTACTTAACTCACTAAATGACTTTGGATGGACATCATTCTATGCTTTCCTTGACACATACATCAAACATTAATAGGTCAATGCATGCAACGCCTCAGAAAGCAATATATATTACGAATTCAAATTCTCTACAGTCACAGCTTATGTGTTTTCACTACAACAACATACCCCATGTAATACCATAACATACACCTATACACTGGTAAAGACCAACAACAATCTTAAATTGTAACCACCATACACCAGTATGGTAACAAACTAGTTGCACTTATCAAAGATCATACTACTAATTTGGGATTTGTCAACATGTTAGGTATACACTGACATACACACAGTGATGTTCATTTCACTCATAACAACTGCAATATTATATTAATCACTTGTAAGAAGTATAGATACAGAAAACATTAGCAATACGAATAATGATTAAAGATAAAACCAGATCTATCATTTCAAATTAAAAGTTGTTTGAACAAGAACAAAACAAAACAGAGCAAATATTCTGAATATCCAGAACAGAAAATTACCAAATTAAGAGCAAACCACTCAAAATCTAAGCTTAGTGAAGAACCAGCGATTTTTCCCGGTTTTGAATCGCTCTTCAAACTTAGCCTTGGCCTCCTTAGCAGCAGTAACCTTCTTATCACGTGACTGAAGGCAATCGACAGTAACGGCTTCCTTCAAATCAACATCCAGTGTGTAACGAGTAGGCATGATGTGGTTGTAATTGACAAGCTTGATGAAAGTCTTGACGCGTGATTTCTTCGCCTGCTTTTTCGCAGAGTCCTTACGGATCACTTTCTTCGGGTACTTAGCTACGCCGGCGACCAAACAATGTCCGTATGGCCTATCACGTGTCCCATCGTCGAACGCTCGAACAATCACCGCTTTCCTCCCGGCGTACTTGCCTTGGAGAACCACTACGGCTTTGTTTGGCTTAAGGAATTTCACCATGTTTCTGCACTTCTCTTTGCTGGTACGACTGACGATGGATGAAACCCTAACCAGGTTTTCCTTCGTTTATATATGATAGAGATTGGCGTTGCTAAGGCCTTTTGGGCCTTGGGTTTACATTTTGGGCTTCGATCTTATTAACAGGAGAAAATGTAAAAGGAAAAACATCACACCACTTACATTGGTTGCAATCATTCAAATTTTCTTTCTATTTGCTGTATAGTGTACAAACTACAATGGTATGTTATAAATTTCTAGCAATTGAAAATATAAAAGTTAATATTCTAAAAGATCATTCAACTATTAGAATTGATGTAGCAAAGTCATTAAATTTTATTTTGTATTTGTTGACACCAAATTTTGATATGATATTTCTAAAGTTAATACTTTTTAAATATTTTATTTTTTAAATAGTTCAAAATACATGTTTTGTCATTTTAATGTAATTTGTTGATAATTATCCTTATTCTCAAAATATTAGGATTTTTATCGATTAATTCTTTTATATTATTTTGTGACAATCGATTGAATTTGTTCATTTTTTATAAAATCATTATTTCTATTAAATTGCATTTTTTATATGTTATTGGTTACGTTCATTACATTTTTTTCATACTCATTTTATTTAATACATTTGTTAATATTCATTTTGATAATTTGCACAGTCCAAAAATTCATTCGAATATAGATAAGATTTCATACACAGATATTTTATTAATCGGTGATTTTGACCCACGATTTTAAGATAGTGATATTGTACTATTGGTAGTTTTCAATTCCCTATTTAAAGAATAATTTGCTCATTAGGTTAAGGGGTGGTGGATTTTTTTTAGGGATAAGAATTTTCAGATTGTTTATTCACAAAAAGGGATTTTTTATTGTTTATTATTTTTTCGATGAGCTCACCGGAGCTCCACCAGTCCACCACCACCAACGACCCCTTGATCTCTCCCTTACTTCCATTTCCCATCAGCCGAACCACCACCCAAAAGACCCAAAACCTTTCCCCTTTCAGGTGAACTATTTACTAACCAAACTTCATTTATCATTCTTCTCCGTAGCTACTGGTAGCAGCAGCAAACGAACCCAGCAACTCTCCATTCTCTCCAACCAACAACAACCAACAACCACCACTCTCCTCCACCAAATCTCTTTTCCAGCTGCCAAACCACCACCTGAAACCCCCAAATCCACCAGCAAACAACAGCCAACCAAAACCCCAGTAAACCAAACTTCAAACCTCACTAGTCCTTTACCAAACCCAACCCCTTTCCTTCACATTTCCAACATCCAAACATCCCCCAAACCTGCCTGAAATAGCCATCGGAAAACACCATCTTCCGCAGCTCTCAACAACCTCAAAAACCCCAAGATCCCACCGCATTTTCTCATGCCCCATCGCCGATGAGCTCTAAGCTCCGACGGACAGCGACACAACTTCAAACAACACCACTCTCTACCGTCAACCAGCAGCTCCAAACCAACACCCACTTTTCTCCGATCGAAGCCACCATTTTCGCCTCACCAGACCCACCATCAAATCGCTGCCAGTGCCCTTCCCATTTTCCTTTTTTCGAATTTATGTTTGTTTTTGCAGGTCACCAGTAGCTCGAAGCTATCACTCCAACACCACTCATTATCAGCGAACAACAATATCAATAATAGTTGAACAAACCAGCGAGCTCAAAGCTCAAACAGATCTGGCAAAATCACGTCATCAACATCACTCCATCAGTGAACTCTTTCTCCGGCAAAACCCCATAGTAATTTCATTATCTTTTACCTTTTTTTGTATTGTAATATTATGTATTTGAGGGTTATTTTTCTTTTAATTGAATGAGTTCAAACTCCAATCACTCTTTTTTTTTTTACCCAATGATTATTGATATTTTCCAATAGATTTTCTTTTTTGTTTTAGTTTATTATGATCCTATTATATTTTAGTTTATTGTTAGTGATTTACTATTTTAGATATTACATTATTTTATTTATTTTTCATCCTCTGACGACTGCAAGTTGATGTTTGCTTTATTTATGATTATTGTTCCAACTTTGTTTAATATCTTATTTTATTTTGGTTCAATGTTATGTATTTATTTTAATGAATTTTCCAATGAATTGTTTTGCCCCCGTTTGTTAATGTTGATGTTGTTATTGTTATTATTATTATGTTTACTCATTTTGTTTAAGGTTAATTTTAAATACTTTGTGTGCTTTAGTGAATTGTTATATTTTAAAATTGGTCAATGAGAAAATCTCTCCGTCGATTTTGGAGGCCTTCCGAATATTAAAAGATGAAAAGTCAGTTTATGTTTATATTTTGTTTGTTAAAATTGGCCGATTAAGAAATTACCGTCAATTTCCAAGGTCTTCCATGTTAATAAGATGAATTTTTATTTTTAAGTTATTATTTGATTTATTCATATTTATTTATTACTAACACTTCTACTAAGTGTTTTTTATAGGTACACGGGATTGCTTCTCATTGCAGCTATTCGAATGAAATTTGAATTATATTATTTATTCATTATCTTGTATATATCGATGTTCTTATATTATTTTTTTATTTTATTATGTGTATATCACATGTTTATTATATTTGTATATTATTGTTATTTCCCCCTCAATTTGAAAAAGTGAACTCAATCGGGACCACAATTGTGGATTTCGAAAGATGCCTAACACCTTCCCTTCGGAATAACTTGAACCCCTTACCTAGAATCTATTGGTTTCGTAGATATTTTTTATTAAAGTTAATTTGTTAATTGGTTTCCTAATTTTCCTAAAAATTAGGTGGCGACTCCCTTTAAACCCATTTCACCCTTATTTATAATTCTTTTATCTCTTTTTAAATTGACTATTATTTTTTGTGAGTCATCACGATGCTGCGCCCTCTCACGAAATATCAACAGAATGACGACTCCGCTGGGGACATAGAGGTTCTAACCATTATGGATTCATTTTTTTCAAATTGAGGAGACTATTCTTTTATTGTGTTAGTCATTATATTTTGTATATTTTATTGATTATTTTCATATTGTACTCATTAGTTATTCGTTATTTGTTGTATATTGTTGTTGCATTCATGACATTTTTCGATATGCATATAGTATATTAAAGAACGTTTTTTGCATAATTGCAGCCGAACTTTTTTATACTCAACCCTTTTCTGAAATGATCGGCAATTTATTGGTTCGTCATGCATCCAGCCTAAGTTGTCCACTTGGATTTTCGGTCTTTCAAAAGGCACTCTTGGTAACCTAGTTTTAGACTATTCATAATCCAGTCCAATCTTTATTCAAGTTACAATCTGTTGGAACTACGTTTGATCTGAAACCTACTTCAACGGGATACGTAGGTGCCATAAGGGCTCGGTCATGTTCCCCGTAAATTTTTCATTATTTTAAGGCGAAAACTGAGACAAAGTTTTTTGAGGTCTCCAAAAAATTTACAAAGGAGATTGTTATTACAAGATTAAATACCATAGGTTGTTGAAGCTGAAACATGGATAAAATTTTTAAGGAATGCCCTCAAAAATTTCACTAAAAGTGTACTCAGACACCAGATTTATGAGGCATCACTCCGAGTTGGTTTATACAATTTGCATTTATTTTATTTATTTATTATTATTATTTTGTATATGATGTTGTATTCATTGTATATCTTTGACTTTATTTATCTTACATTCCATAAAAAATATTGATTTAGTTGACATTTTTTTTTAAGTTGGATTGTCCGCCCTTCAATGTGACTCATTAATTTTTTATTTTTGTTACTTTTTCTTTAATTAATAAAAAAAAATTGTTAAATTTGGGTGATCCACCCTTTAATGTGACTCACTGATTTCTTCATTCTTGTTAAGTTTTCTTTAAATATTAAGAAAGTATTTTTTGTTAAATTTGGGTTGCCCGCCCTTCAATGTGGCTCATTGGTTCTTTATTTTGTTTATTTTCCTTTTAAAAAATTCATTTGTTGTTCAAAATATAGGTTTTATGTCATATCTGAACGAACTATGCAAATCTGATTCTCATAAATAAGATACATAGGTAGCCCTTCTAGGATTCGATATTCTTTATTCTTTCAGATTTTTCATTTTTTATTTCTTTTAAATTGTTTATATTTTGAAATCATTTTTTGACTTGGTTGGTGCCAACACAATTCAAGTATGCATCTGAAAAATAATTTGTATAATAGAGAAGATTGGACTTTTGTTAAACCATGAATTCTTTTGGTACCTCTCATTCATACTTTTGTTACACTTGAAAGTATTCTCTTGCATTCATTCAAGATTAGAACAAAACCAGATTCATCCTTTCATGTGCATTGTGTGGTGAGCTTTTTATTAAATTCAATTGTGTTGCTTTGTTGATCTAGAATTTGTCCTAAATGTTTGTTGAGGCGAAATCCTGAGTGATGTTTGATTTGAAAAATGATTGTAGGCATTTTTTAACTCGTTTGAGTCTTTCAAAGCCTACCAAATGACATCAATCCTTGGTATGTCCCACTTTGAGCCTTGAGCCTTTTCTTTGGACAACCACATTTTAGTCTATACCCTTTCTGAGTGTTTATATGCATTATCTCTCTTTTGGCCAAAGTTCAAATTTGTCAAAGACAAAAGTTATTGTTGACACCCAATTTTGACCGACCTTTAGCAATTTTTGAAATGCTATCCGATTAAATACGCTTTTTAAAATATTTTTTTTATTCTAAAATTTTAGTTGATTTTGTCTAAAATTGTACATTTTAGTATCTGTACTTTATAAAATTATCATAAATATTATTAAGATATTTTTAAAATTATTAGTAAAAGGGAAAGTATTTATTTTATTTAAATGTTTTAAAATTTAAGTGATTTTAATTATATAAAATTTTTATGATATGTGTAGTATTTAATTGAATAGCATTTCTTAAAATTTTTCTCAAAATCATTTAACTTATAGCCTATTTTATTCTAATAGTAGTCACCTTTCATTTCAATTCTAGCCAATTTTTATTCCAATTTTAGCCAATCCAACTTATCTCTCAAGACCCATTTCATTTTGATCTTGTCCGTCCATCTTTAAACTAAATCCTAGATCATATCCTAGCCATTTATTTAATTCTAATCCTACGGTCAAGATCAAATCCTCTTACTTCCTATTTCAAAACTGAGGATTCCAAGCCCTAATTTTTCATTCATCTCTTCCTCTCCTCTCAAACCAGCACCGCCTCCGCCCTTCTCCTTTTCTCCGACAACGCCGGTGAGGCAGAGAGAAGCCACCAGCAAAATCAGCCGGAGAGAGAGAGAGCTGTCCTCTTCTCTCCACCTCTCTTCCTCCTCTCTCCCGTCGCTCTTTCTCCTCTTCCGTCCAGCAGCCTGGCGAGCAGCAGCCAGCAACTCCTGCCAGCAGCATCCAGCAGTTCCAGCCAGCAGCAACCAGCCAACAGCAGCAGCAACCAGACGGCACCACCAGCTCCGACCAGCAGCAGTGGCGAGCACAGCAGCAGCAGCGAGCAACCAAACGAGCTCTGCTCGTCCCTTTCTCCTCTCCGGCGGGTTCAAAACAGAACAACATTTTCGATCGGCGAAGGCAGTCTTTGAAAGACGAATCTTTTCAGATCTGTCCAGGCTTGGTTTCTTGTTCAGTTTATTATTTAAGTCGTCTTAGTTTGATTATCGAAATTTATGATCTTATGCTTGTGAAGTGATGTGATTTCATATGGACCATCTCTTAGTCATTTTCAAAACCACGAAAACATGAGTAATTTAGCTTTGTTAAAATGTGCCGTTATTTTTATTCTTTTGAATTGATTTAGCAAAGTATCCGGTAAATGGAGTGATTTGCTAAAATTTTAGTGATTAATTCAAGCAGTGTTCCGTCAATAATTTTTTTTTCCTCTCGCTCAATAATAAACTACCAATCTCATATGGATCGGTTGATTGCCATTAATTGATTTTGTTCTCCCTTTTTTAGCTCTAATTAGGATATGCTAGGCCATACATGTTTGTTTAATTGCTGGAAATCAACTTTGAAAGGTGTATTGGTACTTGACTTTTGGGATAGTATATTTAATTATGGAAATGACTATGTATTTTGCTTGTTTAAATTATAGTAAGCAATTCCAACGAGGTTTTGTGTGATTAATTTATTCCTTTCCTTTTAAAATATGTGCTTGATGGATTTTCTGTTTTTTTTATTAATTTGCTGATTTGTGTTAATTGATTTTTTTTACCTTAATTAATTTAATTAGTAAAGATGCATTTATTTATTTTGGTGAAATCACGTTCGGCTATGGCAAAGGCATATTGATATATTTTTGAGCTAATTATCACCCTCCCGTACTTATTACCTATCTTACTTGATTTTTATTATTATTATTATTTTATTTGTTTGTTTTGTTTGTGTTATTTGTATTGTTAATTGATTCCTTTTACCTTAATTATAGGTAGGCATATTTCTTACTTGTTTATATTTGGTAAAAAAAAAAAAAGTAAATAAATACAGGACTGATTTTATACTCCTTTTGTTTAAGGAAAGCATGACATAATTGACTCCTCTGGCGTGATTAGAATTTAAACTGATTTACTTGTTTATTTTTGGAAAAATCTTTATTGGTTTGGTAAATATCGCAACTGATTTTGCTCCCCATTTGTTAAGGAAATAAAATTTCCATGATTGCTTAGTTATTCTATTCCCTTTATGGCGGTGCTCTAGTGACTATAAAAAATCAGACCATTCTTTCATTCTGGAGGAGACTCTCAGAATCACTTCTAGACATTCATACCTTGCTCTCATCCGGACTTGCTCACTCTTGAATATATAAAAAACATTGTTCTCTACTCCTAAAAGGAATCAAGATTTCAGTGATTTTTCTAAGTGCTTCTTACTCGATTTTGCTGTGTTCGGGTCTAGTATCGAATCAATTTGGATCATTGCTGATAAATAATTCTGCATAATTGGTTAGTTCCGTTTACTAAACTTGCATTGTTCATATTTTATTGTTTAAATGAGCAAAGGAAGCGATGGATCAGTTTTCTCCTCCTTTTATATGTGAGTATATATATGTGATTTGTTGTCATATCCTGTCTAAGTGTAAATCGTTGCTATTATGTATTGCTCGTAGTGTATCGTTCTTTTAAATTAGCAGGGCATTTGGAAACCTTGAGCACTAGATTGAAGAGCTGCCTGTGGACAAATTTCTGGATGAAACTATTTTGTTTTAAGCTTATATTTTGCATTCCTTGTTCTTTTATTCGGTTTTGTAATAAGCTTGTAGTAATTCTCTAACTCTATCGCTATATATAAAATATAACTTGGGGGGACCGTCTAAGGGGAGGGGGAATTTTACGTGCTACTTGTTCATTTATTTATCGTAACTTAATTGTGTCGGCAAGCGTGCTTATAGGATTGTATTCCGTGTAATAGTTCATAATTTAAGAAATCGATTTTAGATCTAACTAAAAAAGGGTTGTTCGTGCTTGATCATTTGTTTAAACTCATCTAATTAATACTAAAAATGATATTGTTTAAGTGCTAATTAATTGTCATTTGCATGTCACCTTTAGTATGTAATACTAATAAATAAAATCAACTCCATATAGTTAATATGTCGTTTCTGCAAATTCAAGATTCATGCATTTTAAGGCTAATAATCGAGTAGAAATTATGGGTAGCTTGTTTATAGTGATGTTGATATCACGCTCATATAGAATTTAGTCAAAATTAATTAGTCTAATCAATCATTCCCTAATTGCTTGGTATGTTAATTGGTTAAAGTAATCTTAGCATGTTAATTAGTTAAATACTAAATAATCACAACACCATATTCAGACCTTATTTGTTTACGTACGTTAAAATATTTCTAGCATGTGCATAGTTAGATACCATGCCCATAGGAGTGCGCATCTTTAATATGTCATTTGGGTGGTTCATAAGTCATTTTTTTAGCATGTTAAATAACAAGTAAATTTTATTATACATGTTTTTTTCTGTCAATTAGAATAAATCTAGCTAATAATTTCCAGCATGCTCTAGAATAGTAATTCATGAATCTAACTGTTTTTAGCACGTCTACATCTAGAAATCAGGCTTAGGAAACAATTAATGGGTTGAGATGTTAATCGGCACATTAATAAATGAAAGAGTGATTTTCTGTTTTAAAATAAAAATATACTTCCTGAATTGAATCTGGCTCAAACTAATTAATTCCTGCTCTATTTGCTACTGAAGATATGCTAATAAGTCACTCTGATTTGCTACATGCTTTGTAAAATAAAAATAAAAATAAGAATAAAAATATTTATGTCTCGTATTCTGTGATTTACTTTCTAATCACCTAAAGTTAATTAATAGTTATGTTATGCATGTCTTTTAAAATTTGCTATTGTTTTAATTGTTTCTGCCCACATGCTTTTGTTTTAAATTTGCTGTCCTAATTAATTCTACCCGAAATATCTTTAGTTTCTACATTGAATAATTGTTTTGCCACCTCTAATCAACTAATAGATAAAATATTCATGCATGCTCTATTAATAAAAATAGATAAATTTTGCATTGTGTCATAACCCCTTTGTCCTTGTTAAATTATTTTATCACATTATTATGAAGTTCGCTAATGTGTTTTGTATGTTCACACACCTAAGCATGAAACCTTTCACTTTATGTGTGTTTGCTAGCATGTTTAATTTAAAATCTAGAGGCCAATATGAGACCCTAAGTGCTAAATGAACGTCCAAATTGTTTGACTTGGTGTCTAGGTGGGCCTATTATATTTTTATCTTGGTCTAAATCTACCCTAATAGTAGTCCAATGCCTCTTGGACCTTAAGCGGGGACGATAGACACCTTGTAGAGACGAAAAGCATGCGGTGGTGGGGTAGGGGTAGTTTAGGCCCTATGGAGATGATGACATCGACTCGGTCTAAATGACAAACCTTGGTTTTGTCTGTCCCTACGAGAAACCGACCGAAATAAAGAAAAGTCGAGTGTTGATCCTAAAAGTCCTTCAGAGTCTCCCTTTCCTTTTGTCCCTTTATCTGTTTATAATTATATTTATTTGGGGTAGTTTAAATAAAAATAAAAAGTGTTTATTCTATCTAATTGTGCAAATTTCTATATCCTTGCTCATCTCTTTACTTATTGTGTAATATTTAGTTATTTTATTATCACTTAGTCTCGCATGCCTATCTAATTAACTAAAATGACTAAAGTACATTTAATTGCCTAATTGTTATCACCTAGTTTCCGCATGCTTAAATAAATAATTAAAATGGTTTCAATTGTTTAATATCATTTATCACTTAGTAATCATGCTAATTAAATAAACCAATAAATGAAATGACCATACTTGCTATTTGTAACCCCCACATATTGCATGAGATACGGTCGGGACTCACATTTGTGGACCTCGAGGGATGCCTAACACCTTCCCCTCGAGGTAATTTGAACCCTTACCCTGATCTCTGGTTCGTAGACCTTAGTTAGACTTAGTTAGGTTAGATAGGTGCCCTAACGCGCCTTAATTCGTTAGGTGGCGACTCCTCAATCACCCAAAAGCCCAAAAGAGTTGTTAGGTCGTGCACCAAAACCCGTTTTGAGAAAAACGGGGTGCGACAGTTATCAAAGTTTCTGAAAGTCAAGAATATAAAAATGACTACAAGAGAAAGAAGAAAGAGTTGAAAATTTCCCACAAATTTAAGCAAAAATAAATTCAAAAAAAAGAAGAAAGACACTCCAAACAAAAAGGAGAAAATTCAAAAGGGGAAATCTCAGACAAGCAAAGTTGTGCAAAAGGAAGGGACAACAAAGAGAATCAAATGCTAAAAGCGTACCAAACGTTGAAAACACAAATTCAGTGCAATGCTCAAGAAATGATTAAGTCACTTTTATCTCAAATGACTATCCTATCCGTCCCCAAGCCTACATTACAAGATTTTAACAAGCCCTACATGATTTCATTTCAAATGTTCTCACATTAGTGAAGATTTACATGAAGGCCAAATATATGGTATTACAATTGCATGTGTTGAACATTTTTTATGAGTGTGTGTGCGCTTTTCCAAATGTTCCCAAATCAAAATACTTTAAATGTGTGCAAATTGGGACTTTATTTGTAGTGAGGGCACTTGAAACATGATTTTAGGTCTAGTTCAAAGTCTTTGTTTGTAGCAAGATGAGTGAATCTTGTCATTACTTAAGTACATTTGAGGTGCCACTTGAATTCATAGGAATTACCTCGAATTCAATCTCAGTTGAAAGAGAAAGAATTGTGAGAATTTTTTGTACAATACTATTGTTGGCGCTAACCATGTTAAAATATGTTTCATTGTTCATAAAATAAAAATTGTTGAAACCCACTTTTCAATATTTGTCCATACCAACTTTGTGGACCGTTTCATTGTTGATATTTGTCCATACCAACTTTCTGGACCATTTCATTGTTATTATTTGTCCAAAAACTTTGTGGACCGTTTCATTGTTGATATTTGTCCAAAAACTTTGTGCACCGTTTCATTGTTGATATTTGTACAAACCAACTTTGTGGACCGTTTCAAAGTTAAGATTGTATTTTTGGGTCGTCATACCCTTCAAAATGACATTTTTTAATTTGGATCGTCATTTCCTTGAAATGATATTTTCTAAAATTTTGGGTAGTTATACCCTTCAAAATGTCATCTTTTTAAATTTAGGTCGTCATACCTTTCAAAATAACATCTTTTAAAAATTAATTTGTTATCTCAAATAAAATAATGTTTTTAAAAATTGATTTGTCATGCCGTTCAATATGACACTTTCTAATTTGTTAATCCATTTCAAATTGACATTTATTTTATTCTATTCATGATGTTATTAAGTTTGAATTGTTGCATTGGTTAATACCTTGTTCATATGATGCGATGTTTGCATAATTTATGTTGCATATGTTATATTTGTTACTAACATTGTTATTGAAGATTTTGTGATACACCATTTATATTAAGTTTAAGATTGGGTTGTCGTCTCCCTTCAAATGGCACGTTAAGTTCAAGTTAGGTCGTTCGCCTTTTAAAGAGACACGTTGGGTTGTCACCTCGTTTAAAGTGACATGTTATTTTCACGTTGGGTTGTCCGCCTTTCAAAGAGACACGTTGGGTTGTCACCTCATTCAAAGTGACATATTATGTTCAAGTTGGGTTGTCCACCTTTCAAAGAGATATGTTGGGTTGTCACCTCGTTCAAAGAGACGTGTTATATTCATCATGGGTCGTTCGCCATTCAAGGAGACACGTTGGGTTGTCACCTCGTTCAAAGTGACATGTTATATTCAAATTGGGTCGTCCGTCTTTTAAACAGACACGTTGGATTGTCACATTCCTTCAAGTGACATATCAAGTTCACGATTGGGTCGCTATCTCCCTTCAAGTGACACGCTAAGTTCAAGTTGGGTCGTCCTCCTTTAAAAAAGACATGTTGGGTTGTTACCTCGTTCACAGTGACATGTTATATTCAAGTTGGGTTGTCACCTCGTTCAAAGTGTCATGTTATATTCAACATGGGTCGTCCGTCTTTCAAAGAGACACGTTGGGTTGTCACCTCGTTCAAAGTTACATGTTATATTCATATTGGATTGTCACCTCTATTCAAATGACATGTTATATTCAAATGGGTCGTCCGTCTTTCAAAGAGACGTGTTGGGTTGTCACCTCGTTCAAAGTGACATATTATATTCAAGTTGGGTTGTCACCTCCATTCAAGTGACATGTTATATTCAAATGGGTCGTTCACCTTTCACCTTGTTCAAAGTGACATGTTATATTCAAGTTGGGTTGTCATATCCATTCAGGTGACATGTTATATTCAAATGGGCCGTCCGCCTTTCAAAGAGACATGTTGGGTTGTCACATCGTTCAAAGTGACATGTTATATTCAAGTTGGGTTGTTACCTACATTCAAATGACATGTTATATTCAAATGATCGTCCTTCTTTCAAGGAGACACGTTGGGTTGTCACCTCGTTCAAAGTGACATGTTATATTAAAGTTGGGTTGTCACCTCCCTTCAAGTGACATGTTATATTCAAATTGGATCGTCTGTCTTTCAAGAGACACATTTGGTTGTCACTTCCCTCTAAGTGGTATGTTAAGTTCAAGTTGATTCGTCTGCCTTTCAAAAGACAAGCTAAGCCGTCACCTTGCTTAAAGTGACATGTTATTCACATCATTTTCCTTTCAAAGAGGTACACTACCTTCACTGTGCAATTCTGAAAGTAACATCACAGGTATGTGAATGGTTTTTTCAATTTACAATCAATCATTATCTTTTGTTTATTATTTTCAGCCCCATCGGTGGGTGTAGAGTATTGTTCAAAATCTCTACCGACGTTTCATATTTTTTGTTCAAAGTTTATCAAACCAATTTTTAGTTCGTCAACTTTGTTTGACCATGATCTTTTTCATCGATCCTAATCAAACAAAGGGGCAAGTTGTTGACACCAAATTTTGGTCTGATATTTCTAAAGTTAATACTTTTTAAGTATTTTTTTTTTAAATAGTTCAAAATACATGTTTTGTCATTTTAATGCAATTTGTTGATAATTATCCTTATTCTCAAGATATTAGTATTTTTATCGATTAATTCTGCTTATTTTATTTTGTGACCGCTGGTTGAATTTGTTCATTTTTTATAAAATCATTATTTCTATTAAATTGCATTTTTTTACATGTTATTGGTTACGTTCATTACAATTTTTTCATATTCATTTTATCTGTTACATTTGTTAATATTCATTTTGATAATTTGCACAGTACAAAAATTCATTCGAATATGGATAAGATTTCATACATATATATTTTATTAACTGGTGGTTTTGACCCACGATTTTATGATAGTGGTATTGTATTGTTGGTAATTTTCAATTCCCTATTTAAAGAATAGTTTGCTCATTAGGTTAAGGGGTGGTGGTTTTTTTTAGGGATAAGAATTTTCAGATTGTTTATTCACAAAAAAGGATATTTCATTGTTTATTATTTTTCCGGTGTGCTCACCGGAGCTCCACCAGTCCACTACCACCAACGACCCCTTGATCTCTCCCCTACTTCCATTTCCCAACAGCCGGACCACCAACTAAAAGACCCAAAACCTTTCCCCTTTCCGGTGAACTGTTTACCAACCAAACTTCATTTATCATTCTTTTCCGTAGCTACTGATAGTAGCAGTAAACGAACCTAGCAACTCTCCATTCTCTCCGACCAACAACAACCAGCAGCCACCACTCTCCTCCACCAAATCTCTTTTCCAGCTGCCAAACCACCACCTGAAACCCCAAATCCACCATCAAACAACAGCCAACCAAAACCCCAGCTTTTTTCGCTGTATACCCTCTCCATTTTTCGGAGGTGGAAGAAAAGGTACTCACATTTTAATACATAGGAGGCCCCCAAAACGCTAAAAGGTGGGGGAACAAGAGTTGTCACGATAGAAAAAAGAAAAAAAAATGACTATAAAAGCTCATCTGACCCCAAGGTAGGACATATCTTATAAAAACTGTTACAATCATTAATAAGAAGATTACAACTCTGAGAAGAAGCGGGTTTGATAGATCTAGACCTCAAACCTTACTAGTCCTCTACCAAACCCTACCCTTTTTCTTCACTTTTCCAGCAACCAAATATCCCTCTAACCTGCCTGAAATAGCCACCGGAAAACACCCTCTTCCGCAGCTCTCAACGACCTCTAAAACCCCAAGACCCCATCGCATTTTCTCACGCCCCATCGCCGATGAGCTCTGAGCTTCGACGGACAGCGACACAATTTCAGACAACACCACTCTCCACCGTCAACCAGCAACTCCAAACCAATACCCACTCTTTTCCGATCGAAGCCACCATTTTCGCCTCATCAGACCCACCATAAAATCGCTGCCAGTGCCCTTCCCTTTTTCCCCTTTTCGAGTTTATGTTTGTTTTTGCAGGTCACCAGTAGCTCGGAGCTATCACTCCAACACCACCCATTACTAGTGAACAACAACATCAATAATAGTTGGACAAACCAACGAGCTCAAAGCTCAGACAGATCCGGCAAAATCACGTCATCAATATCACTCCATCAGTGAACTCTTTCTCTGGCAAAATCTCATAGTAATTTCATTATCTTTTACTTTCTTTTGTCTTTTCATATAAATTGTTACTTTATGTTAGTATGTTGCAAATCTGCTTTATTTTGATTCTCTTTTATTGTTTAAAATATTGTATTGTAATATTATATATTTGAAGGTTATTTTCCTTTTTATCGGAGGAATTCAAACTCCAATCACTCTTATTTTCTTTTTAACCCAATGATTATTGATATTTTCCAATAGATTTCCTTTTTTGTTTTAGTTTATTATGATCCTATTATATTTTAGTTTATTTGTAGTGATTTACTATTTTGGATATTATATTATTTTATTTATTTTTCATCCTCTGATGACTTCAAGTTGATGTTTGCTTTATTTATAATTATTGTTGTAGCTTTGTTTAATATCTTATTTTAATTTGGTTCAATGTTATGTATTTGTTTTAATGAATTTTTCAGTGAGTTGTTTTCCCCCTGTTTCTTACTGTTGATGTTGTTATTGTTATTATTATTATGTTTACTCATTTTGTTTGAGGTTAATTTTAGATACTTTGTGTGCTTTATTGAATTGTTGTATTTTAAAATTGGTCAATGAGAAAATCTCTCCGTCGGTTTTGGAGGCCTTCCCAATATTAAAAGATGAAAAGTTAGTTTATGTTTATATTTTGTTTGTTAAAATTGGCCGATGAAGAAATTACCGTCGATTTCTAAGGCCTTCCATGTTATTAAGACGGGTTTTTATTTTTAAGTTATTATTTGATTTATTCATAATTATTCATTACTAACACGTCACGACCCAAAAATGGATGTGATGACACTAGTTTTATCCCATCAAGACAAGTTAGCCTAAAACTCAACTAATATAGTGAATGCGGAAGTAAAACGTGAATAAAAGTCTAACACTATAAAATACTAGGGAAAAGAAGGTCAACTTAATTAAACCCCCAAAACTTGGTTGTCACGTGTACAAGCCTCTAAAGTATTACAACTGAATCAAAAAGAAAAATACAAGTTTCATATGACATTGTTTCTAGAGTAGAACAAGATCATAAATAAGAGTAAGAAGGTCCGCTGAAATCACAATCAACTACCTCACAAACCTCCATAAGAAGCCCCAGACAAGGAGAAGAGAAAAAAATTACAAAGGTCCGGGCTAGTAACCTACAAAAATGTAGAAGCAAGGGGTGAGTACTAACCACACGGTACTCAACAAGTAAACTTCTAAACACAAGCTAAGGGGATAAAATACGGGTACTCTTTACACACCAACCGAACCTCCACAACTACAACCTGCATAAAACCAGCCCAATCTAACAGTTTACAGTTTCCATAGCACCCAGCTCAACAACAATCACTTTAACAATTACATATCTTCAACATCAAACTCAATATTCATCAATCACAACTTCCACAAAAAGGCACTTATAATATCAGCAACACACAAGATCAAGTTCACCAAATAGAGGTAATTAAATATCAAGTACTTTCTAACCACCAATAAAACACAAAATAATCAAGAATGAAGGATGTCATGGGATGCAATACAATATGACACCATGAAATGATATGCCTCAGAATACCAAGTACTCTCTCAACCGTATATACATGATACTCCTCGAAAATACATCGAGAGTTCATGACCCATGGGGGACTCGCGAGGTCCATATACTGATACAGACTATCTCCACGTGTCTGTACAGACGATCTCAATGCACTATCATAAAATCAAACAATCCCCAGCACAGACGATCTCCACTTGCCCAACTTATAATCATAATCAATTTCTCGCACGGACGATCTCCACGTGCCCAAATTATAATCATACTCGATCTCAACACGGACAATCTCCACGTGTTAGACCTTTACTCATACCCGATCTCATGTCAATGTATGTGCAAAATACAATATCAAATAAAAGGGATGATGCAATATCTCAATAAATCAAATGTCGCTATGACATATAATCACCTCAATTATCACAATTATACGAGTTCAGTAAAGAACACAATCACACATAATAAATCAAGTCAATAATATATCAGCGAATGCCCCTATACTTTGGCATTCTCGGATTACAATCCGCATTATATAGTAATAAACTTTCCCTTTATAACACCGGTACTTGTACCATTCTCAACACATCACACATAAATAATTAATCACATTGCCTTTTATTACCCCTTTTCATCATTAGAATTAATCAAGGTGGACAACTCAACCCTTCACCAAGTCCCATTACTCCCAAAAATATACCACAAGAAAATACACGAATTTCATACACTTAACAATGGTTTAGAAATTCACTTGCCTCAATCAATCAAGAATTCGCTCCCAGACTTGAGTCTTCTCCTTTCGTTGTACTTCCAACTCAAAGAAATCTATTCACATTAATGACCACAATAAGATTTCAAAACTAACAACACTCATATTGCTATATGTTTAACCTTGACCCAAAATCTCATCCAAACCAAAAATCAAGTTCTTAAGTTTCAAGCCTAGGGTTAAGTCCCAATTTTTCCAATAACTCTAATAGTTCTCGTATGATATAATACACCAATAATTACTTTCTTATCTTAAAATAGCGAAACTCAAATTATAATATAATAATAATAATAATAATAATAAATAATAATAATAATAATAAAGAATTTGGAGAAACACTAAAATCAACCTACGAACTAACATGTATATTAATTAAAGAACAGTAACATCATTCAAACTTATATGAAAGATTTGCAATATTTTCAATATGAGTCAGTCACCCCACTATCATCTACCAATTATCACTTTATGACTACCTTATAATCATTCCAATAATTACCTAAAATAATTACCCACTAAAACTTTTCCCCCAAATTCAAAGAACCCACATGTATCAACATTAATTGAAAGCAGCAATAGCTTCTAAAATTAATATGCTACTCCTTATCTTCCCCGTGAAAACATATTAATTGCTTCATGAATTAACAATTCATTACGTGTTTAAGGAGTTCCAACTTGAAATCTCACCTGGATGTAGTTCGCAACTTGCGATGCCGAAATCCTTGTCTGTTCCTTCTTTCCATTTTTACCTCTTTTCTCAATTAATTATGTACTAAAAGTGATAAATTTAACTCACTTATTTTATTAAATATAGGCTAAATGGTATAGGGTCTTAAATAAATTATCGCTTTAGTCCATTAACTATCGATTAAGTCATTTATCTACAATTATCCATCAATTAATTAGCTCAAGTTAAATGAATAGTTTAAAATTCTCAAAAATAACCTACCGGGTCATTACACTTTTACTAAGTGTCTTTACAGGTACATGAAGTTGCTTCCCATTGAAGCTATTCGAATGAAGTTCGAATTATATTCTTTAGGGTTGGGCAAAAACACCGAAAAATCGAAATACCGAACCGAACCAAACTATTTCGGTTTCGGTATTTCGGTTTGGTATTCGGTGTACGTTTTTGTATTTTTTGGTATTTCGGTTTGGTTTTCGGTATGTAATTTTTGTGTTATTCAGTATTTTGGTTTACCGAAATATATTATATTAAATAATAAATATTATATTTTTAATTAAATTAGGTCAAAACTCTTTAAACCTTTTGGTCTTTTCAATTTTTTTACTTTACTAAATTCTAACTTTCTAAGTTTTAGTAGTAGCTAGCAGCTGCACAACCAGCAACAGTCAGCGACCAACAGTCGGCGACCAGCAGCAGGCGACAACCAGCAAGTCAGCAACCGCCAGTTCCGTCGACCAGCAGCAGCAGCCGCCAGTCCCGTCGACCAGCAGCACACACAGCAGTAGCAACCGCCAGCCACCAGCCCCAGTCGACCAGCAGGGCTATGGCAACCACAGCACCACGCACAGCAACAGTCGGCGACCGACAGGCGACAAACATCAGCTTTCAGGTATTTTTTTCTTATAAATATATAAAAATAATTTTAAGTTTTTAACTTGCATTTAGTCAATTACTTGAGAATATTTTAGTGCATTTGGATTTTGATCTATCCATTAAAATAAACTAATAAAGATTTCAGATTTGTATATTTTTAATTTTTATATTTAAACTTTATTTTTTTATTTTGATTTGCTCATTTGTATAATTGTAATATTGTAATTTCTAATTTCTATTTTCTAGCAAAGGGTCGAATCGTAGACAAAAAAAAAGAGCAAAAGTAATAAAGAAAATGAAACTACATGAAAAAATGCATCCAATTATCATTGTGAAATGGTTTTTTTATTATATAAATGGCTGAACAAAATCAATCAAATGTGGGTGTGGCTAATCAAAGTCGAATAAGTATGGCTGATTCTACGGATAATACACCTACTACTGGCAATGATGCCTCAATTGGCACAGAGGAAACAAAAAAAAGAAAAGAAATGGATCTTAGGTCTACTGTTTGGCAACACTTCGAATTTTTTTTTGAAAATGGTTTATTAGTTAAAGCAAAGTGTTTACATTGTAAACAAAACTATGCTGCTAATACAACTAGAAATGGAACAAGTGGACTGAGACAACATTTGACTAACCGATGTAAAGTGTATAAGCCCCCGCCTGTTGTACCTGACATTCAAAAATTGTTAAATATTCAAAGTAACAGTTGTTCGATAGAGACTTGAAAATTTGAGCAAGAGGTATGTAGAAGAGCTTTAGTTGAGATGATAATTTTGGATGAGCTACCTTTTAGTTTTGTTGAAAAAGAAGGCTTTAAGAAGGTTATGAGTAAAGTTCAACCTTTGTTTCGGATTCCTTCTCGTAGAACCATAACAAGGGATTCTTATGAAGTTTATGGTGAATTGAGAATGAACTTGAAAATGTCTTTTAGAGAAATACAACCAAGAATTTGTCTCACAATAGACACATGGACCTCGATGCAAAGAATCAATTATATGTGTTTGACTACTCACTTTATTGATAGGGATTGGGTGCTTCATAAAAGAATATTGAATTTTTGTCCTATCACTAGTCATAAAGGTGAGCATTTGGCTGAGTGTATTAGTAATTGTTTACTTGATTGGAACTTGGACAATGTCTTTACTGTTACGGTTGATAATGCCTCTTCAAATGATGTGGCGGTTTTAGAGTTGTCCAAAAAATTAGATATGTGGGGAACTAATATGATGGAAGGTAAGCATCTCCATGTGAGATGTATGGCTCACATACTTAATTTAATTGTGCAAGATGGTTTGAAAGAAATTGGTCCTTCTATCAAACGGGTGAGACAAATGGTGAAATATGTTAGAGCATCTTCTACAAGGACAAGAAACTTCTTGAAATGTGTTGAAATGCAAAAAATGGAATATGATAAAATGTTGTCTTTAGATGTGCTTACTAGGTGGAATTCCACCTATTTGATGTTGGACACGGCAGAAAAATTTGAAAAGACTTTTCAGAGGTTTGATCTTTATGATGGTAATTTTAATTCTTTTCTTGCTACTGATGTTTGTGAAGATGGAAGTATTGCAGGTTCAATTCAATATGAGGATTGGGCTAATGTGAGGAATATCACAAAGTTTCTTGAAAAAATTTATGAACTCACATTGAAAGTTTCAGGTTCACGGTATGTTACTTGTAATGTTCATTTTGATGATCTATGTGAGCTTGATGCATACTTGAAAGTATGTATGACAAGTGATGATGTTGATTTGAGTAAAATGGCTTCGGGGATGAAAGAAAATTTCAAGAAATAGTGGGGTACTCCTGAAAAGATGAACAAAATGCTTTTTATTGCTTCTGTTTTGGATCCTCGCAATAAATTTATGTATGTTAGTTTTGCTCTTGAAGAATTATTTGGGGAAGAAAAGGGACAGATAGTGAATAATGAAGTAAATGCTTACTTAAATAATTTGTTTGCGATCTATGTAAGTAAGTATGCAAAAGGTTCTAAAAATCAATCATCTTCATCTGACTTCTCTGATTCATCTACTTATGGTCTTTCTCAAAATGTGAAAACAAATTCTTTGAGAACTAAGTTTTACATGAAGAAACAAAAGGAAGATTCTGGAAGTTTAGGTGTTAAATCTGAGTTGGATAGATATCTTCTTGAAGACCAAGAGCCTGAATCTGAGGACTTTGATATTTTGATTTGGTGGAAAGTTAATTCTCCTAGATTTCCTATACTTTCACAGTTGGCTCGAGATGTATTGGCTATTCCTATGTCGAGTGTGGCATCGGAATGTGCATTTAGCACAGGTGGTCGTATTCTTGATCCCTTTAGAAGTTCATTGAATCCCAAATGTGTGCAATGCCTTATTTGTGTTCAAGATTGGCTTAGACAAGAAACTAAGCCTATTTGTGTTGAAGAAAGTTTGGAGTTTCTTGAAAAAATTGAACTTGGTAAGACTTTTTATTTTTTATTTGTTTTTGGAAAAAATAAAAGACTTATTGTGTTGTATGACATATTTGATTTTCTTATTTATAGAGATGGCAAATAGTGGAAGAAACTCTTCCATTGTTGATCTATGATTGGCTTGCAAGTCTCAAGTATTTAATAGTGGTGAGTTTAATACGTCATTTATTTAATCATATCATTTTTTTTAATCTTAAAAGTAGTATTCTAACATTTAATTTTATTTTAGAAGGTCCAAAGTCGAGACAATGAAGAAAGGTGTAAAGTACCAAGTTTTGTTAGTGTTTTGGTAATTTTGTTGGCACTTGAAACTTCAAAGTGGTCTCATGGAAGAAAGTCAAGAAACTACATTGTTTCTCATTATTGTTATTTGTTATTGTTGGCACTTGAAACTTGAAAGTGGTCTCATGGAAGAGGCTACATTGTTTGTTGTTCATTATTGTTGGCACTTGAAACTTGAAGGTGGTCTCATGGAAGAGGCTACATTGTTTGTTGTTTGTTATTGTTGACACTTGAAACTTGAAGGTGGTCTCATGGAAGAGGCTACATTGTTTGTTGCTCATTATTGTTGTTTGTTATTGTTGGCACTTGAAACTTGAAAGTGGTCTCATGAAAACTACATTGGTGCATTATTGTTACTTGTTAGATTGTTATTGTGTTGGTGTGTAATGGCATGATCAATTGATTATTGTATTTGTGAAGTGTAGTGAAGTTTATTTACTTGTTAAATTGTTACTTGTTACTTGTTAGTGCCTTTTGGCCTATTTGATAGTGCCTTTTTGGCCTAAAACTGCCACATCATTTCGTATTATTCTAAGGATTCATTCATTTTGATTCGATTTTTGAGGGGGATAAAAATGGATTTAAATGTTTCCTTAGGAAATTAAAGGTTGATAGTTTCATTGAGTTGCCCTACATTCATTGAGTAAAACTATGGTATTTTATAATAATGTTAAAGAGATTTGTATCACAACTCTTTGCCTATTTGTGTAATTGTGTGTTACTTTTTGAAAGAAAAAAAAGAACAATGATAACAGCAAGTGTGGAAGTTGGAAGTTGGAACTACTCACAAGGCTTTTTTAGTAGTACTTAATTTAAATTTATAATTTATTGGCTTTTATACTTTTAGTAGTATTTTAATTATAATTTATTAACAAGGGCAAATTTCATTCGTAGTTAGTACTTTTCATACAATAATTTAAAAAACAGAGTAAAATAAGTAAAAAGATATAAATATAAATAAAATAAACAAAAAAATTACAAAATTTTAAAAAGCCCACTAAGCAGGCCCATAACAAAAAAACCGAACTAACAAAAACCGAACCGAAATAACATAAACCGAACTGAAATAATAAAAACCGAACCGAACCAAATTATTTCGATTCGGTATTCGGTACACGTTGTATAAAAACCGAAAAAACCGAAAAAAAAAATCGAAACTGAACCGAAATACCGAATGCCCAACCCTAATATTCTTTATTCATTATCTTGTATATATCGATGTTCTTATATTATTGTTTTATTTTATTATTGTGTATATCGCATGTTTATTATATTTGTATATTATTGTTATTCCTCCTCAATTTGAAAAAGTGAACTCAGTCGGGACTCACAATTGTGGATTTCGAATGATGTCTAACATCTTCCCTTCGGAATAACTTGAACCTCTTACCTAGAATCTATTGGTTTTGTAGACATTTTTTATTTAAGTTAATTTGTTAATTGGTTTCCTAGTTTTCCTAAAAATTAGGTGGCGACTCCTTTTAAACCCATTTAACTCCTTTTTAAAATTGTTTTAACTCTTTTTAAATTGACTATTAATTTTTGTGAGTCACCGTGACATTGCGCCTTCTCACGGGATGTCAACAATATCAAAAAAATTATTCAACTTAAGAGTTTTATTTTCCAAAATCACTCAACCAAATTTTATCATTAAAATAAAATCTAACATGATAAAATAAATTATTTTTGTATGTATTGAAGCATAAAATCCATAAATAAATAAAATTAAAGAAAATCCATTACACCTCTTCTCGCTTTCTTTCGCTATTTCCACAAAAATTTTCAGAAAAAAATGCCTTCGGAAGATTCGTTAATATTGTTCATGTTAAAATCTTCTTAAACAATGGATTCACATAAATGGACACCTAAATTTATTATAAGATAATATTAATAACCTTACAATTTAACTTTTGAATAAGAATTTAGGCCTATCCGAAGAATTGTTGGTAAAAGTTGGAGTCAGATATTTCATTTTAGCATATATGTTCATAAAATGTGTTTACTGTTATATTTTTTCTTTTTTCTTTTCATAATATTTAGGCAAATTAAACCTTCATACTTTGTAAGAAGAAATTCATTATTTAAGAACAATAACATGAATAATCTGAAACAATTTTTCGAGGGTCCTTTTGGTGAATAAATTAAAGAAACAGACAAAAAGAAGAAGTTCAACAACAGTTTATAAAAGAAACGGAGACATAAAATTTAATAAAAAATCTAAATTCATATATTATAATTGCACAAAATAAATTGTAAATTTTTTTAGGGCACATAACGAAATCCCAAAATAAATTGGATTTTAATGTTTCAAATATGAACTTATTTGGAGTAGATTTAGGTGATGAATTTTGTATTGAATTGTTGAATTCCTAGAATAAAACAAAATTGATAAAAAAGAATCAAACATATATGACTGAAATTTTAGTCAATTTTTACATACATGAAAAACTCAGACATATAATTTAACATTTAATCACTTCTTACTTAAAGAATTAAAGAGGAAGATTGGGAAAATTTCTGAATATCTATTCATCCCTGATATCATGTATATATACAAATATATCTACTGAAAAATAAAAAAACAAAGATAATAAGCCTATACACTTGTCATTATCTAATTTGTACAGCATCTAACAATATGTAACAAACTTTTATTCTTCACATGTTTCTCACGTGAGTGAATGATTCTATATCGATTGATCCAACGGCATATATTTGATCCATTTCCTTTCTTGATGAAAGGTTGTGATTAGACCACGTCATTTTCAGACAAGTATAAAAAAACCTAAGTTTCCTCAAGGCTGTCTGAATTCTTCGTTCTTTCTTTTTCCTCTTTCTTCTTCAAAATCCTCAATCGTTTCTTTGGTAAAAGAAATCGATGATGGAGAGTTATGAGTGTCAATATCCCCCCTCAAATTGGAGGGAGAAGAAGAAACCCCCAATTTGTGCAGCAGGAGTTGATGAGAGGGTCCAGGTAGGGGTTTGGTGAACAAGTCGGCCAGCTGATGAACAGAGGGGATAAAGGATAGTGAGATCAGACCGGAAACATACTGCTGGCGAACAAAATGACAATCCAACTCCACAAGCTTAGTACGCTCGTGAAAAATAGGGTTTTTGGCGATGTGAATGGCGGCTTAACTATCAGAGGAAACGAACACCGGTAAAGATCAGTGAGCAATCTGGCTAACCAGGTAATTTCAGCTGTTACACGCCTCATAGATCTATATTTTGCTTCCGCAGATGAAAGAGAAATGGAGGTTTGCGTTTTTGATTTCCAAGACACAGGAGCACCACCAAGTGTGATAAAATACCCACTAACAGATCGACAAGATTCTTTGCAGGACGCCCAATCAGCATCACAGAAAGCAAGGAGTTTCAAGGATAGAGCAGAGGAAAAGAGGATACCTTGACTTGGATCAAGACTCAGGTACCTCAAAACTCTAATGGCTGCTGAATTATGTGAATGAGTAAGTCGTTGCATAAACTGACTTAACTTTAACACTGCAAACGATAAGTCAGGTCGAGTGTGTGTCAAATAGTTGAGTTTACCAACCAAGTGCCTGTAGATAGTAGGATTAGGGAGCAAAGGGCTATCATCTGCAGTGATTTTGAAGTAGGGTTCAAGTGGAGTAGAAACAGCAGGACCAGTATGAGGAAACTCATTGAGGAGTTCCAAAGTGAACTTTCGTTGATTGACTATAAACCCTTGATATTCTCAGAATATCTCAAGACCCAAAAAATAATGTATATCACCCAGTTCTTTGACTTAAAACTCTGTGTTGAGAAATGTAGTAATGTGTAGAATTTCAGCCTTGTCATCACCAGTAATAAGTATGTCATCCACATAAACAACAATGATAGAAATAAGGCCACCAGTGGACTTGAAAAACAAAGAGTAGTCATTAAGGGAACTGGAATAACCTTGGAAAATCAAAGCACCTACCAATTTTGCATATGTTTCCCTTTGATTTTCATCATGTAGAAGAAGTGAATAACCATAGTCAATATTAGGCAATGGGTTCATCATCAAAATGTTTCCCCTAGCTTGGGCATAAACATCATTGAGACCCATGAGAAATTGTAGCAATCGTTGATCCTCCAAGGACTTTACCAGTTTAGATTTGCCCTAACAAACACACATACAGGAATAACACATCATGATGTTTAGTGCATCTAGTTCATCCCACAAACGTTTCAGCTTGGTGAAATAGCCTACAACATCTGAATTTCCTTGAACAGTTCCTGATAGTTCCTTTTGCAAATGATATAGTTTAACACCATTTATCCTACCAAATATGTGTTCCAAACTGTCCCACATTTATTTTGTTGTTTTAGAGTAAATTACACTATATGCAATTTCTTTGGTCAATGAGTTTAACAACCACGATATTACCATGTCATTGCAGCAACTCCACTGTGAATATTGTGGAGTTTGTGGATCTGGTGCAGTACAAGTTCTATTGATGAATCCAAGTTTCTTCTTCGCGGACAGGACAATGAGGATGGATCTCCTCCAACCTGGAAATCCTTTTCCATTAAAAGTTGAGGTGATTAGATTCATCCCAGGTGAATCTGAATTGTGAAGGAAGTATGGGTGATGGACATCAATGTTCATCACTTGACGAGATTGTCCATCCACACTGGAAGAAGTACCAGAAGGAAGAACAGTTGCAATTACTTTTGTACCCATTCCTCAGGAAATTGATGATTCAGAAAAGATGATGTTGATTTGGATCGAGCTACTGCTCTGATACCATGAAAGAATTAAAGAGGAAGATTGGGAGAATTTCTGAATATCTATTCATCCCTGATATCATGTATATATACAAGTAGATCTACTGAAAAAATTAAAAAAAAACAAAGATAATAAGCTTATACACTTGTCATTATCTAATTTGTACAACATCTAACAATATGTAACAAACTTTTATTCTTCACATGCTTCTCACGTGAGTGAATGATTCTATATCGATTGATCCAACGGCTTTTATTTGATCCGTTTCCTTTCTTGATGAAAGGTTGTGATTAGACCACGTCATTTTCAGACAAGTATAGAAAAACCTAAGTTTCCTCAAGGCTGACTGAATTCTTCGTTCTTTCCTTTTCCTCTTTCTTCTTCAAAATCCTCAATTGTTTCTTTAGTAGAAGAAATCGATGATGGAGAGTTATGAGTGTCAATACTTACTTCAATAAAAATGTTTGAAATTAGTATCACGATCGAATTTCTTGTTGAGCTGTGACAGACATCTAATGCCTTAATTTGACCGTGCAAACCATCTTAATTTTTTGTCCTTAAGGATGTGTTTGGTACGAAGGAAAATAAGTAGATTTTTGACATATTTTCTCATGTTTGGTTGGTGAGTAGAAAATATTTTTCGGAAATTTTTTTGTGTTTGATTTATGAATGAAAAATGTTTTTGAGAAATATCTTTTATTTTTACTAGAGTAGAAAATAATTTTTGAAATTTAAAATATTTTTTAAAAACAAACTTAATTTTTTTTTTGGGTGGGGGTGCGGGGGGTCGAGGGTAGGGGTGAAGAAATAAAAATTTGAAGTTGAAAATATTTTTTAAAAACAAACTTAATTTTTTTTTGGGGGGTGGGTGGGGCTGGTAGGGGTGGCGGGGTCGAGGGTAGGGGTGAAAAAATGAAATTTTGAAGTTGAAAATATTTCTTAAAAACAAACTTAAATTTTTTTTTGGGGGGTGGGGGTGGGGGTGGGGGTCGAGTGTAGGGGTTAAAAAATGAAATTTTGAAGTTTAAAATATTTTTTAAAAACAAACTTAAAATTTTTTGCCACTAATGATCATTTTTTATGTAGTGATAGTTATTTATCACACTATCCTTATTATTTGATGTTTAGTATTAAGTCTTGAAAAATAAGTAATCAAAGGTAAGGGTAAAATATTAAGAAAAAATTAATTTGTCTTGATATGTTAAAAATGACAAGTAAAAGTGAAAATCTATTTTTTGAAATAATGGATAAGTAGAAGTGAATAAAGAGAGAGAGTATATAAAAAAACTTAAGGCAAAAATGAAACTCATAACCCAACTAACACTATTTATGAAGCTTCTAACAAAAAAAACTGACGGACTGTGTAGGATGATACTTCTTAGCCAATAAAAAATAGGTAATTTACATAAATCTCACTATACTTAGAATCACTCTTGTTTGCAATATTAAAAACTGACGGACTACATAAGATGATATGTGTATTTGTCTCTTCGAGATACATGTATCTAAAGCAAATACATATCAATTAGTGTGTCTAATTAAGAAATATAACTGAAAGACGGACTGCATAGGATGATACTCCAAAGTGGAAGTTTATCTTGTTTTTGGCATTACTACCAAGGTCAGGTTAGCAATCAAGAAGTGGAGAACAATGATCATTTATTTTTTTGTATGCCCTTATGTATCTACTATTTGCACAAAGCTAGCTCTTGATTTGGCAAGACATTAATCGAGGATGTATGAATTGGCAGAATGAGGTGAAGTGGGCACTAACACACATGAAAGGAAAGAATAGCATGACTATAGTTGGTGTTGTGTACTATGGGTGGCAGGAAAGAAATTGTTGATTATTTCAAGGGAAGGCACCGAATGCAGAAGTAATTATGATCAAGATCATCATTCATGGACGAGGTTCCTTGTATCTTAGGCTCGCACATCGCCTAGGAGAATTGAATATGTATCCGTACTGAGCAAAAATTGAGGTTGTTTGTCCAAATTTGCTATTTTGTAACTATTAATCTTTAATTATAAATAAAATGATATATTTGAAAGCCCATTAATTAAGGAAAAATCATGTTTGTAACAACTTTATAGGATATGGTCATATCACAACTTCTAAAAAAATTAAAATTCTTCTCTCGTTTTTGGCGATTCAGCAAAGTTTAGACTTCTTAACTCAGAAACATGTACAGTTTATCACATAATAGATACACTGATAAAAATTAGTAAATATTATTGCATGTATTCTCATATACAAGAACTCTTATTCAGATACTAAAAAAGAGTTAAAAATATCCTTTATATCATAAATATCATTCATCCACCTATTGATTCAAAAATGTCTTAACATTTTTTAATGTCTAAAATTTCCCTTCATTAACAACAGAATGACATGGCAAACGATGAGTCATTTAATCAGACAAATGGTTTCATCTTATTAGTTCTCCGAGATTTTTAAACCTTGGACAATATCCGACCCATCCATGCTACAAAGTCCAAACCACCCACTACCCATTTTCTTATTAACCTTACCTATCTTTGTACTTCATTTCACCCTAGCAGTCCTAGATTTTACAACATTTCGCCAAATCTGAATAGCATCCCATTATGAGATCCTATAATGAGGATATGTATGCAACTATTTAATAAGACATCACACATTTTAATTAACTTAGTGTCTTACTAACTCAATTTTAAAAAAATATAAAATTCTAATTGTGTAATAAAAAAATGATAAAAGTTAGAGTTGTAATTATATATTTTGGAGTTGAATCAAGAATTCGAGGGTGAGCCAGTTCTTTCAGGCTGCCATGGATCCATATTTAGTTTTAGTCCATTCTTTTCGGACTCAGACTAGATGTTCAGACATTTTACTTATGTTTAGGTTTGGGGTTGCACCCCCTTTTCATAGACTTGTTGATTAATAGAGTTTTGGTACAATGACTTTCAGGTTTTAGGGGTTGAATTTCCGTGATGATTATGTTAGTTGTTTTTGTTAAACGTAACTTTCAGAGTTTATGAGAACTTCATATTTCATTAGTCATTTAAACTTGCTTCCGTATCTTTAAATGTTTTAGTTTCTTTAAGTTGCTTAGTAGGATTGTAGTAGTGGTTCTCCCACCGAAGGGTTAGTGTGGGTGCCAATCACGACAATCTAGGTCGTGACGCCTTCCAAGCTCCTCTTTGTATCATCAAGGCTTGTGTAGCTCTGGGTATATGTCTAGCATTATTTATGCTAACCGTGCTCATATCAGAAACACATTAGTAAAAGGAGAAACCAAAAGTAGTATTGAACTCTTTCCCCATGCCGCTGAAAGTGCAATAATAGTGGTGAGTTTAACAAAAGAAGATTGTGTGAGGGAGAAGGAGGAGAGAGAGTGGTGAATAAAACATGGGAGGGGAAATTTAGGAGGAGTGATTGATTTGGACTGAATGCATAAATTACGGAGAGAATTAAGTGGGTAGATAATTAAGAATTTTATTTTAAGCACTAAAATATTTAACAAAAAATAATAATAAAATCGCATAAAATAAATAATGTAAATTAATAAGTCATAATGAAAATGATCTTAATTTAAAAATACTAAATCATGCTAAAATAAGTTTAGTAAGTACCAATTACATGACTAAACATAAAAGGAAAACTAGATTTAGGTTATGTATTTTAACTATCTAAATCAATGTAAAACTAAAGAACAAATATTCAACATTACTAACATTCTTAGTGTTGAATTGATTTTATTTCGTTAGCATTAATATTGATTTGAGATTTTATTAAAGTTACTTATATTTATGGACTATAATCTTTATTGAACCATTCAAAATTCAAAATCTCAAACTAGAAATACTATGTTAAAAGATAAAAACTATGAAAAAGTATAAAAATATTTATATATTATGTAAAAAACACACCTAAACTACTTTTTTTTTTTTTAGTTTCATACCTAAGCTATTGAGAGTGTGAATTTCCTACATAAACTATCACTTATTAGTTTAAAAAGCACACGTCTCTTTTTTATTACACTCTCTTCAAGATGTGTGTACTACACTCTCTCTTTTATTTAAAAAATTTGTCACATCACATGGATAAACCATTTCACTTTGACAAAAATTAAATAAATTATTAGAATTAGTTAAAATTAAATATTAAAGAATTATTATCCCAAAAAATAATATTTTTTATAAAATAAAATGTAAAATATTTTTCTTACTCCACTCCATCACTTCCTCTCACCGTACACCCCCACCCCCCTTTTTTTAGTTTTTTTTGTGTAAATTAATTTTATAAAAGTATTTAACATTTTTTTTACTTCATCTAANCCCCCCCCCCCCCAACCCAAAATAATAATTTAGATGGTATTTTTCAAAAAGAAAACTCACTCCACCGAATCCTTCGCTTTCAATTTTTTTTCTCGTTTTGTGTTAGATACATACCTTTTTAAGAAAGTATTTTTTACTTGCTGCAAGTTTTTTTTTTAAAATAAAATTTTTATTTATGTAATATTTGGTACACAAATAGAAAAAATTTTGCTAAAAATATATGTACATATCTAATACAAAACGACAAAACTATAAAAAAAAAAAAAAATAGGAGCAGAGTGTTAAATAGGGTGGGGTAAATTTTTTTATTTATTTATTTTTTAAATAATATCAATTATTTTTGGGAATGAGTGGGTGGGTTTTTTTTTTTTTGGGGGGGGGGGGGGGNGGGGTGAAGTATGAATTTTGATACTTATCTCTAAAATAAAATTTTAAAATTCTATACATAATGTCGGGTTGATTTTTTTAGTTAAAATCAAGCGAACCCAAGTATAATCGGTTTTTTTAATACAAACCAAGTCAAACTAAACTTGTTAAAAAATTGATTTGACTTGATTTGCGATTTGATCACATTTTCGATTTGATTTTTTTCACCCCCATTGATAAGTTAGATGACTGAAAGGTAATTTACATGAGTTTGCCATATATTATTGGGAAAAATATGCAGAATAACAAACATTTAGCCTATATTAGGTACTATAAATTATAAATTGCGGCTTTATTTTTCCTAATGCTTGTTATTCACCTGATTTGTATAATTCACCCGATTTGTATTAATCCAGAATTTATATAATTCGATTTCTGATTATATGAATCCAGAATTCTGTATATGCTTACTCTAACTATTTGTATACGATTTATAAAAAAATCATACTAAATTACCCCTTTTGTATATTGGTAAGCGAAATATACAAATAAAGTTCTAAAAAAATTCTAAATGTATAAATACAAAATTTGTATATACTTACCATATATGTATATTCGCAAGCGAAATATACAAATGGGGAGAAATATACAAACCGTTGCCTACCGCAGACAGAACTATAGCTGTCACGATCCAAAAGTAGACGTGATGACACTCGTTTTATCCCACCAAGACAAGTCAGCCTAAAACTCAACCCTTAAAATAAAATGCGGAAATTTTTATAATCAACTCAACAATACCCCAAAAATCTGGTTGTCATGTGTACACGCCTCTAATGTGTTATAACAAAATTGAAGGAAAATACAAGTTCAATGACATTGTTTCTAGAATAGAACAAGATCATAATTAAGGGGAAAGAATGTCCGCTGAAATGAACAATAGCTACCTCACAAACCTCCACAAGAAGCCTCAGACAAGGAGAAGAGAAAATATCACAAAAGTCCGGGCTAGTAACCGACAAAAAAATGTAATAGCAAGGGGTGAGTACCAAACCACACGACACTCAGCAAGTAAACTTCTAAACACAAGCTAAGGGGATAGAATACGAGTACTCCTTACACACCAACCGAACCTCCACAACTACAACCTGCATAAACCAGCCCAACCTAACAGTTCATAATTTACATAGCACCCAGCTCAACATCAATCACTTTAACAAATTACATATCCTCAATAACAAACTCAATATTCATCCACCACAACTTTCACAAAATGCACTCACAAATATCAGCAACACACAAGATCAAGTTCATCAAATAGAAGTAATCAAATATCAAGTATTTTTCAATCACCAATAAAACACATAATCATCAAGAATGAAAGATGTCATGAAATGCAATGCAATATGACACCATGAAATGACACTACTACATTGAACTTTAGCGACAATTGGTTTGCGGCAATAAGCAAATTGCCGCTAATATATTCATGTGAGGCAAAATATTAATGGCTAATGTTTAATGGCAAGCAATATGTACACTTTTAGTAGCAATTCCAAAAAATAGTCACTAAAAGCCTTCTTCTTCTTTTTCTGAAAATTAGAACTCCCGCTTTCCCTTTAATTTTTTTTCCCGCGATTCTCTTATTTCTGGAAAAAAGAACTCCTATTCAATAAGGAAAACATTAGTAACAAAAAAAACCCTCTATATGCTTCTAATAAGGAAAGTATTCCTAAAAAGATCTCCCACACACATTAGGATTATCATTCGTAAGCAACAGAGACCTTCCAGCAGCATATATTGAATCGAAGAACTACTTCCAGCAGCTATAATTCAATCGCAGCAACTACATCCAAGAACAACGAAACTTTCAGGTTGGTTCGTCGCTCCCCTCCACTCCTCTATTTCTATCATGTTTTATTACCCCTGTTGCTCTGTCGTTGAGAACTTAACCTATTTTCTATTATGTTCATTATATTTACGCATTAACTGTAAGAAAAATAGAAAATACACTTAATAAACTGATCAATATTTAGGTATTATCTGTGATTTCCAAGTTATTTGAGATTCCTAAAAGTATTGTTTTTGTGTTTATGATCTCTGGCTGCTACTATTTTGAATGCAATTGATTATCGATTCCTCTGTTAATATATATTAAGGTGTCTGCCAGTTATATTAAGGTGTGTGGTTCCAGCAGCTAGAATTGAATCGCAACAACTATGTCCAAGAACAAAGAAACTTTCAGGTTGGTTTGTCACTCCCCTCCACTCCTCTGTTTCTATCGTGTTTTATTACCCATTGTCGTTGAGAATTTAACCCTGTAGTTTATTTTTTGTTATGCTCATTATATTTACACATTAACCGGAAGAAAAACAGAAAATACACTTGAAGAACTAATCAATATTTAGGTATTACCTGTGATTTCCAAGTGATTTGAGATTCGTAAATGTATCGTTTTGTGTTTGTGATCTCTGGCTGCTACTATTTTGAATGCAATTGATTGGATCGATTTCTCTGTTAATATACATTAAGGTGTCTGGCTACTATACTAAGGCCTGTGGTTGTTAATATATTAAGGCGAGTGGCTTTCAGATTATTCTAGCAGAATGAACATCCGAGGAGACTAATACAACACACCAGAATAATCACAATAGAATCCATAAACAAGCCCTCCAAATTGAATTATGTTAGAAACCTCTATAAGTACTTCTTTCTATGTTTTTGAGTATGCCTTTAGTGTTTGGACGTGTGGCTTACTGAATTGTTGTTGATCAGTCGCAGAACTAGTGTTCTTGTTCCCTTTTTCTTATCACCTGGAATGGAATGCTTGGATTATTTTTTTTGGTAAGTAAAGATTTTATTTATCAAGTGATCATTAAAAATCAGATAAACTAACAGTAATTCGACATCCCCCAAATCTGCTAACTATTGTCCTTTTAAACATCTCTCGACTAGTTATTCAATTATTGATTAAGGATGATAGTTCAAACTAGCCAAACGACTATGTAGTCTATTCTGCATTGAGCCTCGCCTATGTATCTCTTGTATGATTTGCTTGATTAGTACATGTCCTTCAGTTTTCATCCCCTGAAAAGCTCTTTTGGTTCCTCTCCAGCCAGATTTTGTAAGTGCTGCATGCCAACGTCATTCTGTATATTTCTGCATTCAGTCTTCTTTTTTGCATACTGAACATCCCAATTTAGCTCTTCTGTCCAAGGCATAGTTCCTCTAGTAATTCCTTGCCAACACAAGATTTTACCCCAAACCATAGAGGCATATGGGCATACAAAAAATAGATGATCGATATTCTCTTTCGCATCTTCACAAAGTGGGCATTTCAGGTTATCGATAACACACCATCTTCCAATTCTATCTCTGGTCAGCAGCATGTTCTTTATGATTAAATATATTGACAGCTTTGCAATAACATATTTATTCCAATGAGCCACACTCAGGATGTTAAAGCCACCTGCAGTCTTTGGCCAACACAATACTTCCCAAGCCACTAAAGTCTTCTTTGACACATCAACTCCACAAGTCCACAAAAATCTTCTACACATGGAATCCATTAGTGTCAATATTGCTCTAGGAAGTACGAATATTTGGGACCAGAATACTTGTATAGCTAACAACACTGATTTTATCAATTGTAATTTACCTGTATAAGATAGAAATTTTGTAGTCCAAGATATTATTTTCCCATTATCTTGTCCAGAAAAGGCTTATATTGGGCAATCGACGTCTTTTTTGTGCTTAGAGGAATGCTTGGAATTTGTTGTTTATATGCGTTCAAAATATTTTCAGTTTCTGATGGGAGTTGCTGAAAGTTATTGTATTGAATAGGACCTGCAAAATCAAAATCATCAAAATCATTGTTAGTTAATTAATCGGCAAGTTGGTTCCCTTCTCTTAGAACATGTTATATTTGAAAATTCCCCCTTCTCTTCCACTCTTTGACTTGTGAACTTCATGTATTGATAGCCCACAGACTATCCCATCAGAAGCTAGAAAGATTCTGATGAGCATTGAGAAAATATCTTTTCCAATATAGAAAAATGAGATTATATGAACTTCTGAGCAGAAACTAGTTAGCTACACCCACACTTTTCAATTTGTTAGAAGTATCGATATTTACAGCTAACTAGCTTTGTTCGATGATGATCCTTTCTTCTTTCTATGTTAATTATTGTAATGCCAATAGGTCAAGATATTTTAAATGTATTAGCTTTATGATTGAGGAGGGTACCTCAACAATGTCAACACCATGGAAACTTAATACACACAGTAAAAAATACTTGAAATTTGATAACATGCTTCCAGAAACATTATATGCTAAAAACAGGGTGTGTAAATATCATGCTTTCTCCTTGACAATTGAAGGCTAAGTTTCTCTGCTAAGTGTTATAGCTTTATATATGTGTATGCATCGTAAATGGATCAAGAATGAGGGGGTCGCTCGAATAAAGCTTTTCTGGATGGCTAATGATTTTCATGGGCTAAATATCTGAAAGATACTGAATAAAGACTTAGAGACAATAATATTTTTTCTGGATGGCTAATATTTTCATGGGCTAAATTACTTTTCCAACCTTCAGTACTTTGCTTAGAAGTTGAGCTTGATTGTGTGCCAGAAAGATGCCTTCCTTTCCAGTTTCCATTTATCTGATCAAGAGCAACAACAACTAAATAAACCTCGATCCAAAGTTAGTTGGAGTCGACTATTAATCATCACTTTACATTTCGTTCCTTTTTGCTGTTTTGATCACATCTGATAGATTTCCACCAGTGTGTTTCTTGTTGATATATCTTATAACAGCTGCAGCTGCAACTTACTCCCCAGAGCGTCAACTAATATGCACCTCGTCGTAGGTTTGCACATTTCCCATTGTGTTAGTATTAGAAGAGTGCTAAATGACCTGAGTTTATTATTCTAGAGCATCTTTAAGGTGTTTTTCCATTTGATGACTTTCAAATATTTTTTTCATTCTAGGTAACTTAGCGACAAGAAAGCCTCGTGATCCTACTTTATTAAAAGATGTTTGGAAACTTTCTCCCGGAAAGACAATTGATGTGTCGTTTAATAGTCGTAACCAATCTATTGAGAAAGAGGGCCGAAAGCTTACTAGCTTTCTAGGAATTGTTGCGAGAACTCTAGAATTAACACCTCTAAATATAGATGATTGGAGAAATTTTGACAACGAGCAAAAGAAGAAATTGGTGAATTTTGTAAGGGTATGAGTTAGTAATATTATTATGTGAATAAACTCAATTTGTACATGATATTATCTTATATATATTGACTTTTATTTTGCAGAAGAAGTTCTCTTTTCCAAAAAGTGGAGAAGCGTTTGTCTTAAAATCACTAGGAAAGAAATGGAAAGACTACAAGTGTGAAATTAAAGGTGAGTATATGTCAAAATATAAGACTAAAGACTCTTTGCTGAAAAATAGACCAAATCGCAGACCGAGAGATCAATGGAGTGGTTTAGTGTCTTATTGGCTTTCTGATAAAGCAAAGGTATAAACAAATCTTGAAAATACACCTACTTTCTTATCTATCTATATATAATAGGAGAAGAAAAAATGACACGTGTCAGCACTACATTTTTTCTTGAATTTTATTATCTTTAGTTAATTTAAATATAATAAAATTTAATTTAAATAGCTTAATTATCTTTAGTTAATTTAAATAATAAAATTTAATTTAAATAGCTTAATTATCTTTTGTTAATTTAAATAATATATTCAATTTTAAAAAAGAAAACAAAAATATAAAAAAGTTTAAAGTTACCGTTTATTAACTTTAAAAGCATATTTATGCAATGTACAAAATTGTAAATAAAAATATTATTATACAAACATAAACTTATAAGAATTTTTATGTTACCATTTCATTCGTTGAATAGTTTAAAACTTTAATTAATTTTTATTATATAAACATGTACTCTTTAAAAAAAAATTCAACATATAAAAAACCTAAGTAACCAATTAGAAATTTTGATGCATTTTCTTATAAAATTATTTTTACTAATTAATAATTAAATTTAAATTTGCGGTTAAAAAATTGTTCAATACACACTCCCACTTCTACGCAATCTCTAAATCTATCTAATTATCTATTCGTTTTTAAAAAAAAAACTATTTTAAAAATAAAAAATAAAATTTTAACTACAAATAACTGTCCCTAAAATTCCTCACCCACTTGCTTAACTTCCTATTCCCAAAAAAATCAACCGTATCATTCAGTAAACTTAACAATATAATTCAGTCAGTATTTTCTTTAGTTTTTCTGGTGAAAAAAAAAATGTATCTCAATAAAGGAGAGTCAAAGCAATGATAATCCTTATCATTCATTCATGGAAAGGTAAGTGTTTGCATAGTTCCTCTATTTTTCTTTTGTTTTATGTTGCTACATTAACAATAACTGCACTTTATTTGGAAAGCTCTTGATCTTAAAGATGATCAGTTGATTTTTTTTTTAAAAAAAAATCAAAGAAAGAGGATCGTTTAATGAAGATGGGATCAAGCAATTTTGGTGTTGAATATATGTAGTTGAAGAAGGAGAAATTTATATGCAGATGAGTGATGATCGTATTACAGATTAATATTTTTTTCTTATTGTCTCCAAACTTGGATTCATTTTCTTCATTCTAATTTTATTCATTTTATTTTTAATATGAATTGAAAGTTTGAATTATAAATTGAAAGTTGATCTACATCGTCATGCAATTTATTTATTTATATAAATCCTTACTAACATTTGTTAAAGAAATTGTTCTTTTCAATTTAACAAACAAATAAAAGAGAATTAAAGAAAGAAGGAAAGAAAAGAAGATAAACAGAATAAAAGGGAGAAAATAAACGCAGATAACAAATTCGTAAGTAAGGAAGAATAACAAACTGATTCATATTTCATAACTTGAATTGTACGTTGCTTAAATTTAGAGAGTTTGATTCTAATTTATGTGTTGTTTTGAATCTTTGATATTGTTTATAATTGATGAGTTCAATAAAATCTAATAACATATAGTTGGACTTCTTAGAATAAAGAAATATCAATCATATTCAAATTACAATAAAGAAGAAAATTATTGAGGAAGAAAATTTGAAGTTGAAGAGGCCAAATTTTATATACTTTTGGCGAAGTTAAGATGAAAGTCAGACATTTGAATATACTTCCGTATGTGTAAAGGTACTCATTTTCTTAACAGATTTATAATATTTTATTAATATAGAAAAAAAATTCAAATTTTGTAAATGTATTGGTACTCATTTTCTTTGTTTCTCACTCTTCTATATATAATTAAAAAATTATATTGTTTCATTTTCATACAAATATTTTTAATAATGCGTAAAAGTTATTATTTTTAAAATCTTAATTAGTTATTATAATAAGTATACTTTTATTTTTTACAGTAAAAAGTAAAATGGAAAAGCATAATATTATTAAGGGATAATACATATATTGGACCTTAAACTTGGCTTCAAATTTTAACTTTGACCTCCAACTTTCATAGTGCACAAACAGACACTTTAACTATCCAACCTTTTAATAAATAAACACGCGTGTCTTACCTGGCAAAACGCGTGATGTGCACGTTTTTTGCGCGAGTAGGAGTGATTTTTGAGGCCTACAATAGTAAAAAAAAATGCTGAAATGACAACTATACCCTTAATTAATTTTATTTTATTTTTTAGTTCAAAAATGCATGTGTAAAGTGTTTTATTAGTTGGCAGCCATTGAGTGGCTCACTAATACACACGGCAGGGTTTGCATTTCACGCTCTTGGCTCCAAAAATCGCGTGTTTATTTATTAAAAGGTTGGATAGTTAAAGTGCTTGTTTGTGCACTATGAAAGTTGGAGGTCAAAGTTAAAATTTGAAGCCAAGTTTAAGGTCCAATATATGTATTATGCCTATTATTAATTATTAATCATTAAAAGGGAAAGAATGTAAATAATGGAAACATTTGCCATTCATCCAAATATTAATACATAATTAGATTAATTAATAATTAGTTATAATCTAATATTCACAATTTTTTATTTATAAACAATCAATATTAATAATTGTTTTTATTGATTTCAAATGAAATTTAAGATATGTGGGTTGTGCAACGAGATTTTATTGTAAAGGTGTTAAATTTTATTTGTCCATCTTGCTGATTTCCTCAACTAGGTATTTAAGTTATTTACATTTTACATACGTACGGACTCTATTTTGTGGGTAATTATCATTTTTTATATAAAATATTTAAACTAACTTTTCACAGCTAATTATAATTCTTTATAAATTGTTAAATAATAATAATAATAATTTATATTTTATATATATATATATATATNATTGAGGAAGAAAATTTGAAGTTGAAGAGGCCAAATTTTATATACTTTTGGCGAAATTAAGATGAAAGTCAGACATTTGAATATACTTCCGTATGTGTAAAGGTACTCATTTTCTTAACAGATTTATAATATTTTATTAATATAGAAAAAAAAAATCAAATTTTGTAAATGTATAGGTACTCATTTTCTTTGTTTCTCACTCTTCTATATATAATTAAAAAATAATACTGTTTCATTTTCATACAAATATTTTTAATAATGCGTAAAAGTTATTATTTTTAAAATCTTAATTAGTTATTATAATATGTATACTTTTATTTTTTACAGTAAAAAGTAAAAAGGAAAAGCATAATATTATTAAAATTAGTTTACAGATAAAGATAAATTTTATTATACATAATTAATTTTTTTAATTTTGAATTTGAATGGGAAGTTACCATTGATTTTTTAAAATTTGAATCGAAAACTAACTCTATACTAGATAAAGCCAAATTTCAATTTATTTTTTCATTCCATCAAATATTTTAATTTTATTCTCTAAATATAAAAATATATTAAAAAAAATTGAAACATAAAGTTTATTAAAATTACATTACTGATAAAGATAAATTTTACTAAATATAATTATTTTTTTGAATTTTGAATTTGAATGGGAAGTTACCATTGATTTTTTAAAATTTGAATCGTAAATTAACTTTATACTAGATAAAGCTAAATTTCAATCTATTTTTTCCTATATAAAGTAATTATCCATCAAATGTTTTTCATAAAAAAATCTAAAACAAAAAAATAACATACAAAACTGAATTATAATAATTCAAAATACCGTCAAACATGCACAATATAACCAAAATTTTAATTGAAATCATATTGTCAGACTGATCCTAAATATTTGCTCCATCAAACACGTTCATGCCTCCCTTTTTATAGCGTATATTATATTAAGAGGAAATAATTATAGGCAACTAAATCAATAGACTCTTTGACTTTCTATTTGAGTATTTCCTCAACTTACTAATAATTAATTATAATTAGTAGTCTTAAAATAAGTTTTAACACTACAATTTAACTATCACTTACTACACAAAAAAATAATTTATCATTGAATTAAAAAAAATTAAATTAAAATATAAAATAAAAATAAAATAGTTAATGTTAGTTCAGTTGAGGATTTTGAGTAGTCAAGTGCCTCCTTATTATTTCAAATTTTACTTTAAATTACTAAATCGATTGAGCGTATTTATTAGTTTTAATTTTGTGTAAAAAGAAAATGTATGACTAAGGTTATTTAAGTGGAGTGATAAACAGGCTGAGAAAATGATCAACATATATTTTATTAATCTATCTACATATAATAGGAGAAGAAAAAACGACATGTGTCAGCACTACACTTTTTCTTGAATTTTATTATCTTTAGTTAATTTAAATAATAAATTCAATTTAAATAGCTTAATTATCTTTTGTTAATTTAAATAATATATTCAATTTAAAATAAAAATAAAAATATAAAACAGCTCTTTTTTATATAAAAAAAAAAACAGTTATATAAAATAGTTTAAAGTTACCGTTTATTAACTTTAAAAGCAATATTTATGCAATGTACAAAATTGTAAATAAATATATTATTATACAGACATAAAATTATAAGAATCTATCTATATATCTATCTATATATAATAGGAGAAGAAAAACGTCACGTGTTAGCACTACATTTTTTTCTTGAATTTTATTATCTTTAGTTAATTTAAATAATAAATTCAATTTAAATAGCTTAATTATCTTTTGTTAATTTAAATAATATATTCAATTTTTAAAAAGAAAACAAAAATATAAAACAGTTTTTTTTATAAAAAAAATCAGTTATATAAAATAGTTTAAAGTTACCGTTTATTAACTTTAAAAGCAATATTTATGCAATGTACAAAATTGTAAATAAATATATTATTATACAAACATAAAATTATAAGAATTTTTATGTTACCATTTCATTCCTTGAATAGTTTAAAACTTTTATTATATAAAAATGTACTCTTTAAAAAAAATTCAACATATAAAAAACCTAAGTAACCAATTAGAAATTTTGATGCATTTTCTTATAAAATTATTTTTACTAATTAATAATTAAATTTAAATTTGCGGTTAAAAAACTGTTCAATACACACTCCCACTTCTACACAATCTCTAAATCTATCTAATTATCTATTCGTTTTTTTAAAAAAAAACTATTTTAAAAATAAAAAATAAAATTTTAACTACAAATAACTGTCCCTACAATTCCTCACCCACTTGCTTAACTTCCTATTCCCAAAAATATCAACTGTATCATTCAGTAAACTTAACAATATAATTCAGTCAGTATTTTCTTTAGTTTTTCTGGCGAAAAAAAAAATGTATCTCAATAAAGGAGAGTCAAAGCAATGATAATCCTTATCATTCATTCATGGAAAGGTAAGTGTTTGCATAGTTCCTCTATTTTTCTTTTGTTTTATGTTGTTACATTAACAATAACTACACTTTATTTGGAAAGCTCTAGATCTTAAAGATGATCAGTTGATTTTTTTTATAAAAAAAAATCAAAGAAAGAGAATAGTTTAATGAAGATGGGATCAAGCAATTTTGGTGTTGAATATATGTAGTTGAAGAAGGAGAAATTTATATGCAGATGAGTGATGATCGTATTACAGATTAATATTTTTTTCTTATTGTCACCAAACTTGAATTCATTTTCTTCATTCTAATTTTATTCATTTTATTTTAATATGAATTGAAAGATTGAATTTTAAATAGAAAGTTGATCTACATCGTCATGCAATTTATTTATTTATATAAATCCTTACTAACATTTGTTAAAAAAAATTGTTCTTTTAAATTTAACAAACAAATAAAAGAGAATTAAAGAAAGAAGGAAAGAAAAGAAGATAAATAGAAAAAAAGGGAGAAAATAAGTGCAGATAACAAATTCATAAGTAAGGAAGAATAACAAACTGATTCATATTTCATAACTTGAATTGTACTTTGTTTAAATTTAGAGAGTTTGATTCTAATTTATGTGTTGTTTTGAATCTTTGATATTGTTTATAATTGATAAGTTGCAATAAAATCTAATAACATATACTTGGACTTCTTAGAATAAAGAAATATCAATCATATTCAAATTACAATAAAGAAGAAAATTATTGAGGAAGAAAATTTGAGGTTGGAGAGGCCAAATTTTATATACTTTTGGCGAAGTTAAGATGAAAGTCAGACATTTGAATATACTTCCGTATGTGTAAAATTTTCTTAACAGATTTATAATATTTTATTAATATAAAAAAAAAATCAAATTTTGTAAATGTATAGGTGCTCATTTTCTTTGTTTCTCACTCTTCTATATATAATTAAAAAATAATATTGTTTCATTTTCATACAAATATTTTTAATAATGCGTAAAATTTATTTGTAATGACCCAAAAGGTCATTTTTAGAAATTACTATTTTATTCCTCCCGATAGTTGCTTTGAGTCATTTATGATTAGTCGGTGAAGTTGGTTTGAGAATTTTAAACTATTCAATAACTATGGTTATTTAACTAGCGGGTATTTATTTAGTAATTCATAAAAATGGGTCAAGTCTGAAAATTCATTTAAGAACCTATACAATTTGACTCATACCTATTAAAATAAGCTATTAGGGTTTGTCACTTTTTGGTACAAAAGTAATTTATTTAGAAAAGAAAAGAGATAAATGGGAATAGGCAAGGACATACTCGCAGCGGCGTCAAACGAATGAAAAATGGGAGGCGTACTTCTCCAGGTCAGAACTAATACAGTTCCAACTCTTTCCATTTATATTGAAGTTAGGATGCTACATACATATATTAATATAATAATGTTGAAAGAAAAATGGACAATGTACTTAGACTAGTCTATAATTGTTGTTTTGTTTAGTTATTTCTTAGTGTACAGTGACTGATGTATATGAAACAACTACATGCTGAAATATATTGGTAAGTTTTGAGTTTTCACTCTTTATAGAGAAATATTGTAGCATTGTTAGTGTTGTTCTGTGAGTCTAGGATACAATAGATAGTGGATCAATTATGGCGCAATGATGAGCCAATTATTAAGCAAATTCATAGAAGGGTGGGTGTAGAATTTCTACCTGAATTGATGCAGTTTCCGTGTTTTAGTTTCATGTTGGAAATCTCTTATGAACATCGTGTCGCAAATATAATATCGGGTGCATATAAATAAGTATTAAGTATATTATATAACATGAATACTATTCGAATAATGATATTGAAAAAAATTGGATTTAACCCTAGACTTGAAACTTGAAAAATATGATAATTGAAATGTTAATTGGCATCAAGATTTTAGAACTTGATTATAATTTTGAGTGAGTTTTTGGATCTAGGCTAGACCTATAGTAATATGAGTGTTGTTAGTTTTGAAAACTTATTGTGAATATTTATTTGAATAGATCGAATTGATTTAGAAGTTCAACGAAAGGGGAAAGTTCAAGTCCCGGAGTGATTGTTCGACTATTTCAGGCAAGTGGATTTCTAAACCCTTGTTAAGTGTATGGAATTCATGTATTTCCTTGTAATATGTGTTTAGGGTAATGAGGCTTGGTGATGGGTTGACTTGTCCACATTGATTAATTCTAATGATGAGAAAGGGATAATAAAAGGCAATGTGATCAATTGTTTGTGTGATGTGTTGAGAATTGTTTGAAAGGCTTGTTGAATCATTGTTGATGTTGTATCCTGATTGTGTTGTTGTGAATTGTGCAATGTTATGAAAATGGGCATCTCTTCATTATTTGTGTGAACATGTCATTTGCATTGTTCTGAGACATGGTTGTGACAAGTGTTATGTGCATTGAGAAAGAATAAGAAAATAAAGAGGATGTACCATTTCGAGGGACGTATCGCGCGCCGCGATGGATACTATATTTCGAGGGACGTGTCGCGCGCCGCGACGGATACTATATTTCGAGGGACGTATCGCGCGCCGCGATGGTTACTATTATCGAGGGTCGTATCGCGCGCCGCGATGGATGCATGGACAGATATGTCCCCCATGGGTCCCGGACTGAGAGACAGCGGGTGTGTATCATTAGGTCAGACATGCATCACTATACTTGACATTGCATTTCATTGCATTGCACTTCTTTATTATTGGTGAACTTGATCTTGTGTGTTGCTGATCTTGTGAGTGCCTTTCTATGGAACTTGTGACTGATGAATATTGAGCTTGTTGTTGAAGATATGCAATTGTTAGAGTGTTGTTGTTGAGGATATGAAACTATTGTTGTTGTTGAGGATATGAAATTGTTAGAGTGTTGTGTTGAGCTATGTGCTTTGTAAATTGTGAACTGTTAGGTTGGGCTGGTTTTATACAGATTGTAGTTGTGAAGGTTCGGTTGGGGTGTAAGGAGTACTTGTATTCTATCCCCTTAACTCGTGTTTAGAGGTTTACTTGCTGAGTACCG